>NC_134085.1:57330899-57640130 GCF_000715075.1 Nicotiana tabacum
CAAAAGTGATCATCACGGATAACGGTGCAAATCTTAATAGCAGCTTGATGAGAGAGGTATGCCAACAATTCAAGATTACACACCGCAATTCCACCCCATATCGCCCCAAGGCGAATGGAGCAGTCGAAGCAGCCAATAAGAATATCAAAAAGATACTGCGAAAGATGGTGGAAGGTTCCAGACAATGGCACGAGAAGTTACCCTTTGCCTTGTTGGGTTACCGCACTACCGTCCGGACTTCCATAGGCACAACTCCTTATTTGTTGGTGTATGGAACTGAGGCCGTGATACCAGCGGAGGTCGAAATTCCGTCCCTCCGAATTGTCGCTGAAGCCGGGATTGATGATGATGAATGGGTCAAGGCTCGATTGGAACAGTTGAGCCTGATAGATGAGAAAAGATTGGCAGCAGTGTGCCATGGTCAGCTGTACCAGAAGAGAATGGCAAGAGCGTATAATAAAAAGGTGCGCCCCAGGAAGTTTGAAGTAGGGCAGCTGGTATTGAAGAAGATCCTCCCACATCAGGTCGAGGCAAAAGGCAAATTCGCCCCAAATTGGCAAGGGCCTTATATCGTGACCAGAGTATTGGCCAATGGTGCTTTGTGTTTGACAGATGTCGAAGGTAGATGTGTCAACATGGCTATCAATTCAGATGCAGTCAAGAGATATTATGCGTAATTTCTTTAATTATGGCAATTTTTGGTTTATTTGTTTGTATTTGGCATTTGTTGAATAATGAGATGACGGAGGCAATTCTTTCTTATACCCAAACACTGTTTAACCCTTGCTTCCCCCTTTGGAGCCTTAAGTTATTCTTTCATACCCCTCTTTTGGAATCACTAATGGGAAAGATATGAAAAAAAAATGAAAAGAAGGAAAAGAAAAAAAAGAGAAGAAGAAGAAAAATCAAGGAATATAAAACCGTGGGAACTACGTTTGACCTGATTCCTCAAAGAGGATACGTAGGCGCCTCACGGCTCGGTCATAGTATGCATCATAGTAAATATAGGATGCATAATGTACATAGTGTGCACAATATAGCACACTGTGCGTAACGCACGTAACTCAACATAAGCGTAAAAAATAAATTCCCCAAGCAAGAAAACTGGGGCAGAGGTTATGTTTTAAGTTCCAACAAAGGTTTGATTCCAAAAAGTTGTAGCACATCACCCTTCAAGTTGTTTTCATTTTTTATAGCCTTTCTTCAAACCCACACCAAAACCAACATCAACATCCAAAAGACCTCCCGATCAATGTTCGAGAGATGCCAAGTCCGGCGAATAAGGCCGAGAATAATACACTGATCCCCAGCAAAGAAGAGGACCGTAAGACTGGAAATGAGTTGATGGTCAAGGGAATCTCCAGAAAGGAGGGACGTATCTACAACACCCCGATTTCCCGAAAGAAATGAAATGAGAGAGTCTTATCGGTGAAGACCTTCACAGGCACCGAGAGGCGATGTAAGATGAGGGATATGAAATGAGAGAGTCTTATTGGTGAAAACCTTCACAGGCACCATAAGGCGCCGGGAGATAAGAGAAACGAGAGAGTCTCATTAGTGAAAACCCCTCGAAGGGCACTATGAGGCGACAAGACAGATCAGCAAAAGCTACAACATCCGAAACGGACACTCCTTTATCATCCCCAGCAAGTCAGACCATCGGGCGAATCGATTGATACAAATAGACTGGGTCGGGAATCTACGGTGCATGTCATGATCACGGGGACCAGTCATATCCTCCAGATAAGTTCTTTTGAGTTTCTTCTCCCACCAAAATGTTGGTTCAGAAAGATCTGCTCCTTTTTCTACCTTTTACTTCTTTTTCTAAAAAGTGCCTTGAAAGGATTTTTCAAAGCTTACTACCAGAAACGGAGGGGAATTCATCCAATACAGGATAATACAAACAGTCCTAAAGGCCGGTCCCCAGGCAATGCAGTGATCATACCCGACACTATCGAAGGAAGTAAGCACATAAAGGGAGTGGTTTCAGGAGTTAAAAGCAGACTCCCACAGAATATGCTTAAAAAGAAAGCGGAAAAGGGGATTAATTGAAAGCCAATCCCCAGCAGGCTAGAGACCCCCAACAGGCAACTTTGCCCGCCAACTAATTACGGGGACAAAGAGCAAGTAAAGGGGAAGAGAGAAAAATGGCTCGCCAGAAAGGCACCCTCTACAATGAAAACTAATTAAATCCTTTTGTCTGCTGCAGGAAAACAAAGGATTGATGATGGCAGCAAGATGCAACGCCATGGAAGTTACCAAAAAACCGGGGCAGAAAATTTTCTGCCGATTGTCGAAAATTTTCTCGGAAGAACGGGGAAACAATTCGAATACATTTAAGTTCTAGGTCGCCCACCAGTATAATGAGGGAATACATTTAAGTTCTAGGTCGCCCACCAGTATAATGCGGGAATACTTTTAAGTTCTAGGTCGCCCACCAGTATAATGCGGGAATACTTTTAAGTTCTAGGTCGCCCACCAGTATAATGCGGGAATACTTTTAAGTTCTAGGTCGCCCACCAGTATAATGCGGGAATACATTTAAGTTCTAGGTCGCCCACCAGTATAATGCGGGAATACTTTTAAGTTCTAGGTCGCCCACCAGTATAATGCGGGAATACATTTAAGTTCTAGGTCGCCCACCAGTATAATGCGGGAATACTTTTAAGTTCTAGGTCGCCCACCAGTATAATGCGGGAATACTTTTAAGTTCTAGGTCGCCCACCAGTATAATGCGGGAATACTTTTAAGTTCTAGGTCGCCCACCAGTATAATGCGGGAATACTTTTAAGTTCTAGGTCGCCCACCAGTATAATGCGGGAATACATTTAAGTTCTAGGTCGCCCACCAGTATAATGCGGGAATACTTTTAAGTTCTAGGTCGCCCACCAGTATAATGCGGGAATACTTTTAAGTTCTAGGTCGCCCACCAGTATAATGCGGGAATACATTTAAGTTCTAGGTCGCCCACCAGTATAATGCGGGAATACTTTTAAGTTCTAGGTCGCCCACCAGTATAATGCGGGAATACATTTTAAGTTCTAGGTCGCCCACCAGTATAATGCGGGAATACATTTAAGTTCTAGGTCGCCCACCAGTATAATGCGGGAATACATTTAAGTTCTAGGTCGCCCACCAGTATAATGCGGGAATACTTTTAAGTTCTAGGTCGCCCACCAGTATAATGCGGGAATACTTTTAAGTTCTAGGTCGCCCACCAGTATAATGCGGGAATACTTTTAAGTTCTAGGTCACCCACCAGTATAATGCGGGAATACTTTTAAGTTCTAGGTCGCCCACCAGTATAATGCGGGAATACTTTTAAGTTCTAGGTCGCCCACCAATATAATGCGGGAATACTTTTAAGTTCTAGGTCGCCCACCAGTATAATGCGGGAATACATTTAAGTTCTAGGTCGCCCACCAGTATAATGCGGGAATACATTTAAGTTCTAGGTCGCCCACCAGTATAATGCGGGAATACATTTAAGTTCTAGGTCGCCCACCAGTATAATGCGGGAATACTTTTAAGTTCTAGGTCGCCCACCAGTATAATGCGGGAATACTTTTAAGTTCTAGGTCGCCCACCAGTATAATGCGGGAATACATTTAAGTTCTAGGTCGCCCACCAGTATAATGCGGGAATACTTTTAAGTTCTAGGTCGCCCACCAGTATAATGCGGGAATACATTTAAGTTCTAGGTCGCCCACCAGTATAATGCGGGAATACTTTTAAGTTCTAGGTCGCCCACCAGTATAATGCGGGAATACTTTTAAGTTCTAGGTCGCCCACCAGTATAATGCGGGAATACATTTAAGTTCTAGGTCGCCCACCAGTATAATGCGGGAATACTTTTAAGTTCTAGGTCGCCCACCAGTATAATGCGGGAATACATTTTAAGTTCTAGGTCGCCCACCAGTATAATGCGGGAATACATTTAAGTTCTAGGTCGCCCACCAGTATAATGCGGGAATACATTTAAGTTCTAGGTCGCCCACCAGTATAATGCGGGAATACTTTTAAGTTCTAGGTCGCCCACCAGTATAATGCGGGAATACTTTTAAGTTCTAGGTCGTCCACCAGTATAATGCGGGAATACATTTAAGTTCTAGGTCGCCCACCAGTATAATGCGGGAATACATTTAAGTTCTAGGTCGCCCACCAGTATAATGCGGGAATACTTTTAAGTTCTAGGTCGCCCACCAGTATAATGCGGGAATACATTTAAGTTCTAGGTCGCCCACCAGTATAATGCGGGAATACATTTAAGTTCTAGGTCGCCCACCAGTATAATGCGGGAATACTTTTAAGTTCTAGGTCGCCCACCAGTATAATGCGGGAATACATTTAAGTTCTAGGTCACCCACCAGTATAATGCGGGAATACTTTTAGCTCTATAGTTTGGAATCAGTAGCCCCACCTGAAGACGGAAGGTTACAACAGAGAGCCCCAAGCGGGAAAAACAATAAAATCCCCAGCGCCAAGAAGAAGAAATCTGCCAAAGCAAGCGCACATTCAAAAGGAAGAAAGAACGCGTCTCAGAAGAAGCAGTTCGGAAACATTGTAGCATGCCCAGCATGACAATACTGATGAAGAGACATACCACTGAAGAAACCAGTGGAAGATTTAAAGAAGAAAACCATGTTCCCAGCAAATCAAACAAAGTGATGAAAACTGGCATTCAGAAAGGCGATGGACCAGCATCCTCTCCCAAAGTCACAAGATAAAGGCATCGGAGGAAAGCGTTAGCCGACAAGAAAGCAAGGCAACAAGAACAAGTGGAAGATGGATAAGATCGCATGATCCTCAGTCTACCTTAGCTTCTTGTTTTCCTTTTAGAGCAATGTAACAGGGAGATCGGTTGAGCAGTAGCATCCTACAGCAGCATACAACAGCGCACAACAACAGCAAACACTACAGTCACACGGTAGTCCCAGCTACCAAAAATTTCCCGAACTACATTGACCTGATTCCTGTTCAGCCCAGGATATGTAGGAAACCTCTGAAGCAAAGGTTCGGTCAAATCCTTTTCAAAAAATGCTTCACACGGAGTATTCGGACAGGCAAAAATCGCTCGCTTTATCTTTGCGCGAAAACCCTTAGTGTCTTCGTGCAAAGAGGGGCAGCTGTAAGCACGTGATTTTTGCTTCACGAGCAATCACTCCAAAAGGAAAACAAAAAAATAAAAATAGTGACGGATGATTTCGCTGTACAATTTTTCGATTTTTTTTTCCGTGACATGTGTTATTAGTCGTTTGTAGGTCTGTCCATTTTGCATTTTAATCATTATCAAACAAAATACAAAAAATATATGTCATTAAAAGAAAATTCAAAATATATATGTGTGCATCATCCGTTTTAGGTTGTGATTTAACTTACTTAAACATTTTTATTTGGTATGATAATTATGTTGAAGTGCTATATTGTTATTTGTTTTAATTTCATTTGTTTTATTAGTTATTTTTATTTTTCTTTAAATTGGAAAACAAAAGAAAGTTGAAATCAATTTGGGCCCAAAAAATAAGACAAAAACAGGCCCAAACCAACGATCTGACCCGGTCCAAACCAGGCCTGCCCTGACCACCTCCCGAAACAATGCCGCATCATGCGTCTGATCTGGGCCGTTCAAACTCTCGATCCAACGGCTCAGGACCTCTATCAGTAACCCGTTTCAAAACCCGACCCAGGAACCAATCCGATCCAACCCCTCACTTAAACCAAACGACCCCGTTTAACTACCAAACGACCCCGTCTCATTTCTCAGCATCAGATCCAAGCCGTTGAGATCATCTGATCTAACGGCTCAGATCCAATCCCTTCCCCATATATAAACTCAACCCTTCACCCCACGCCCCCTATCCGAACCCCACCCCTCACTCGTCTCCTTCCCCAAGCTGAAACCCCAAACCCTAGCAAGCCGCCCTGGTTTCCCTTCCACCAAAACCCGGCGGCATGAACGCCGGTGGCCACCTCCCGAACACCCTAAGACCCCCTCACTCCCCTGAACACGAATCCACTAACCACAAACCTCGAATCATCTCCTATCGTCTCGAATCTGGATTTGAAGATTCGGGACAAAACTCGATCTACACCAAACCTCACCATCTTTGTATCAGACACTCCCCTGACCTTCCTCGTGACCAAAGGTCCGAATCTACCCACAACTCCCTAAAAATTAGATCTGGAAATCCAGACCTTAGAATACATGCACCTGGGGAATCCGGCCGGCCTTGACAAGGGTTTGAGGTCTAATAGACCTTAATCAAGGTGTTCTCATGTGAGAACACCCTGATTAAAGTTTGTTCGGCCTCAAGAGTTCGAAGTTGAGTCTGATTTGGGGTCCATTTTGATTTCAAACTTTGTCGGTAAGTTTTTCTTTCCCTTTTTCGTTTATATCAACTGCTGATTAAGTCATTAGCATGCTTTGTGTTAATTGTTTGTTATTTTCTGATAGCTTCTTAATTTCTTTCATCTCTGTAAAGACCTTTTATTTGGTCGATTGGTTTCTGTGTATGATTTAAATGTATCCTATGATAAGCATGTCCGATTAGTATAGTCGTCGCATGAATAAACTTATATAGGTTCCTAGTGACTGACCAAGTTGTCCGAAGCCCTTTAGGTCCCTGTATGTGTTGTTTATTTGAACGACTGATTATTACCTGTTATAATTAGTATAGTCGACTCGATAAATGTCGTCGATCAGTTTTCTATAACTAATGAATCAAATGAGCTAATAATGTCGCATGACTAATTGAACCTTGCCACTGACTGAATGCCCCAGCATTGTTTGAAATGTTTGTTTGCATTGTGAAACTGACTGAAAAGGTTCGGTCCAGGCAGTCTTGAATTTGAACTTTCATCAGTTCAAAAATGCCCTGATGCTGCAATAGGTAGGGCAGTAATAGTCCAGGGTTAACAAGGGCATTCTGGGGTGTTTAAAAAGGGCAGAAAGATTAGTTTAAATGAGCTGACAAGTAGGGTACTAATTTAGGATTAAACTAATACCAATGGGGAGCAAGACATAAGAGTATGGGGCTTGAAATGAATAATAAAATGATGCCCATAATTCTTGATTAAACAAAAGACCAGGCGTGGGGAACAAAGGGGCTGGCACCAAAGATGCTTAGGCATGGGCTTAAAGGGTATGGGTATTCTGCCAATTGGCAGGGCAGGCAGCTCAGCTGCACTGGTGCATTTGGCCTATAAAGAGGCCATTTGAGAACTTAAAAGGGGCTGGACTTTTAGTCTTCAGAAAAGAGAGAGAAAAGGCTGGAATTTTTAGTCTTGAGGCTGGAACTTTTAGTCTGAAGAGAGGTCTAGTGAGTTTAAAGAAAACTGAAAAGCATAAGGTAGTTTCCAATAAACATTGTAACCAAACACTGCCTAAAAGTTGTATAAGAGTGCATATTGGTCAAGCTGTCTTGGCCAAGTTCTATTGTTTGCATTGACTGAGCTGTTTGTGGTTGTTGAACTGGTGGTTTTGCTGCATTGAACACTCAGTTATTGCTGTTGTTTCATTATTCTTTCCTGGGATTGCTCATTTGGTGCTCGACTATTTGCTGGTTCTCCTTGTATTCTGGGAGACATTGTTGGTTATCTGTGGCTGTGGAAAACACTTGGTTTAGTTGGTTGTTGCTGTGTTGTTGCTGTGTGTCTGCTGCTGCTGTATTTACTGCATATTGCCCAGCTGATCATTCCTTTCTTCTTTGTCTTCCTTACCAGGTAGACAATCGATACCACTAATGTAACTGAGAGTTTGAACATGAATGCAAAAGAGAGGACCTGCAGATTGTTTTTATATACACGTGGACTGTTGTATTAAATGTCATGTAGTATATAGTAGTTACATTTTCGTTTGGATAATAGAAGTAGCCTACATGCTTAGTGTATCAATGTAGGTAAGTGAATGCTAGTCATATATGTATGCTGTTAGGTGAAAATATTCTCATTACAATAAGTTGTATTTTAAACTTAGTCTGATGATGTAGTATATTCTCTAACGTAGGTCAAATAGGAAAACTATCCACTTTAATTAAAGTACTTTCCTCTTTTGTCAGATTGTCACATATAAATTGATAAACTCATTTATAGAACAAAGAACCAGTTCAGGGCCTCAACCTCATGAATGTCGAGCCCAAACCGAAGCAAACCAAGTAGGCCCGTATCGAACAAGCAGAGGCCCAGGTTTGGCCTATCACACATGGGCTGGATTTGGGCCCATGATTATTTGTTCGGCTGGCTGTATATGCAGCCTCATTTCTGATTTTTTTGCTTTTCTGAATGTCATTACAAACAACTTGCAAGCATCTAATTAATTAGGACTATCTACTATTTTCAATTGATAAAGACAAGCACGACAAGAAACGTAGTTGTTATAGGATATCCTTTTAAAAATAAGAACGAGATGAGCCTCGATGAAAATAAACAAAACGCGCAGATGCGGGGCCCTTATTTAAATGTATATTATCGAAGCATTTAGGTTCCAGGACGGGTTGTTTAGCAAATCTCACAACCCTCCTAAAATAATAATATGTTAGACTCTTTAGGACGCGCCTTAATAAATCTTACCTTCTTAAACTCGGGTGCGCATTTATGCGACCCAAATCCAATTCTCAACGGAGTCGAAATGTGTTTCTAATCACGGGTACATTGATTGTGACGTGGTTCGAGATACATGTCCATGACGTTGCAAATTCATTAAAAAATAAGAACGAGACGAGCCTCACCAAATAAAAATACAAATTGCGGGGCCCTCAGCAAATATTTGCTTTAAAAATTATTTGGACTTCGGGATGGACCGTTTAGTAAAATTCCACGGTCTTACCCAAAATAAATACGCTAGTTGCTTTAGGCGCGTCTTAAATAATTTATTTTTCATAAATGCGGGTGCACATTTATGTGACCCAAATCCAAATCTCAACTGAGTCGAAATATATCAATAACCACGGGTGCATTGATGTAACGTGGTTCGAGATATGTTTTCATGACGTTGCAAGTCCTATAAAAATAACAGTGAATGATAAAAGCGGTTAAAAGACAAAATTGGCACATAAGTTCATACTTGTATAAAAATCAGATAATCAAGCCGAATATAACAATTGAGCGACCGTGCTAGAACCACGGAACTCGGGAATGCCTAACACCTTCTCCCGGGTTAACAGAATTCCTTATCCGGATTTCTGGTACGCAGACCATAATATAGAGCCATTCTTTTCCTCGATTCGGGATTAAAATTGGTGACTTGGGACACCCTAAATCTCCCAAGTGGCGACTCTGAAATAATTAAAACAATCCCGTTTCGATTGTCCTTTAATTGGAAAAACTCCCCCTGCGCCCCCGGGCGCGAAAAAAGGAGGTGTGACACCCACATGTGTTATTCAAGCTTACATATCACTTATCAATTCAATGTTTCTTTGGAGGTGGTAATCATTTTTAACACTTTTCTCGAATAAATTATGCTCATGGTACAATGTACTTATCCTATATGCCCATACCATTCGTTCAACAAGATACATGTACCATCTCTTTAATATTGATGCCTTTTCCCATTGGTCATGCCATATGACAACATTACTTGAAATAGACGAAAGAGAGTTTAAACTTACGTTGAATCTCAACGCACGAGTTAGAAAACAATCTTATAGTCAAGCTTTATCGCACGATCTGGAGTGTTGAAGAAGGGTAACATTCCTAAATGTACGTGTAGCCTCCAACTTATAGATGTGGTCGACAACACACCGATAAGAAAGACACCACTAGACACGGCTCCGAGACATCCTAGGACACTTTAAAACCTTAGGCTCTGATACCAAGTTTGTCACGCCCCAACCGTGGGAGGTGCGACCGGTGCTCAATCGAGTAAACCCCAACTGAGCAAGCCTTATTCATACATTTATACCCAACTCACTACGATTAAGGGAACCATGCTTTCTTTTATTTAGACAATAGCAAAATCGAACTTTCACAATACTAGTCCATTTTTATGTCACAAACCAAAAACCATGGTTAAGTTTCAAGATTTTATACAGTTATAGTTTAGAAGAACTAGAGTACAAAGTTACAACATAGTTCATTGACTCATCCAACACCCTTAACTTACCCACACAAACGTCTACGGAGCCTCTAAGGATACAAACAACAATAATGACAATGTCGGCAATACCTCAAAAGTGGATATCTATAACAAAGGATGTAAAACATAACCCCTTGAAGGAGGAAGGGGCTCACCAAGACTTTGAGAGGAGGAAGCTCTGTTATGCGCGATCGACACTATCCGTTATGGAGCCACCTACATTCATTTAAAAATGTAGCGCCCCCGGCAAAAGGGATGTTAGTACCATGGAATAGTACTAGTATGTATAATTAAACACCACAAAGTTAGAAAGAACAACCATACAAAAGTACAAAGAAATCATAAGAAACACAAAGCTTCAAATAAGCACCACGTCAACCATATAAGAGGTTCACATAGTTTTAACATGATTTCTGAAATTTGTAGATTGGGGCATTCCATATCGTTGCATCATCATCCACATTACCACCGCTTCCTTGAGAGGAGTCCGATCACGGCCCGTTCGGCTAAGCCGTCTTACCAAGACGTCACCCTTATTTCATTCTCACTTTCCAGTTTCAATTATCAATACATTACCACCATGTGTGTATATTATGACATCCTATCACGGCCCGATCGGCTAAGCCGTCTTACCAAGAAGTTACCCTTTTTCGTTAATTATCTCACTTCAATCTTTAGTTTCACGTGTATTAGTTCCTCAGCACTTGGGGCCATAATTACCACATTCTGTAACTCACATTTCACATTATTCCCATTTTCAACATTGACCTTGCCATTTAAGATCAATGACACATACAAAAGAAATTTAAGTTATAAGCATAGAGAGGAATTTATCTAGTTCGGCATATTAATCACAATGTAACCTTGACTTGAGATTTAGCATTTAGCACATAGCTCATGTTTTTCACACTTCCTCAATTTACAAAGAATAACACATTAAACACATGGAGAAGCCCCTTCCACATACATTTTCACAACATCAAATCATTTGACATAACAAGTACCACATCGATCAAATTTCAGACTTACAACATTTGCACGGACAACATGGATGCTCAATTTCTAAGATGATGGGGTTTTAGCCATACATACCTTCTTTACGCTTTCCTTAAGTTACTACGACGTTTCGGAAATTGTAGCAATCCTGATCTACTTGAGACATAACAAAATTGAACACAAATTAGGAAGGTATTCATGGTTTCAGCTTATTTGAGTATTTTATCAAATACTAGTTGAACATCTTAATTTCAAATCTCTTTTACAAGATTTTCTTCATTCCCCAACCCAATCTTTAATTATTTATGTTCAATAATCTTCCCACAAACCTAATTTGTACATGCATGTATACATAATACTATTACACCCAAGAATCATACCTCAATAACCCATCTCACAATCTCTACAACACAAACACAACCTAGGTTAGGCACCTATGGCTTCCAATCACCATCACATGAGTTCTAACGTATATATCATACATAAATAATCACCATAGAGTAGTTAAAGATGATAGACATACCTCTTGTAGTAAGAATCTTGAGAATCCCCACTTGTTGTGTTCTTGATCAATTTAGGGATTTGAATGAGAATCTATGGATTTTCAAGATCAATCCTTGTTAATATAAGTTTTTAGGAGTAGTAATCAACTCAAAATACTCCAAAAGCATTACCTTGGATCATAAGAGGGAAGTATGAGATGGATTCCCCTTGATAGAGCAAGTCCTAGCTCAAAATAATGACTTAGAGACTCTCCATACCCGGTCTTGGGGTATTTATAGGGCTGCTAGGCACGCGACCACGGTCAGACCGTGCCCGGGACGCGGTGGCCGCGCTCGGGTCGCGCTCGGAGGCAGAAACTCTCAGTTTTCCCGCGGCCGCCGCGGACGCGCATCTGACACATGTCCGGTAAAATGGTCATAACTTTTTGTATACACCTCCAAATGATGAACGGTTTGATGGGTTGGAAAATAGACTTAAAGATCTTTAATTTTGTAGTTGTTCATCACACAAAACCTTATATAAATGTAGATATGCTTGTCCAAAGTGAGGTCTTGTGCGCACTCATTTACAACTTTAGTCTATTATGAAATTTTCCAACTTGGCTTAGACTTAGGCCTCTTCTTAGACCCCAAATCACTTATAATATGACTTGTATGCTTATTAACATATCCAATTGATATCCATTATATCATGAATCCTCATTTGCACACACAAATAAAATAATTAGCCTACCTTGGCACCATGAAATCTTAAATTACTTAGCAAAATTTTCTGGGGCTTTACACCTTTCCCCGACATGGGCCTTTATGAATGAATCTGCTAGTATTTCAAAAGAGTCAATTGAATGCTAGGGTAATAATGAACACCATGTCAAGGCTCTTTTTGGGAAAGTTTCACGAAATTTCTTCAGCAAGACCTATTCGATCTCATGTTGAGCTAAATCGTTCCTATTTATAGCCGTGCTGTAGGTTGTGATGTGCTCGTGCGGATCCGAAGTCCCATTGTATTTTGGTATGTCCAGCATTTTGAACCTTTTTAGAATTAACTCCGGTGTTGTGCTCGGTTTAAACGGCAATTGAGTGTATTTTTTCGAATCTGGGTTGTTCAAACCCAATAGTGCTCCTGGAATTAGATCCATTCGGGCATGAAACTCCTTTGCATTTTGATCGATCCATTCATTCATTTCCCTAATAAATCTCATGAGTTCAGTTTTGAAGGGATCACTCCCGTTATCATTACCACATCCGCTACCGATCCCTCCGACACCGTCAAAACTGACATCACCCCTTGGGGTATTGTTATCAACTCTTTGAGCCATTTGATTTGTAGGAACGCTGAGAGGAACTATGACTCTTTCATTTGCGTTGTCGGAAGCGCCTGACAATGCTTGCTTCAACTCCATCATCACCTGATCCTGCCTTGAGAAGTGGCCCATGATGGCTTTCTGTTGCTCTCTTAGGATTCTTATTGTTTCCGCAATATGTTCCTCTTCCGCATCATTGGGAGTTGGCTCATGTACATGCTCGGGAGACTGCCCTTCATGAATCGGGGTTGACTTGTCCCATTAGTTACGAGTGTCGCTTATTGAATCCTCATGTTGAGGCAGATTTTCATGTCCCTCAATATTGTGCGCGATGCTAACATCATTAGCTGCCATTTTCAATTTCTTTCTAAGGAAAAAATCAAATAAGTTAGTAACAAACGTGAGAATCAAAGCAATTATGCAATTATCTAAGTCCCACAATAGGCGCCAAACTGTTTACCCGTAAAACGGTACAGTTGAATTTGTTACATGTTTTATAGATAAGTGAATTGATTTAATCCAAAAAAATTTAAATAAATGAGATTAAAAATAAGATCTAGCGATTAAATTGAAGAAGACGGCAATCCTGGCTCCGAGAACAGCATCTCCGAGGACAGAAATGAGAACAACGTAAAAGAGCAAATAAAGTCGTTAAATTGAGAACGAGAATGGAATAAAACATATGTTTTGCCAAAAAATTCGAATGAGAACAACGTAAAGAGCAAATAAAGTCGTTTAATTGAGAATGAGAATGTAATACAACATATGTTTTGCCAAAAATTTCGTATGTTACTATGGCTGTTGATGCTATTTATAGCTATACCTAGGGAAACAAGATCCTTGGATCAAGCCTGGCTTAAATGATAATAAAGGAGTCATTGATGAATATGTAACGACAAGCTCTGAATGAAAATATTCTCTACAATGATTGCCCACTTAATTTTAGAGGATATTCTTCATTGAATGTTATCTGATGGCACATACACGATTTGCTCCCATTGACCATACTCCCTTCGTGTTTACCCGATGTTAACTGTTGTTGTTATTATCGATACTGGTTGTTACTCAATTCTCTTTTTATCTGTCTTCATTCCACGTGTCATACGATCGTTCGACTATTCATTATAGGGTAAAATACCATTTATTATAGACTAATTTTACCCTATACAATGTTAGAAATTTCTTCGATGGTGAATGTGAACTTGGGAAAGAAATCACTGGATAGTGATAATTGTTCAGGAGTTGCTGATCACGCCCAACTATGCCTTACAAAAGGACAATGCGGATGTTGAAAATATAACCTGAGTATTTATGCCCAAAGTCGAATCCACAGAGAATTAACCTATCAATTACTTTCGTTGGACTTACTAAATTCTATAAAATCAACTTCCCTAAACGTTGTGAATAACAGTTGATGGTATATTTAATAACTAAGATTGAAAGCCAATAAACAGTTGTAAACTAAATATGCTTAGGTTGTGAACAATAATGAGAAGGTTCTAAGGTAGTGATTTCCCCTATTGATGGAATCCCTTATGTTTATGTTTCATATAGATTTACCAACACATCTCTATCAACCATGAACACTCAAATTATCGTGAATCTCTCCCGAGTAATCACGAAAATTTACTAGACGCACTCTCCCGAGATACGCTAGCTGACTTTGTTTATTACAGTTCACTTTAGATTGCACCTAAAACTTCGTTATCCCTAATCTCGCCTTTAAACCCGCAGTTATAGATCCCTCTTATACTTTGGGAGTGATGTTGTTCAACAATTACCTACATATGCACTCTCTCCCGAGTTATGCATATTAAATAGGCATAGCTAATTGAGGATCCTGTCAATTAACTACAACAAACACGTAGTTGAACAAATAGAGATTAAACCGGCAAACCATATTAACATAATCAAGAAGTTCATCCTTCAATAGGTTCCATCAAAACCCTAGACAAAGGATTTAGCTACTCATGACAATGGGTAAATAAACTATGAAAATATTCATGATCAAAATTGCAAGAAAAATAAAAAGAAGAAGAAAATATGATGTTTTGGGTGATCTCTCCCACTTGTTTTCTTGCCAAAGTACTTTCTAAAGCATTGCATGCCTCCCTTGGACGAGTTCTATTGTTTAATATAGGGTTTGGGGCTAAAAATCCCGTGTTTTGCACTTCAGTCCCTCAATTTTTCGCTTCCTGCCGCGGTCCTACCGCGGTTACGCCTGGACCGCGGCCAACTAGCCTCTCAGAATCCGCAACAGCCTTTTGCCACGGTCCGACCGCGGTTACGCCGGGACCGCGACAGTCCATCTCCAGTTTTGGTTTTGCTGCCTTCGCGTGGTGCACTTAGCGGATATTGTAAGATTGGCCTCTTTTTCTCCATAATTGATCCCAAAAGTACTCCATAGACTTCTTTTATTGTATATAGCCTGCAAAGCATGAAAATCACTAATCAGAGCATTTTGTTATCACTTTTTACCATAAAAATTATACAGGAAGGTGGTTCTTTAGGGCCTAATTATAGTCCAATTCACCTATTATCAACACCCTACACTTAAATCTTTGCTCGTCCTCGAGCAAGTTGAACCACACTTCTAGGCCTAATCGTTTGATGCATTACCCAGTTTATGTCACACCCGCCATTATGAAAGAACAACCTAAGCAGTGCAACAGCCACACCTCAGATGAAGACTCTAATGCCATGTCACACTCGTGCTTACTCTAGTTACTCTAAACAGAGGTGAAAACTCGCTTTTTCTTCCTGTGTCACATGCCCTCACATCATATTTCTGAGAGAAGTTCCACACATATAAAATCAAGCAACAAGGAACTATAGATAGAACGAATCCACTCACTCTCAGCAAAGAACATTCACATGCCACACAGATACACCATAAGCTTGCCCTTAGTGTAATACTCTACTAATCGAGTTGTTCAGTCCAAGATCAAGAGGTCTTTATTTGGTTATAATGTAGGCTAAGGGATGGGTAGGATATATTTGGATATAGTGACTAACCTCCCTAAGCACTTTTAATACAATCGTTCCCTTTATTCCAATTTCCATGTTCAACCCAATCATTCTTCCACACTTGTTTCATAGGCTACCCCCACTTTTCTTTAGGTGCAACTGGCCTCTTTTTTTTTTTTACAGCCATTGCACCATTCAAGTATTTTCCTGATTTTCTTTTTCCCACTTCATTACTACCCCACACTTTGACTTTTATATGCTCTTTAACGATTCAAGTGCTTCTAGGAGGTACAGGTTCAAACAGTCAAACTATTCAAACACAGGGATGTAGGTTGTTGTAAGGTTATCAAAGAACAGGCTTCAGGCTCGAAGGGGTTAACTATGGCAATATGTACAGGTGGATTCATAATTATACAGGCTACACAAGGAAATGCCTCAATCATCTCTAAGGCCAAACAACTTCTATTTCGCTTTGCAAACACACAGGGCAAGTTCTAGGTATCGCATGCAAGCACAGAATACAAGTATTATCTCACACACACTTGGCATGTAACTCATTCCGAATTAGTTTGTTAACACACTCACGTGAGCGTTCAAGAAAGACAAGGTGTGCAGAATTAAGGCATAAAATTACTAGTCTACAAACGAGCCTAGACGTCGCACCCTCAAGTTCATTTTAGTTATTTTCAGGTGTGTACATTACGGGTTGCATTCTTGCCTTCACCCATCTTGGTCCAATAGAGTCCTAAGGGTCCTAAAAATATTAAAGAAAAATCTACCTAACCCGGTTCAAAAAAAGCCCTTGGAAAAGAACCGTGATCAAAAGAAAAACTAAGGAGGAATTACTACACTACCTAAAAAGAAAAATAAAAAAAAAATCTAAATGGACTACTTCCCTCAAGAGTACTGTCCAAGTGGTCCGTCCTCAGGAAGAGTCTCCTACATTTATTTATTTTACAACCAATGTATATGTACACTAACAATACACCACTAAAGCAAGTCTCCCACCCCACACAAAAAGAATATGGCATGTCCCCATGTCATAACACAAATAAAGTGCAGAAGGATAAGAAGACTTCCCTGAGCGTCACTCAAAGTCGGAGACGGTGCTAGGATCCACATGACAAGCCCTCCCCAAGGCACGGAACCAAGCTAGCATCCGGCTCTCAGACCTGGCATGCCACTGAGACATGGCATCCATACGCACATGCAGGTCATCCACCGAGGAGCGAAGATCTGCCACCTCTTCCTCCAAAGAATGTAACATGGGTCGGCAGGACTGTGATCTAGAGAACCCTGCCCCAGTAAGGGGTTGCCGAGAGGATCCGGCTCCATCATAGGATCTTCTGGATGGTGCCATGGGTGCTGGGGCGTCATCCTCATCATCAAGCTCAATGGTTGTGGGTGCATCTATGCCCACTGTGATCTTTGAAGCTCTGAATGCCGCTTTTGCGGGCAAAGCTCCATCTGTAGGATTGGTGGTGACACCATCCAGCAGACACAACCTTGTCACAAGTGAGGGGAAGTAAAACCCCTAAGATAGCAGAGGTGACCGAAAGATCATTTCATCTCCAATAATTCTCGCCACATCAAAGTCTTTCTTGGTGACGAAGCACCACACCAATAGAGCCCGTAGGTGGTTCACATTTGTTGTGTTGCCCGTGGGCAATAACCGGCTGCAAATAATGGTGAACCAGCACTTAGCCTCATGTGTGAACGACTTGGAGTGAAGGGTAATGTTTTCCTGTATCCAGATTGGTCGACCCCCTGTGCAGATTGTCTTAATCATAGTGTCCCAAGTGACCCCTTGGGCGTCGTGGTAATGATCAATGTCACCAGTGAACTGGGGCAGCTGCAAGACCTAGCGAATCTTCAGAATTGAAGCATCCACCACCCTACCCCGCACAATCATAGACCGGCACAAATTTTTAAGGGCAGTTCGCGTAGAACTCCCGGACTATCATCATGTTTGTCGTCTCAGGTTCATCAAACAAGAACTCCATCTCCCTCCATCTGATTTCCTCATACATGTCTACTTTTTCCATACGGAGGGCATACCTGTCAACAGGAATATCAGGGATAAAGCTTTTGGTGGTCTTAGCATGAAACGCGTCCTCGGCCTCTTGTGACTGGAACCTGGTGGCATCATATGTGGGCATTTGAGAAGTGCTTGCCGAGCTCTTTCGCCTTTTTCGGGCCATATTACCCGCAGACAATTCAGGGTAACAATTAGATTCATCCTAACATGTGCCAGTCGGATGGGTACTCAGACTTCGCCACCCGATGTCACCAAACAATTTCCTTTTGTCAAACAATGCCAGTATATCCAATTACGAAGGTGCCCAAAGTTGACAACCTCCACTATTGCCCTCACAGCACTATTAATTCTACAATTCTGCCATATAATACCCCACACAATCTCCCACAAGTGAATCATGTCAAATTATACCACCACCACAAACTAAGAAGGGCACAAAGTGCTCCAAACTTTTACAACACACCCCCAATTTTCGGCCATTTAGACCCCTCCACCAAGCTTCACCCTAAAAAATTTGTTTAGGCCTCCAAACCTTCTAAAAATTGCCCCCAAGTTAAGCACAATGAAAACCCAACCATTTAAATATCAAGCATGGTCAAAAGAAGCAATTAATAAAGAAAAGGAAAGAAAAGAAAGAAATAAAATAAAATAAAATAAAAAATTTACACTAAAACACCACACTAAGTTATGTAAAAGAAAGAGAAAAGAATAGAGAAGCTAACCGTGAGGATGAATGGAAGGGATAAGTGGTGGAAAGAGAGAGATGCAGAAGAAAGGAGGGGCAACAATGAGGGTTTGAGGGATAAGAGAGTGTGAAAGAGAGAAGAGAAGAAAGAAGGGAATGGAGGAATAGTGGGGGTTTAGGTTTATTAAAAGGAGGTGGGGAAAGGAAAAAGAGAAAAAAAATAAAAAATTCTGCACTTACCTGGCCCGCTCTGGTCTGCCGCGGTCCTACCGCGGTAACGCTGGGACCGCGGTAGACCTCTTTCAGAGGGGGTATTTGACCGCGGTTACGCTGGGACCGCGGTCTGGGCGTGTTCCTGCTACTCTTTTTTTAATGAAGTTATGCATTACACTTACAACACATTCGTGGGTTGCCTCCCACGCAGCGCCTGATTTAACGTCGCGGCACGACGCAGATGAGCGCATTTAAGGCTCGCTCGACCTCTGTGGTTCAGTCAGGTGTAGCTCGGACACTTCCTTTGGTTCGCTCATGCCCACATATAGTTCCAATCTCTTCCCATTGACTCTAAATGTACGAGAGTCTTTCTCTGTGACAATCTCGACAGCACCTGAAGGGAAAACCTCGACCACTCTAAATGGTCCAGACCATCGTGACCTGAGTTTACCCGGAAATAGCCTTAATCGTGAGTTATAAAGCAACACCATATCTCCAGGATTCAAATTTCGCTCCACAATGTTCTTATCGTGCAACCTCTTCATTCTTTCCTTGTACAACTTTGTGCTCTCAAAAGCAAGATGTTTGAACTCGTCGAGCTCATGCAATTCTGTGATCCTTATTGTGCCCGCAGCCTCGATGTCAAGATTCAGCTGTTTCAGTGCCCACCATGCTCTATGTTCAAGTTCCACTGGCAAATGGCAGGCCTTCCCGAACACCAACTTATATGGTGGCATACCAATCGGTGTTTTAAAAGCAGTTCTATAGGCCTAGAGTGCATCATCTAACTTTTTCGCCCAATCAGTTCTTGTGGCGTTCACAGTCTTGGTTAGCACACTCTTTATCTCTCTGTTGGACACTTCAACCTGCCCACTAGTTTGCGGGTGATAATGGGTAGCCACCTTGTGGCGTACATTATACTTTGCAAGCAACTTCTCGAAAGCTCTATTACAGAAGTGAGTGCCTCTGTCACTGATAATCGCTCTTGGTGTCCCAAATCTGGTGAATATGTTCTTCTTCAAAAACCCCACCACCACTCTTGCATCATTAGTGGGCAACGCTGCAGTTTCTACCCATTTGGACACGTAATCCACAGCAACAAGTATGTACTTATTGCCATAGGAGCTGACGAAGGGACCCATGAAGTCAATCCCCCAACATCAAACACTTCCACCTCTTGAATTGGGTTCATGGGCATCTCATGGCGACGGGAAATGTTCTTGGTCCACTGACATTCATTGCATCCCTTCACCCATTGGTGCGTATCTTTAAACACTGTTGGCCAAAAGAATCCAGCCTCAAGCACTTTCCCAGCTATCCTGAACCCTCCAAAATGTCCTCCGTAAGGCGATGCGTGACAAGCCTGCAAAACAGAAGATTGTTCTATCTCAGGGACACACCTCCGGATCATATTGTCAACACAAATTCTAAACAGGTAAGGCTCATCCCAATAATACATGCGGCAGTCACGATAAAACTTTTTCTTTTGTACATATGAAAGGTCATAGGGAACTATACCGCAGGCCAGGTAATTTGCAAAATCTGCATACCATGGCACTTTCTCAAGATTAGTAGCGAGCAACTGCTCATTTGGAAAGGTTTCCAGAATATCTTCAACCTCAACTGCATTTTCAGCTCCCTCAAGTCGTGATAGATGATCAACGACTTTGTTCTCTGTGCCCTTACGGTCATGAATTTAAAGGTCGAATTCTTGCAGCAGCAACACCCAACGAATCAGGCGCGGCTTAGACTCCTTCTTCTCAATCAAATACCTAAGAGCTGCATGATCAGTGTATAATTACCTTAGAACCAATCAGATATGATCTGAACTTGTCGAAAGCAAACACCACAGCCAACATCTCCTTCTCAGTCACCGTATAGTTCAGTTGGGCTCCACTCATCGTTATACTTGCATAGTAGATTGGATGCATCAGCTTGTCCTTCTGTTGTCCCAACACTGCCCCCACTGCGTAGTCACTGGCATCACACATGAGTTTGAATGGCTGCTCCCAGTTGGGGGAAACAATGATAGGTGCTGTGACCAGTCTCTTTTTCAGCTCCTCGAATGCTACCCTGTAATCATCAGAGAACAAGAAAGGATGATCTTTTTCTAACAACTTACAGAGAGGGTTGGCAATTTTTGAGAAGTCTTTTATGAATCTCCGGTAGAAACTGGCATGCCCAAGGAAGCTTCTGATTGCTTTGACTGAAGTTGGAGGAGGTAACTTTGCTATTACATCCACTTTAGCATGATCCACCTCAATTCCTTTGCTTGACACCCGGTGTCCCAAGACTATGCCTTCTTGTAACATGAAGTGGCACTTCTCCCAATTCAGAACCAGGTTAGTCTCGATACACTGTTTCAGCACACGCATCAGATTTATCAGGCACTCATCAAATGAATTCCCCACCACTGAGATGTCATCCATGAACACCTCTATTATGTCCTCTACCATGTCAGTGAATATGGCCATCATGCACCGTTGGAATGTGGCGGGTGCGTTGCATAGGCCAAAGGGCATCCTCCGAAAGGCATAAATGCCATAAGGACAAGTGAAAGAGGTCTTCTCTCTGTCCTCTGGTGCAATGGAAATCTGGTTGTATCCTGAGTACCCATTCAGAAAATAGAAGTGTGACCTCCCTGCCAGTCTGTCTAACATCTGATCAATAAAGGGAAGTGGGAGGTGGTCTTTCTGGGTAGCTAGATTTAGCTTTCTATAATCCATGCAAATTCCCCAGCCCGTGACTATTATTGTAGAGATCAATTCATTGTTATCATTCTTAACTACCATCATACCGCTCTTTTTAGGTACACATTGAACTGGGCTAACCCAGCTGCTGTCAGAGATTGGGAAGATAATTCCCGCGTCTAACTACTTTATTACTTCCTTCTTCACCACTTCCTTCATGTTGGGGTTCAGCCTTCTTTGGTGTTCCCTGGAAGGTTTGTGTCCCTCTTCCAGTAGAATTTTGTGCATACAGTAGGCGGGGCTGATCCCCTTTATGTCTTCCATGGTCCACCCAATGGCAGTCTTGCACTCCTTAAGTACCTGCAAGAGTTGTTGTGCTTGCACATCTAACAAACTAGATGAGATAATAACAGGTAATGTGGAGTTAGGTCCAAGGAATTCATACCTGAGATGGTTGGGCAATGGCTTTAACTCCAACTTTGGTGGTTCTTCGATAGATGGCTTGGCTGGAGGAGTCTCTCGATTTTCCAAGTGTAAGGGCTCAAATTCTAGAGTTCTATCCCAGAACCCTCTACCCTCTAATGCCAACACCCATTCCGCCAGTTCCTCTCCATTCACCTCATCCAAATTCATTAAACATGCAGCAAGGGGGCCCTCAATGGTTAGAACCTCATCATCAGTCTCCACGATTACATCCACGACATCAATAAGAGAACAATTGGCGAATTCACTTGGTCGCCTCATAGATTTCTGCACATTGAATGTTATCTCCTCATCGTTCAATCTCATCTTGAGCTCCCCGGTTTCACAATCAATGAGCGCTCTCCCTGTGGCCAAGAATGGTCTTCCCAAAATTATGGGAATCTCTTCATCCACTCTGCAGTCTAAGATCACAAAATCTGCAGGGAATACAAATTTCCCTACCTGAACTAGCACATCATCCAGTATACCAGAGGGTCGTTTCACTGTCTTGTCAGCCAGCTACAACAACATAGAGATGGGTCTAGCTCTTCCAATGCCCAGCCTCTTATAAATCGCCAGGGGCATAAGATTGATATTGGCCCCTAGATCACACAGTGCTTTAGCAAAAGCAAAATTACCAATAGTGCATGGAATTGTAAAGCTTCCAAGGTCAGACAACTTTTCTGCAATTGGTCTAGTCACCACTGCACTACATGTCTGAGTAAGAGTAACTGTGGCCAAGTCTTGGAAATCAAACTTTCGGGACATCAAGTCCTTCATCATTTTTGCATACCTAGGCATCTCCTTCAAAGCTTCAATCAATGGTATGTTTACCTAGATTTGTTTCAGCATTTCGAAGAACTTCTTGTATTGTTCCTCCTTTTGATACTTAGCCAGCCTCTGAGGGAAAGGTGCAGGAGGTCTCTTCTTCCCAACTAACTGGGATTGATCCTTATCAGCTGCTACCTCAATTATTGGTTCCTGGACTGTCTCAGCTTCTTTCTTGGTCGCATTCTGGATGCTATTTTCTTCCTGGGCAGGCTGGACTAGCACCTCCGTCAGTTTCGTTGACTCATCTAGCTCAATGAGCACTGGTATAAGTGTCTCAACTTGTCTAGTTTCTCGAGCCCTCTCTTGCTCTATATCCAGATCTCTGCCATTACGTAGACTTACCGCCATCAGCTACTTTGGGCCTTGATCTTTTGGATTTATCTGGGTGTCTGCAGGTAGTGTCCCATGAGGACGATTGTTCAGAGACATAGAAATTTGGCCCACCTGCACTTTAATATTCTTGATTGTTGCATCATGTGCATCCACTCTCTCATTAATCTTTACATTAGACCCAATAACCTGCTGCATCATTGCCTCAAGTCTAGCAAACCCATCTTCCTGCCTTCCACCATGTTGCTGCTGAGGAGGATGATACCCCTACTGCTGATTCTGATTATTATATCCCTGTGGCCTTGGGTAAGGTGCCATATTGTTAGTGGGTCTCATACCTCCCATGTTTCCATTGTTGAACTGTGGATGGACTGGCCTGTATTGCCGATTTTGCTGGCCCCAATTCTGACCACTCTGTCTCTGGCCTCCATAATTAGACACATAATTCATGTCTTCAGGGTAGTGGTGATAATCATATTCTGCATTCCATTGGTTACCGATTGGCTGACTAATGCAAGATGCGCACAAGCCCCCATTAGTAGTATCTACGATATGTACCTGCTACTTCTGCCCTGACTCTTCCACCTTTTTGGTGAGTATACTCATCTGTGTCAATAAGGTGGCCATATTTTCAGCCATAGAGTTGGATGGATCTAAGGGCACTGAGTGAACCACTGGAGTGATAGGTGCATTCCTGGTTGTCCATCCCGAATTTTGTGCCATCTTGTCAAGTAGACTCTGGCCTTCTCTCCATGTTTTGCTAAAAAATGCTCCACCAGCTGAAGCATCAACAATGTTCTTCATGCTATCTGACAATCCCATGTAAAACCGCTACCCCAACATCAGATCTGGAATACCATGGTGCGGGCATATAACCAGCATCCCTTTAAAGCGCTCCCATGTTTCATGCAGTGTCTCCATTGGTCTCTGTTTAAAACTCAAAATTTCATCAATTTGTTGAGCAGTCTTATTGGGTGGGTGGAACTTGTTATGGAATTGCCTGACTAACTCATCCCAAGTTGTTATAGAATTTATGGGAAGTGAGTTTAGCCAAGTCTGGGCAGCTCCCGTCACTGAGAATGGAAACAATAACAGCTTGATTGCTTCAGGAGTTACGTTGGGCTGCCTTTGGGTTTTGCAGATAGAGAGGAAGTTCTTCAAGTGCTGCTGAGGATCTTCGACTTGCGACCCCGAAAATAGTCCCTTGTTCTGCAACAAGTGCAACATGTTATTCGTAATTTGGAATGACTCAACCTGTATATGCGGAACTACAATGGCTGTGGACAGATTTTCAGTTGTGGGTTGTGCCCAGTCATAGAGAGCAGCCTCTGGCACTATTGGTACCGCTGGGTTTTCCTCGTGATCCCCCATGACTGTTTCGAATTGTGCAGTTGTTGGTTGTTGTTTGTTTTTCCGATTAGCCCCATTCAAGGTCTTGAAAACTTTCTCGGGATCTGATAATGCTTCAAATACTTCACCAGATCTCGATGAGTTTCTAGGCATGCACCTGTGCAACCAAGTCAACAAACGTATAGAGAAAAAATGACTACAACAAGAATTTTTGTACTTCTTTCAATTGTAATTGATAACACCGTTATTTCCCTGGCAACGACGCCAAAATTTGATCACGCCCAACTATGCCTTACAAAAGGACAATGCGGACGTTGCAAATATAACCTGAGTATTTATGCCCAGAGTCGAATCCACAGAGAATTAACCTATCAATTACTTTCGTTGGACTTACTAAATTCTTTAGAATCAACTTCCCCAAACATTGTGAATAATAGTTGATGGTATATTTAATAACTAAGATTGAAAGTCAATAAACAGTTCTAAACTAAATATGCTTAAGTTGTGAACAATAATGAGAAGGTTCTAAGGTAGTGATTTCCCCTATTGATGGAATCCCTTCTGTTTATGTTTCATATAGATTTACCAACACATCTCTATCAACCATGAACACTCAAATTATCGTGAATCTCTCCCGAGTAATCACAATAATTTACTAGATGTACTCTCTCGAGATACGCTAGCTGGCTTTGTTTATTACAGTTCACTTTAGATTGCACCCAAGACTTCGTTATCCCTAATCCCGCCTTTAAACCCGCAGTTATAGATCCCTCTTATACTTTGGGAGTGATGTTGTTCAACAATTACCTACATATGCACTCTCTCCCGAGTTATGCATACTATATAGGCACAACTAATTGAGGATCCTGTCAATTAACTACAACAAACACGTAGTTGAACAAATAGAGATTAAACTGGAAAACTATATTAACATAATCAAGAAGTTCATCCTTCAATAGGTTTCATCAAAACCCTAGACAAAGGATTTAGCTACTCATGACAATGAGTAAATAAATTATGAAAATATTCATGATCAAAATTGCAAGAAAAATAAAAAGAAGAAGAAAATATGATGTTTTGGGTGATCTCTCACACTTGTTTTTCTTGCCAAAGTACTTTCTAAAACATTGCATGCCTCCCTTGGACGAGTTCTATTGTTTAATATAGGGTTTGAGGCTAAAAATCACGTGTTTTGCACTTCAGTCCCTCAATTTTCTGCTTCCTGCCGCGGTCCTACCACGGTTACGCCAGGACCGCGGCCAACTAGCCTCTCAGCATCCGCAACAGCCTTCTGCCGCGGTCCGACCGCGGTTACGCCGGGACCGCGGCAGTCCATCTCCAGTTCTGGTTTTGCTGCCTTCGCGTGGTGCACTTAGCGGATATTGTAAGATTGGCCTCTTTTTCTCCGTAATTGATCCCAAAAGTACTCCATAGACTTCTTTTATTGTATATAGCCTGCAAAGCATGAAAAGCACTAATCAGAGCATTTTGTTATCACTTTTTACCATAAAAACTATACAAGAAGGTGGTTCTTTAGGGCCTAATTATAGTCCAATTCACCTATTATCAGTTTGGATCTAGGGCATGTCTACTATATCCCTAACAATCTCCCACTTAACTGTTAAGGATTTGACACCAACAAAAAAAAAGAAGAAAATAATGAATGAAAGAGAATTTTCTATTTTGTTTTTGTGGATCTACATTCGTTCCTTTTCCCCCTACTAGATGGGAAGGCGAAGGGTGGCAGATGGTGGTGGAAGATGGTGGGAGGGAAAGAAAGTAAGGAAGAAGAAAATATTTTGCTACAAGATATTGGTCTAACGCGCTCAAAATGAGTATTGCACACGTACTCTGCCATATCAGTAAAACGTGTCTAATTGGCACAATTCAGGGGGTTCAATAGAGATAAAACTTAGTTTAAGTGTTTAAATGAAAAATTCTAACAAGTTTAAGGGGCAATCTATATATTTGGCCTAGATAGAAATGAACTTTTTTAGACGTTGCTATACTAAAATATTTGACCTAACTTAATTCCTTAATCAAGTTTTTCTTTCTCACTCCTTAAGTACTTTTTTTAAATATACTTTATTCATACGTTTTTACTTTTCTGAAGTGTGGATTAAACATACCAAGCTACCATTCATATATTGACAATGATCCATAAAAAGAATGGCAGGATAGGAACCTCAAGCCTCAAGCTGTGGCCGGCCTAGCTTTGACTTGCTATGTTGGATGGTCAAATCAACATTCCTCTGTACTCGAAATAGATAGCCGCCCTCCACCCCTAGCCCTAATACCCCAAACCCCCATCCCTCTCTCCACCTCCACCCCACTCCCCGCCAACAACCCACCACCCCCATCTCCTACCGCAACCTTGGCCCCTAAACCTGACCTATCACCCTTACATATTTTGTCTCCCAAGTATTTGTCTAAATTATACTCCCTTTGTTTCAATTTAGATGACACACTTTTCTTATTAGTTCGTTCCAAAAAAGAATGACATAGTTCTATATTTAGAAATAATTCAACTTTGAACTTTTCATTTACTCATTTTAGCCTTAATGAGAAGCATTTATCGCTACACAAATATTATGATCCCACAAAGCTGTTACCCCTTAAGTTTTTAAGACCACATATTTCAAAAGTCTTCTTTTCTTTCTTAACCTTTGTGTCAAATCAAACTACATTATCTAAATTGAAACGGAGAAAGTATTGTTATTCAAAAATGTTTTCTGCACCTAAAAATATATAAAAACACCACTTATTTTCAAATTTCAGGAAATTTTCCTCTGTACCAAACACACCCTAATTGTGTGTCACTACCACTGTAACTTTCTCTCTTTTTTGACATTTTACTTTACAAGAAAGGGAGGTGAGGGCACAGTGGTTAAAAGGGACATCGTTTACCGCGGAAACCAAATTCTGAAACAGGAAGAAGAAATTCTCCAGAATATATATATTCTCTTGTTGAAGCTACACTCAGTAGTCAGTAGCACCCCCACCACTTCTCCGAGCCGTTCAAAATCGGAACTGCCAGTTTACTTTTTGCCCTTTCCATCTAAAATCCGCCTCAGCAGATTCCCCAATTTGATTAGTCTTTCATTTCTTTCCCTCAAGCCAAGAATCTCACATATCCTCTCTCTTAGCTTTTTCAACAATGATGCCATTCTTCTTCTCTCCCCCTCTCCCTCTTTCTCTTAGTCCTTTTCAACGACTTTCTCCAAATCCCAGAAAAATCTTTGTCTATACATACTACTCAAATTTTTCTGTCTTCATGCCATGTCTTCTTCAAGTGTCAATCAGCCTTTCACATTTGGTAATGTTTCACTACTTCTTAATTGGGCTCGAAGCTATATAAAGTGTAATCCTTTTTGAGTAATAATAAGAAATGTTGGCTTTTTTGTGTGGGTCTTAGAAGATCACTGTGTTGTTTCTTGATTCGCAGAGAGGAAGTCAAGGTTTATGAGATGGCTTAGTAAGCTTTTCAAGGGTGGTGGCTCAGCCAATAGGAGTGTGCCAGCTGGACGACCACAGTTTCTTGGAGAGGAGGATAACATGGTTAGGCGCCCTCCACCCAGACCACTGGTAACTTTCTTATTCATGTTTTGGATTATGGATTACTACAGATAAAAGCTTTTCTCGGGTAGAGAATTACTAAAAGCAAAATTCTTCTTCATTCAGAATAGAAATCTTGCGCTTGAAAATCAAAATAGTTACTAGTTTGGATATATTGGTAAAGAACCTATGTGTATTGTAATGGTCAAACAGAATGCTGGTTAAATATTTTTATCTGCTGCTTTTGGTCTTTTTATATTTAAATTCTGTAGCCATGATTTGATGTGGTATAATTCCATTTACGTCTAAAGACATTTCCCATATAATTAGCTAGCTTGTGTCATTGGAAGACTGGAATATGGATAGTTACTTGATGTACTTGTGTTCTTCATTTTACCTTTCTAGCCAATGAATTTTGTTATTACAACGATTAACCGCATTCAAGATGACTTGAAAAACTGATCATATGTAAATTAAGTATCAATTCAAATTGATTGCCGGCGATATCTAGTCAAGTTCTTGAAGTTCTTCAAGATATAGTTCCAACTAGAATTAGAAAAGAAAAGGCTTTTACATTCTTCCACTCTCAAGTTTAGATAATTGATTAACTGTATCATCAAACTGATATTAAGCCATAACTAACTTCTTCTTCATTTTTGTTTTTGAGAATCAAAATAGTTGTTTGGAGTATTTCTATGTTGAACTGCATATCTTCTTTGATGGAATGGATTGCTAATGCATTTTAAAAGTTAACAGGATGATCACTCTAGGGCCAGTAAAGAGAAAGAGGAACTAGATCGATCAATTGCACGCTCTCTAGCCAAAGATTCGAAGAGACCAAATGGTATTTATTTATATTTTGCAAGCCTGTGGAGCATGTTCTATTCTTTTCCTTCAACAATCTTTTAGAGGGATTAGTTGTTTGTTGACTTTAATATATCACTATGAGTGTGTTGCTCTTTTTCATAGGACAAAGACGACAGGGGACTGGGAAAGATGAAGACCTAGCAAGATCACTCCATGATAACATTAACTCGTCCTCGTATCCTCCTCCACATGCTCCTTCACATGCCCCTTGGGATTACAATGCCAGAGGTTGTAGGTAATTGTTTTATGTTTACAAGATTGAGATTTTGATTTTTGCATTATATCTTGGGAGATGAGAAACTTGGAAACTTATAAAAGCATGATATTTTTTAGTTTTATAACCTTTCAACATTACCCAAAATGTCTTACCTATTTTCGATTTTTATTTTATTTACTCCATCACTTTTTTTTCTTCTAATAATTTATAATCAAAATCAACATATACTTACTCATTCAAAACGTTTAAAATTCAAAATATAGTGCACAATCTATTATCTTTTTTCTAATAATTTATAAACCAATTTGTTTTCCTAAAATTGGTAAATATTATTTTATTGGAATTATTGATTTGGTAACTTGCAATGATAAACACAAATCAACTATTATGCCTGAATCCGAAGCTAGTTGAGTCGGTTATATGAATCCTCTATATTAATTCTCCTTCATTTGGATCCATTTCATTCCGATATTCAATAATTTATGTTTAAGACAAATTAGGGGTTCTCTAATAGTAAAGGTTCTTTATATATCACATTTATCCTTACTCGGAGACACAAATCTTTAAACAAACTAAAAAGACTTTTGGAGTTTTGGCGAACACCGGCTTTAATGGAAATGTACCGATATGATTAAGCATTAATCCAACTAGTTGGTATCGCCTATATAGATCTTTGCTTCATTGTCTTATGTTCCTCGCTAAAACCGTCGGAATTTTGAGAGATTGTAAATCTTTCGAGACAATTTCCCTACATTTGGTTTTAGGTCTACCTTGCCACTTAAAACAAAATTACTTTCATGAAATTTCATTAAATGTTAGAAATTAATTACACCAGGGATCGACATTGACCATGCTTGTTTATCCTAGTTATGGAAAAGCTAACCAGCACAATATAATACAAGAGGAGGTCACCTGTTATATGCTATTTGCCGAGGACATCGTGCTAATTGACGAAAACAATGAGAGTGTCAACAACATCTTGAACTGTGGAGAAGCACTTTAGAGAGCGAGGATTTATAAGTAGAAGTAAGAATGAATATATGCACTGCAAGTTTAGCCAATAAAAGAAGAGTGAAATAGGTGGAATTCGATGGGGATCGCAATGCTAACTGCAAACAGTTCAGATATTTAGACTCGTTGTTTCAGGAGACTGAAATGATAGATGAAGATGTTATAAATAGAATCAAAGTCGTACAGTTGAAATGGGGAAGTGTTACAAGGGTGTTATGTGGATGCCTACCAAAGTGAAAGATAAGTTTTATAAAATATCTATAAGACCAATAATATTATATGAGAGTGAGATTTGGGCACCACTGATTTTGACATGGACTAAAGCACCAACCACCAACATCCACTAGCTTTACATAGTGGAAAACTTCAGCCATGAAAGACACATATGTTTTTATTTGTCTTTCATGGGCTGAAATTTTCCACGATGTAAAGTGCTTTAATGGTTAGTGTTTTAGTAGTTCATGTCAAAATAAGTGGTTATTGTTGGTGCATTTTAAAGTGTCTCATTAGTTGTGCTTTTTGACGTTTAGGTTGTAAATCAGTTGAGCTTTTAGCTCACATTTTTAAAATGTATTAGTGTCGGTCCAATCAAATTGGATCAGTGTCAGAAGGATTCTGTCTCTCTACAGCTAATAAGGCTTATTTGTTGTAGAGAGGCAGAACTCTCTTATCCTTGTAAAATATTGTGTGCTGAGATAACGTATTTTCTTTCTAACTTTTCTCTCTTGTTTCTTTCTTCAATTATGGGAGATTGATTCTTAATTGATTATAGAATATTGAAAACCATAATAGGCGTGATTACCATAGTTTAAAGATTCTTGTTGGATAAAGACCAGACAAATTGTTGGTAAGGTGTGCCGTGTTAATCTAGGCTAGGCAAAACCTTCTAAAGAAAATTCTTTAGCTATCGGTTCAATAGATATTCGCCTTCTCAGTTTTTGGTATTATGTCACCTTGGTATTACACTCACCAATTGGTATCACAACCTAATACCTTTTATTTATATTTGCATAAAATTGGCATGAGATAATATAAATGGAGTAACATGGTCAATGAGCTCATGTAGCCAACCCTAACCAGTTTGGGACTGAGTCCTAGTGGTGTTAGAGATTTATTAGCTTGTGCAATATTAGTTAGTAAGGTTTACTAACTTTATCAGTTATCTTCTACAATGTGAATCAATCAATTTTACATCAAACCAAAAGTCGGCTATATGAGTTCTTTATATTCATTTAAAGATTGTTTTATAGAATTTGACTATTTTTTATGCTGAGCGTCAACATACTGTAGTTGATTCATCTGTCCCTGACCAAGCAAAGCAGCTTTTGTATCCACTGATAATGAAGCAAGATATAAGATAAAATACAGAAAAAATTGTTTCTTTTTCACTTATGGTGGATTTATTACATAAGATGCTGAACATCCTTTGTTTTGGTAAATTCTTTTGCCATCAGATCCAAGTAATTAATCAGAAAAGGTTGATCAATGTTCTGTCAGATGTTTGCTCAAATAGAGGACTGTGACGTGCTAAATGCTATCACATGAAATATTCAAGCAATTCCTTGTTTTTGGTGATATATACTGTATACATAATTCAAACTTCAGGTGATGATTGGATCTGTTTGTACTTTAAAGTACGTGTATGCATATAAGTCAAAAGCGTGGTACTTAAGTAGAGAAGGGTAGAGGGGTGGGCCCATTATCAGGAATTTCCCGGTTATAAAGAAAAAAATACATATATGTTATACAAAGAAAGCGACTGTGTATATTTTATCTTTGTTTTGGAGTACTGAAAATCCAAACTACTTACTCTGTGGTAATAAACTGCTGCATAGCCAAACATGTAGATATCTCAGGGTGAGATAAGTTGATACATATGTACACTTGTCTTGAAGATGAACACTATATGATGTTATAACTATTTCTTCACCATGAAAGAAATTATGAGAATGCGTTTACTTTGCAGAAAATGTAGTGGCTGCCATGGGGATATTGGCTCTGGCAATTATTTGGGATGCATGGGAACTTTCTTTCATCCAGAGTGCTTTCTTTGTCATGCCTGTGGTCTTCAAATTACCGAGTACGAGGTACAATATTGTCCTTGGTGTTAATCATTTCTTCCAACACTTGAACCCTCTTCCAAATGTGAAAATAAAATATTAAACCGTGTAACTGAAAGTCTTGTACAAGCTAAAAGTGTTTGAACCCATTCTCATGTTTAGCTCATTGGTTTTCTTTGTTGATTCAAGTTTTCTTTGTCAGGGAACAATTCATATCATAAGTCATGCTTCAAGGAACTGACTCATCCCAAATGCGAAGTGTGCCACCAATTTGTAAGGATACACTGCTTCTCTGTGTGATTTTGTTACCGGAAGATGCTCATTTCAATCCAAATTTGGTTCATGGTTTTTGTTCGGTCGTCATCTGTGGATTTAGGCCCCTCTTGTATGTTTAGTTAGTGAATAGCATTGCCCTTTGTTCCCACTTACATCTTAGGCCCTTGGAGTCAAATTGTCTATTATGTGTTTATTTTTATCAGAAAACAGCTTCAATATTATTAATGTCTGTGCGGAAAGGCAAAAGTGTCATCCTATCTTTTGTCAGTCATGTGGATAAAATATCAATTTGTAAATTTCTATTAGCAAACCATTGTCAAAGGTAGCATTGTTCCTTACAGGATAATACATCTAATAATCATCTAACACTCATATTTGCAGATCCCAACAAATGGAGCTGGATTGATAGAGTATAGATGCCATCCATTTTGGTCCCAGAAATATTGTCCTTCACATGAGAATGATGACACCAAACGATGTTGTAGTTGTGAACGTCTCGAGGTAGGTATTTCAAATAATGGGAAATGTTGGGTTGCCTCTCATTCAACTTATATGCTTGTTATTTATATTGCTTCTTTATCTTCTCGAAGTCATGTAATACAAGATACATATCACTTGGAGATGGTCGGAGCTTATGTTTAGAGTGCACTGAGTCGGCCATTGCGGACACTGGGGACTGTCAACAACTATACCATGCCATTAGAGACTTTTATGAAGGCATGAATATGGCAATAGATCAGCAAGTTCCTATGTTGCTTGTTGAAAGACAAGCCCTTAATGAAGCCATTGAAGGGGAGAAGCATGTACGAATGATCTCTACTTGTTTTTTCTCTGTTCTTCAGTCTGCAAATATTTATGACTGGAATTTCTTTTAGGGTTTTCATCATATGCCTGAAACCAGAGGTCTATGCCTATCAGAAGAGCAGACAGTGACCAGTGTAAGATCTTCAGTCACTTAGAATCATCCTTTCTAGTGAAATGTCCTATACCTGCTATGACATTTTATTTGAACAAATCCAGATACTCAAAAGGCCGAGAATGGGTGGTCGTGGACTAATAGGAATCAGAACACAGCCTCAGAAGCTAACTAGAAAATGTGAAGTTACAGCTATCCTAGTCTTATACGGGCTTCCCAGGTATGTATTTTATATATATATATATATATATATATATATATGTAATTATTCTCCCGACCTCATTGTTGAATTTAATTTCATTAGGTGGCATCCCCCCCCCCCCAAAAAAAAAAAAAAACTCAGAAAAAGAAAAGAGAAGGTATTGACACAAAATATAAGGGATTATAAGAAGAGAACTTTCTACAGCATTAAGTTCAATATTTCAATTTAACATGTATTAGGGTAGTTTGCTCAGTAGGGTGTCAAAATTAGTTTTTTTGTTTTTGTTTTTTGACATTGTAACATGTATATTTGTATTAATCAATCTTCAGCACAAAGGTTGTGCTGGAAGCCAAAAGAAAGAGTTTACAAAAGCCTACAAAGCTCCCTATTACAATCCTTGCGCTTCTTACAAGGAATCTAGGACTTGTAAAATTGACTCTAAGTCGTGACGATATTCTGCTTTACACCAAAAACAAAAAAGAAGAATTCAATTCATCTTAATTTTCTGAATAGAGCTAATTGTATCCTCAAAGCATCTTGAGTTCCTCTCCTTCCATACTGTCCACCAAATGGACAATTTTCCATCTGTCTTTGTTTGAAGCAGTGTACTTCCCCCCTACATTCCAGCTTGACAAGAATTCAGATGTTCTTCCTGGCATTGACCATCTAATGCCCCTGAGGTTGATGAATAAATCCCACAACTGACTAGCTGTCACGCCCCAAGTTCGGGAGGCGCGACCGGCACTCAACCGAGTGAACCCGGCCGAGCAAGCCTGCTGGACACTTCCTACCCATCTCACTTATGCTCGAGAGAATACGTGATTTCATTAATTAGACAATAGGAGATCATACAAGTACATTACTAAGCCATTTCATTAATTACATCGTTGTTGAGCTGTCAAAATACACACACCCTACTATTTAGTGAAACAACAATCCAAACACAACATCATCCTTTGACTTCCCAACACCCATATACAACCCACATAATGTCTACGGAGCCTCTAAGTAGATACAAAAGAAAGTACTACAAAAGTGCCGGCAACAAGGCCCCGGCTATACCTTAAAGCGTGGCAATCATATAAGCAAAAGATGTATTACATGACCCCGGGAAGGAATGGGGCTCACCAAGACTGCTGGGAAGATGAAGGCAAGCACCGCTAGCTGCGATCAACACTGTCGGCTATGGAACCACCTACATCCATTAAAAGATGTAGCGCCCCCGACAAAAGGGGCGTTAGTACTGTGGAATAGGATTAGTATGTGGAGCTAAACACCAATCTTAATAGAACGAACAATGAAACAAAAAGAAATCAAGAAGGGAGGTCGTCATGATATACAATAAGAGCTTCAACACATATCAAAACATCAAGCAAGGATCACATAATTTCCGGACAAGTTCTCATTTTATTTACGTTTGATAATCTCAGTGCCATATGCCACAATCCACAATACCACCGTGTTCCTACACGGAGTCCGATCTCGACCCGACCGGCTAAGTCATCTCATTTGAGACATCATCCATTTTCATAATTTCAATCAATCAATTCAGCACAATTACCACCATGTGTGCGGCATGGTGTCCGATCGCGGCCCGATCGACTAGGGAATCTCACTTGAGACATCATCCTTTCAATCGTTCATCTTAGTTCACATTTCCTTTCAATCTTTCATTACATGGCACGTCTAACCTCATATATCACATCGTTCTTGGCCTTTGGCCGCATTTCACAATTCAAGTTCCCTTTTTACACGTTCAACAACATCATCATAGCAACAATAAGGTTTATCATGTAAGGCATGTTCACAAGCAAGGGAAAAGCTCGGGAATTCTAAACCTACAGAGACTTCACATATGAATTGGCACAAAAACCTTTATTCAATTTCTTGACATGAGTTCTTAACCTTCCTCACACATATTCTACACTGTCAAACATACTCACATAGGAAGATCAGACATGATAAGCAGTTAGACAATCATTGAACATGAATCTATCAACACAACACAATAGGGCAAACGATTCTAGCATGATCAATTTAGGGACTTACACCAAGTTCACGGATGTCAGGGGTTCGATTCTAAGAAGAAGGGGGTTTAGCCATACATACCTCAATAGAGCTTTCCTTAATACTTTAAAGGGGGGTTTCCGGAATTAGCAACTTCAATCTATTTTAGCAATATCACAAAATGGGACCCAAAATTAGGAGAATGATGTGCAATTCTAGCTCATTAAAGCATTCTACGAAACATTATGTGTGCATTGTGTTTCAAGACTTTTTTTGTGTAAAATTATATCATCTCACACCCCAATCTTTAACATTTTTAGCTCACAATCTCCCTATACCCTTTTATCATACATACATGCATGCAAGATAATAACTCCAATACCCACTAACTTTCTTGATAATTACCCATATTTAGCTAAAATTCGAAATTAAGGGTTAGGGTGTAGAATCTTACCTCAAGGATGAAAATCTAGTATGTTTTTCCTTGTTAATCTTCAAAGATTTGTGTAAGAATTGAAGGATGCTTTAATGAAGATCACTGTCTCACTCTAGGGCTCCCTCTCTCACTTCATAACATCAAATTTTTGCTCAAAAATGACACATTGCGTGTATTTAATGAAGTTGGGTCGGGTTATAAAGATAGAAGAATGGATAGTCCAAGATTCCGGACCGGGCTACAAACCTGGCGTCGCTAGCTTAAAGCCTGGTCTAGCCTGGCTTTATCCAGGCCTCGCCAGCTTAAAGCCTGGTCTAGCCTGGCTTTATCCAGGCATCGCCAGCTTAAGGCCTGGTCCAGCCTGGCTAAAGCTTGGTCTACCAGTGATGAAAAATTTCAACTCCCCAACGCATTGTTGAACCCCAAACTCCGAAAATGCAACGCATTAGCCTACCTTGATACCACAAAACCTTGAATTACATAGCGAAGTTTTCCCGGGGCCTTACACTAGTCACTCTACAGTGTAGAAACAGATGGCTGATTGTCTCTACCTCTTAGCCACATAAGTAACACTTCGAGCAGATTGGTATTCCCCTTTTCTTCAGGTTGTCATGTGTTAAAACTTCTCTAACTACCAGCCAAGAAAAACATGCCACTTTGTATGGTGTCTTGACCCTCCAGATGTGTTTCCAAGGCCATAGATTGACTTGTCCAACATCTTGGTTTAGATACTTGTAGGCTGAGCTGACTGTGTACACCCCACTGCTGTTTTGGCTCTAGCTAACTGTATCTTCTCCCTTCTGCAGTCCGTTGCATAGCTCCAGAGTGTTAAAGAAGTCTGTTATTCTGGGCAGCTCCCAATCATGTAAAGGTCTTCTGAAAGTGAGATTCCATGCCTGTGCCCTCCGAAGTTCATATACTGTAGCTCTATGTTGTTGATTCAGGGCATAAATGTCTGGAAAAAGATTCATAAGACAACCAATTCCTAACTAGTTATCTTCCCAAAAAAGAGTGTTCCTACTACCCTTACTTTGAATTGAAGCTTGTCAGCAAAATTTGGCCACAGATTCCTTATAGTTCTGCACAAGCTGGTACCATAAGCATTGTTTACATGCTCTGTCATCCAGAATCCTTCCTTTCCATATTTAGCCTTTATAACCTTGCTCCACGAAGCTTGTTCCTCCCTAGTAAACCTCCAAAGCCACTTCATCAAGACTTTTATTCGACATTCTCAAGTTCCTAACCCTGACCTCCCAACTTTTTGCTGAGGGTCAAAGTTTTCCATTTGACTAGATGAAAGCCCTTCTTCTCTTTGTTTCCATGCTAGAGGAAGTTTGTTCTCAAGGTGTCCAGTCTTTTCTCTACATTGGCAGGTATAGGAAATAGGGACAACATATATGTGGGGAGAGCATCTAGCACAGAGTAAATGAGGACCAATCTACCACCCAATGAAATGTAGTTTGATTTCCATCTTGCTAGCTTTTTCTCACATTTTTCCAGGACTCCATTCCAGATATCCTTGGACTTGCTCTTAGCTCCCAAAGGCATCCCAAAATAAGTGGTTGGGATAGAACCAATTTCACCTCCCAGAATTCCTGCTAGCAGCTGAATATTAGATACCCCATTGATGGCTTCGAAAATTATAAGAATCACTCTTAAATACTTTACTTGAATCTGATCAGCATCACAGAAAATGAGGATATCATCTGCATATTGAAGATGAGTAACCTCCAACCTGTCAGTTTGGTTCCTTGCCACATTGAAGCCCTTAATTCATCCATTGCCCTGTGCTATTCTTAACATATTGTTTAACCCTTCCATGAAAAGTATGAATAAGAAAGGGATAAGGGATCGCCCTGTTTCACTAATAATAGAGTCCAAAGGCTTCTTCTGAAGATTAGGCTTTGAGGGATAGGTAGGTTTGTGGGCCAGAACCCTTTGGGCCCCTTCACGTGACCCTTCCACTTTATCAGATTTTGAAATTGGCACATTTCTTGATGTTCCCACGTGACCAACCCTTTCATTAATACCCCTGTACGCCTTTTGTACTTCATGATAGGGTTTCATTGCCAAGCGGTCAATACACTGCTTTCTTCTAACATCATCTTCTTCATCATCTTCTCCGGCAGCCACCCTCGTCGGAGATTCACACCAGATCGGAATAGTAAAGTTTATTCCCTTGTCAACTATAACTACTTCCTTCGGTGCTTTCTCCCCATCACCTCTAATTTTAATGGTTCTTTAAGGAAGTTTCTTCCTCAGTTTCTAGCCAACTACCACAAAGATCTCCAATAGCTTTGAAGATTTTCTCAGTCCAGAAGTGCATTGGGAGACCCATAACTCTAATCCATGTCCAATCTCATTTTTGGTTGATTGAGCAGCAGCCGGCCGTCGGCGACCACCATTCCAGATGAATTTTTGCTCGCTTCCACCTCCATTCCCCTTTAAGGATGTGTTCTGCCATGTACTTGTTAGGAAATTGAAAAAGAAAATTGGGTCCAGCCATTTCGTAGACATCGACTCTAAAGGCTTTCTTCCAAGTGTTCACTGACCAATCACCGGATGTCGGCAAGGGTTGGTTTTTCGCCTAAGCCCTCGTCAAAACTTCCAACAATGCACCTGCTCAGCAAACCATCATTTGTGTTGACCTCACCATCGGAGATTAATATTCTGTTGTTGGGACCATGTGTAACGTGAACTTCATCGCACTCCCTTGACTGCCATTTGCTGACTTTAACAGAAGCGTAGGAAATTTTTGGATCTGCCTTCTTGGGACCATTTGTAATAAATGGCCTTTTATTTTCATTAATGAAGTTCCTGATCTTAAATGCGATTTCATTCCATCCCGCATTAAATGTAACTTCTGGAATAATGGTTCCTGCTCTGTTGTCACCTTGGACAGTAACAATGCTAATAAATCTTCCAAACTTGTTGTATTTCCTGGAACTGTAGAATGATGAATATTGCTCCTTTAGCTGCCATTTCCTTACAAACGTACCAGCATCTTTTGAGGCCTCTTGAAGGACAAAACACAACCATTCCATAGTTTTCCAGCTAAAGGTTGATCTACGTACGAGATTACGACTCCTTTCCACCCATTCGAACCAAGTTTCTGCTCTTGATTCGAGTCTTGTAATGTCATACGATTTGAGTCCAACTGCAAAATAAATCCTATTATCACCTATAATGAACTAGAATAATTTTTAAGATTAATCACGGGAGGATGATTAAAATTAAAGACTCTGAAAAGGACGTCGGAGAACTAGATTATGCCGGAAAAGTGTTGTCTTTTACAGCCTCGAAAGGTGTGCTTGAGAGCACTCTACCAAGAGCTTCCTTTTTCTCTTTTTCTCTTAAGGGGCAACCAAAAAGAGGGCATAGGGAGCATCTACATGAACTAAACAGTTTTCTTGGATGTGCTTTGTGAAATGAAGTTTGAAGCAGATGAAAAGAATCAGTGATCTACATTTTTAGTGGATGGAGCAGACATATTGTCCTTTGCCTGCTCTCTGTATATACTGGTTGTGACAAAGTGATGATGCTGTACTTGTAGTTGTCCATTACTATTACTATTGGATTCTAAAGCGTGTTAAGGCCAGAAACACTTACCATTATCTTTCAATGTGCAGATTACTTACCGGTGCTATTCTTGCTCATGAACTGATGCATGCCTGGTTACGTCTAAAAGGTAATTTGATTGCTGTCTTTTGACCGCGCCTGTATGGGGCAAGGATTCTACAAATACAGGCAATCAAGCAAAGAAAGATTGCTAGATGGTTCATCTTCAACACTTCGTGATGGTTAATACTACCTGATTTCAGTTTTGAGTGAATATACAGTGACCATAGTTTTTACTGAAATTTGCAGGGTTCCGTAATCTCAGCCCTGAGGTGGAGGAGGGCATCTGCCAAGTGCTTTCTCAGATGTGGCTTGAATCAGAAGTAATGCCTGGATCCAGAATTATGCCGTCCACATCCACTGCGTCATCCTCTTCGACATGGTCGTATTCCAAGAAAGGTGGAAAGTCAGGTGTGGAGAATAAGTTGGGTGAGTTTTTCATGCACCAGATAGCTCATGATGCTTCTCCAGCGTATGGTGCAGGATTTAGAGCTGCTAATGCAGCCGTAATTAAGTATGGTTTGCGACGTACATTGGATCACATTCGGCTGACAGGAAGTTTTCCTGTATGATGCAATCATGATAGCTCTTTTACTTCGTTTTGTCGATGATCATTTCCTCTGCTGTGTGGCAAGCTGGAGGTCATTGAATCCTCCCATGAGGACGTGAGTCGATCATGCAATGCTGGATTAGCTCCCACTAACCTTTGGGTTACTGATAAGGAAGAACTTGAAATATCCTAGAATTAGGGAGTAGCATATTTGGCAGTGAATATTAACTAGAAAATGTAATTGGGGGCTGGTGCATTTGGACTGCAAAAAGTTCACATCTGAATGCGTCGGGATCATTATCCAATGTCTTGGACAAATGTTGTTTTGAACGAAATCCTACCTAAGCTGTACCTGTTACAGTTATCACTTTTGGAGTAGTGTACTGCAGAGTGAATCCAATTGTGGCACCCTAAGGGTGTTAGCTTAGTAGTCATTGAAATTGGTAGAGAACTATGAGGTCTCATGTTCAGACAAAAAGTTACTAGGTGACTTTGTCGCATATGTTAAACCCTTGAGTTGATAGAGTTACACTGTATCTATGTTGGTGATGTACCCGACGGATTTACTCAATGAGTGTGCATTATGGCTTGGATACTACCGTTATCGAAAAAAAAAGTGAACTGAACTGTGTTCTTTAGCCAATGTTCCTACTTGATATATCAACCAACGAACACTACGATTGTCTGGTAATTTTAAAGATCTTTGGAGAAAACAAGCTCAAAAAAGGGAAAAGAAGAAGATAGGGAGTATTATAGCAGAAAGTTCTCTGGCAAAATGATAGACGAGCACTGCCATAGAAACGAGTCTACACTGCTGAGCAGATCCCTGTAACAACACGAGCCATCAAGTTTAAACTACTTTGAGAAGGGGCTTATTCCAGAGATAAGAGATGGTTTTGTATTGAAATTCTGCCAATGATATCTATTTACACATATTCTGCAGTATTGCGAGAAGAGTCCGGTGTGGCTACAATTCTAATTCTTTTTCCAATTCAAACAATGACCAAAGGGAAGTTATCCTTTCTTTTCTGTCGTAGGGGAAGGGAGGACAAAGACAAGGTAGTAAATCCATTCACTTCCAAAAGATCGACACAGATTTTAGATTTTCCAGGAATAATTTTGTTTTTAAGTCACTTTTCCAACAAGAAGCTTCAACTCGTAGGCTTATCAAAGGCACCAAGAAGAATCATATCAATTCATAAAATTGAATTGTACTTTAGCTACTGCAATTGTGCCTTCTTTTAACCATCTATACATGAATGGTGTGGGTTTACATCGACAACTTCGAAAGAATTACAAACCTCTGGTATATGATCTTGAGGCGCCTTATACCTGTAAGTTTATTCTCCGATATCTCAAGCCAACACATCAGTCAATATCTGAGAGAATCTGTTTCATTTTCTCGTATGTCATAAAGACAATACCGATACTAGGCACAACCTTGTAATATTCGGGCAAAATTCCTCTATATAAACCACGCAGACCCTCTGTCTGGATAATACGACTGAATGCACCAACCAAACCAGTCTTATAAATACGAGCCCGACCACCTGCTCCTTCCAATTGCATTCGTCGCCTCACAAGATCCAAAGGAAATGTTACTGCAAAAGCATCCATAAACATAAAGATGAAAGAATTGCAAATAATTAGCATTTCATCATGTAATCAACTTTTTCCCATCAGAAGCACATCTGGGATTCTCAATGCCCAGCTTTAGATAATGCAAAAGAGATGCAACTTATTATCCTACTTTTGTCAAAAAAAACTAAAAACTTTGACAAGGTTGTGGTGATGACTTGAAAAGCAACTGATCCAATTATGACAATATAGAATATCAAAATGGGAATGATGAAGGTGATTGCCCATCCACCGGAACATCTAAATAAATTAGAAGCCAAAACATGCACCTGTTAGTATTAACCATCAAGTAGGGAAGCATGGAGAGGTGCAGGTGTGGTGCCTCATAGGGCAAACTACGTGACTTGAAAGAAGTGCTTGTTACAGTGGTATAAGTAATAAAGGCATGCGGAGGGAGCTTCTATCTGGATCTGTTGTACTTAAGAAAGAACCCATATACAGAATTAAGGAGTCTAGATATCTACCTGAAGAAAAAGAAAAGATGGAGAGGAAGTAGACCTACGTATGCTGCTACACTAGAAGAAAAGGTGAAGAGAAAACTAGGTCCCAAATGGCCTTTCACTTTGCTCCAGGAAGGTTCCTCTATCTTCTTTCTTGATGATTCAAAATTCATCATCACTATTTTATGATTTAGTTTCTTCTCTTTCTCCCTCATCCTGTAATTGCTCAGCTTCTGTCAGTCTGCTTTCTTTTCTTCTTGTCCTTCATCCTCCTCCCTGCTTTGCTCTCTCCTATTCCTTTCTTCTATTCTGGTATCTCTTCTACAGCTATCCTCTTATTTTCCTACTTCATCTTGTGATATGACACTTTTATTTTATGCTTTATTAGTAGGAATTTTTAGTCATAACTAGAAATCTATGAACTGCACAGAAATTGGCAAGTGAAATTTATCAAATTGAATGAATTAAATGGTATTATCAGAAGATAATTTTAAAGACAGTGGTCGTCATTACATGTTTAATGCATGTTAGATGTGTATGTACGTTATATGAAGAAAGTGAGTTGAAAAAAATAAGATAGCCGTCAATATCCTATATTATTCTACATTTTCTTCAGTGAAGCTGTGCTTCGTCTTGCTTCTCGCCAATCACACTTTTTGCTTTTAAAACACTGGTGCTAGTTGTACGGAATACATAAAGCCAACTGGGCTACTCCAACTTCTTTTATATCCCAATTTGAAATATATGTCAGAAAGATATACAAATTTCTACTCTTTAGCGAAACTGAAATTGCATAAATAAATTCTGGGTGATGCATACAGTCTGTAAGACATTAACAAAAAAATGCTTTGCAATGCCAAAGCCTTCTATCCCATATCAAAAGATGCATAACAGGGACTTCAGACAAGCAATGAAGAAGGAGCAGGTTGCAAAGATGAACGAATAGATGCAGCCAAGAGGGAGAATCTCTTACGAAAGTTGAAAGGGGTCAGTTTCATTTTTCATGCATGTTTCTTCTTCCATTAATCATTATTCTAGTGGACTTCCAATAAGTTTTCTCCTTTCTTTTTGTTAATCTGTAGATTTTAGTAGGTGAGATTGCCATTTCCTTTAGTTCCCCAGTGCATGCATCTTCTTTTGCTGCTGTCTCTATCTTATTTTTGAGGGTTTCTAGGAAGCAGATGGAATTATTCAAATTTTACATACAAAGACCAGTATAAAACAGCTAATTCTTGATGGTCCTACTATCAATTTTGTAACATAACACTTTCAAGCCTAATTGAGAAGCATACCTCAACGAGGAAGCCTCTCACATTTTGATAACTGCAAATACAAATGGCTCGCGTGCAAATATCCACCATAGTGGAGCCAACTGCATGTTTGGAGATCATCCAATTAAAGTATGAGACAAAAATTATGACTGACATTTCTAGTCAGAAACAAAAAGTTAGTGCGAGAAAGACAAGTAAGCAATTTTTTTTTTGGTTGGGGTGAGCTTCCTTACTAAATTCCAATATGCCAGATAAAGGTGCTCGGGCTCTAAGGGTCAGTCCAGTTAGAAACTTAGTGAGAAGCCAGCACCTCAACCTGCTTCTCTGCATCAAAAGCAATGAGATAACTACATGCATTAACACCTACTTTCAAATACCATAGATTTGTTTAATATCATAATAGTTGAAGGCCTAACTCTGCATATCTAGAACTCAGTCAGTGCCGCACCAACTTTGAGGTTAAGAAACAGCTTGTTAAACACAACATCAGCCTTTCTATTTGTTCATCTATTTTGTAAAGAGTATTCCAATCATTGAATAACAGTTAGATATTCTGTTTGTTTTGATATCGAGAGCTACAGAACACATTTATCAAAGCAGGGTATCATAAAGAAAAAACTGCACCAAAGGTGCCAGGAGAAATAGCCAAAAGGAGGATAACAAGGTTCTTTTTCCTCCCGAACACATTTATGGAATAGGAAGCATGTGGAAGTTGAAGGTTTTGGCAATGTAGATATGTCTCCATGTAGTAACAAGATGTTGAGATCAGAAAATTCAGAGACAACAGCACACTTAAATAAAGTGGTGCCAACACTCAACAAGTTGGGGGGCATTAGCCAAAATTCAAGGAATACAGGTAAGACAATACTTTTCTCCATCGCTATTTCCTGTATAGGACATCAAACCAAAATTGGAAGCTCAAAATTTCTACCACCTTTCATGTACATCAGATCACTGACCTGTTGATGATGCAACGCCTGAAAGACTTCCACAAGCAAGGCTGACCAGGACGGTTGAGTCTTCTGGTCTGATATGAAGAGGTGTGTTAATATAGTGCTATCTTGAGATGAATGCGTAGAGGGACAAACTTGAGAACTGACCAGTGAATGACAGCACATTTCATCGATAGTTATCAAGAGGAAAACAAAAATGATGAAAAGAGAATAGACAGTAAAATCTCATCGAATATTACCTATGAGACTGCCAGTAAGATCTCACAGTGTCATAAACTGAAAAGCTGATTGCCAAATTTGGGCCAACCCCCTTCATGAAATTGAGATATTCATTCAGCATAAAACAGGAAAAGCACAATTCAGCAGGAATAGAATCCCAAGGACAAAGCGAGATACCAATAAAGTAGCACCCATTCCTTTATAAAGGCCGGCTATCCCTTCCTCCCTACTGATGGTTTGTAATGCATGCCAAATGCCTCTGTAATATATTACATTTCTCTGCAAAACTCAAAATGAGTAAACCTACCAAAAAGGATCTAATGTCTCAGAAAAGGAACAAATTGTTACAGAAATATGTAAGAGAAACCATAACCATTTCTGAAATTTCAAAACTATCTTAACTAAGAGTATAAATGAATCTGTGGGCTTTGACTTTCCAACAACTCTGGCATCAAGCAGCCGCTCTAGACTATTGTTTCTTAATCTAGTAATTGGAACATTGGAATCTCACCAAAAGTAAGAATAATAGCACTGATTACTGAAAGCGTATAGTTCCGAGCTTTCAACCAAATGAATAAAATACAAGACATCATTTACAAGATAGAGCAACCCGTTTATAAAATAACTAAGCCAGAACACAGTAATGTGTGTGTGTGTCAATGTAAAAGCAAACAGCTTTAGCATTTTTCCAGATTATGTACCGTTCATTTACTAGTCAACAATTAAAGAAGAGAGCCTCCTGAAGCTAGTATCCGTAAATAGACTCGCCTAGGGTGCCCTAAGCCCCGAAACTAGTTGGAAAACAGACTGAGCGCTTCGCCGCGCTTCGCAGGCGCTTTAGTGAAGTCACCAAGGCTCTAAAGCGTATGTATCATTGCTAATGGGTGTTATCCTAAACAGAGCGAAACTAAACAATAAATATTCCACTTTATTGTGAATTTTTGTTCATATAATTTATTTGTGTATAATTATTATTCCTGAATTATATATATTTCTATTTTTTTCTCCATTTGTGCCTTTCTTCATTAAAACCTGCGTTTTGTGCTTAAAAACCCAAGAGACCTTAGCGCTTTTCTCCTTTGATAACATTGATTATTAACCTTCAATGACGAACTACCCACATTCCATTCAGGACACCTCCAGCCCCTCCCCTACCCCGAGTCATCTAGGAAATGATTAATAATTCTGGTCTTAATGGAAGATGAGGCCGAAATCATCAGACTGAACAAATATTCAAATCCATCTAATTAATGTAATTTGTCCCCAGGAGCTTTGTTCAGTGGTAAGGATGCAACAAGTGATTTCTCCAATATTGAGTACTCCAATGAGTAATTAGACAAATCACCTGGATGAAGGCAAATCAGGACATAATGAAAAAGGAAACTACATGAAGATTGAAATAATAATAATACAACTTAGCCTGAGCTTTTTATTGTTTTCAACACCGAACAACTTGGTTCATGTGATCAAGATCATAACTGTTTTAGTTACTGAACAAAAACTTTTTTCCTAATACACCGATTAAAAGTAGGTCTTTTGTTCCCTTTTTTTTCCCCCTTTGAACTTTGTCTCCACGGCATTTTGGGAATGATACATTAATTAGCAAATAAACATGTTTCCAAAACCAAATCAAAATTCCAGCTGAATTCCACTCACCTGAGCTGCAAGACGTGTCCTAACAAGATCCAACGGGTATGTAACAGAAGCAGCAGTTATCCCAGACAAACCGCCACCTACAAGTCGTATACAAAGGTCTGCAGTTATATTCTCTCCTTGGCTTTCAACCCCCAAAATCAACTGCAACACCTGTATTTGCATTTAATAATTAAAAAAAAAATAGACTTGGCACTTTAATAAAACAGAATTTCATAGAACGTTTGTACCAACATTCTTGTAGCGTTCAAATGCATAAAAGCTAATAGAGGAATATGGAAGGCGGTGAGCAATTGTGACCAAATTCCCCTTCCAAAATGCCCGATACCCTTCTTCACGTACAATACGTGAAGCCTCCAGCCATATACTAGCTTTTTTTAAGCTACCAGCATCCGCGTGCATTCCTTGCACCTATAAACACAAATTAAGTTTCACTTAGAACTATAATAATCAGTTTAAAATATTAGGAAAACATAAAGTAAAAATTTGAACCTGAAAGAGAATAGTAAGCCGAGCAAGGGGAGCAGTGCAAGTCTTGCTGACGGCACCGGCAACTCCACCGGCGAGAAGCTGAGGAACAGTCCCGATCTGAGACTGCTGACGGCGCTGCTGCGTGATCAATTTACGAGATGCTCCGCCGTCCACAACCACTGCTCCGCGGCCACATCCTCCACCGCCGGCGCTTCCTCCTCCATCCACCACCACTCCTACTCTGGCTTCAGTCTGCATCGTATTCTCACCCAATGGATTGAGCGGTCTCTAATTTTGAGAGGTTACCAGTTTCTGCAACGACCTATTGGTTTCCTGTCGATTGTTTTGCTAGCGTGGTTTGGACAAAGATTAACATTGACAGAACGACGTCGCTGGGACTCAGTCTGGTGACTGAGTATAGTAATTTATTTTTTAATGGGTGTGCGTGTGACTCCGCAATAAAGTGAAAACTGGAAGGGAGAAGAGCATTTGTTAGGTTTGCTTTTCCCAATAAAACCCAATTTACTTACACACCGACCTTAACGTGCTCTCAAGTAATTTTCTGTTTCAAGTCGGGCCAAATTAATTATAGCTCTAATTATCTTTGAACCTTTTTTTTTTAGAAACTGGATACTCCTATTATATATTGATACTAGAACATGTTCAAAATATTACATCCCATAGAGATATTCAAATTATATTTGAACTTTGTTTTCTCCTCTTTTCTTATTTATTTATTAAATCGTACTTCAACTTTGTGATTTCATTGAACAAAGACAAGTTTGAAGTAATGTCACATTTAATAAAAATATGATGTACAAGAACAGGCTTGAAGTAGAACCAACTAGCACCAGCAAACAGACATCTGAAACAGTTGAGTTAGAAGAAATCTTAGAAAATGAAGTGGCTAGAGGGATTACAATTGATTCTGAAATTGAAGATGAAGAACCACAAGCTGAATCTGGATCGGAACCAGAACTAGAACCGGAGATAAAATCAAATGCAGAACCAAATCTAGAGTCAGGACTTGAATCAAATTCGGGATCAATTACTCTTGAACCTACATTAAGGAGATCTAAAAGAGTCACGAATTCTCCAGATAGGTTAACTCTCTCTCTTCACTATTTACTTCTGACTGATGCTCGAGATTTTGTGAAGCAATGCAGGTGATAGACTCTGATAAGTGGAAGCTAGCAATGAAAGAAGAAATGAATTCTTTTCAAAAGAAGAAAACATGGATACTTATAGAGTTACCAAAAGGAAAGAAGGCATTGCATAACAAGTGGGTGTAAAGAGTCAAGGAAGAACATGATGTTGAGAAGAGATACAAAGCACGATTAGTGTCGTACGCCTTTTTTCTCGCGAAAACGGGTTTCGATATGTGACAACTCTTTAAAAAAGAGTATTAAAAGAGAAAATTCGCCACCTAACGATTTTTAAGGTGCATTAGGGCACCTATTTGCAGATAACTCTGTTTGACTAGTCAATGTTACCAAAGATCGGGTAAGGGCTCAAGTTACCTCAAATAGAAGATGTTAAGCACTCCTCAAGGTCCAGAACTGTGGGTCCCGGCCGAACTTAAATTATGTGAATTAGTCTACGTGATCAAATAAACAAAGAGAGCACAAAAAATCCAATTTTATTACAAAGATATTAAATAGAGAGGTACAACTATTTCAATTCTACCAGAGAGAAAAAAAGGGAGGGGGGAGAGGGGTCCTATATTTTTTAGCCTAAAGGATCACCCCGTGCAACATAAATAATATTTCGTAACTCCCTTGGGGTAGGGTGTTACTCATATTATTCAACAGGCACAGATTATCATCTCCTGCTACCCGATTACTATGTTAAAGTTGTTTACCTAAAAGCGCTCTAATTCAATTCTAAGTCGTGCCCTACGTGTGCACTACCCGTCCCACACCTATAGTCCAGGGGGTTTAGGACCTCTATTTGGATGGGTCTAGACCTTATATGGGCTGCTCAAAAAATGCAAAACTAGGCGACAAGCAAAACACATAAAGACTTCACATAAAAGCAACTAAGGGTTCACATTGACCCCTACACTTAAACAACAAATGCATTCAAACACATATGCAAATTAGGAGATTTTCAGAATTCAGAACCTTAAACCTATGGACATGATTTCTAGGTGGCTTTGAATCAAAGTAGGTGGACAGTTTCAGATGCAGAATATCACACCTCCTTTTTCCGCACCCGCGGGGGTACAAGGGAGTTTTTTCCAATTAAAGGACGATCGAAACGAGATTGGTTTATTTATTTCAGAGTCGCCACTTGGGAGATTTAGGGTGTCCCAAGTCACCAAATTTAATCCCGAATCGAGGAAAAGAATGACTCCATATTACAGTCTGCGTACCAGAAATCCGGATAAGGAATTCTGTTAACCCGGGAGAAGGTGTTAGGCATTCCCGAGTTCCGTGGTTCTAGCACGGTCGCTCAACTGTTATATTCGGCTTGATTAATCTGATTTTATACAAATATGAACTTATGTGCAAATTTTAACTTTTGACCGCTTTTATTATTATTTTTTACGAGAATTGCAACGTCGTGAAAATATATCTCGAACCACGTTACATCAATGCACCCGTGGTTATTGACATATCTCGACTCGGTTGAGATTTGAATTTGGGTCACATAAATGTGCACCCGAATTAAGGAGAATAAATTATTAAGACGCGCCTAAAGCAACTAACGTATTGTTATTTTGGGGAAGGCCGTAAAATTTGCTAAACGGTCTGTCCCGAATTCTAAGTATTTTAATATATATACATTTAGAGGCCCCGTAGCTTCTACATTTTTTGTTTGTCGAGGCTCGTCTCATTTATTATTAAAAGGAATTTACAACGTCATGGAAATGCATCTCAGGCCACGCCACAATCAATGTGCCCGTGACTAGAGACATATTTCGACTCCGTTGAGATTTGGATTTGGGTCACATAAATGTGCACCCGAGTTTAGGGAGATAACATTATTAAAGGCGCGCCTAAAGCAACTAGCGCATTATTATTTTGGGTAGGGCCGTAAAATTTGCTAAACGGCCCGTCCCGGAATTTAAGTATTTAATACATATATTTTGTGAGGGCCCCGCAATTTGTCCCTTTTATTTGGCGAGGCTCGTCTCATTTTTATTTATTTTTTTTTATTTAAAAAAAAAGGGATAAGGCTAAAATAACCACATTTCTGCTACTTTGCAAGGTCATGGGTTGTAGATCGAACTTATTTGATGAAACGAGTATTTTTCCGTGGAATTAAAATTACTACTATGGTTTTGACATTACTACTACATGTATAAACAATTACTAAGACAAACTAAATAATTAACACCTTTCGGAATGTGTACAAACACTTATCGCAACAAATATTTGGATAACAATAATCTGAGCATGAGGAAACAAGATGTCGAACAACTACTTAACATAACGAAACAAAGGGAAAGACATTCACGGCCAAATTTCAATGCCATACGGAGTTAATAAGCAAGAAATAGCAATTAGCAAACATCATATGTATATGTCTCGCTCAATTCGCGTACTATCCGCATGAACTAGGATGGTATTTCAAAACATCACATATACATATTACTAACAGCAAATATGAAGGACACGGACAGAGATGACCTACTTGAGATTAACGTCCGATGCGTTGGACCTGCGACGAAATCTCGGACAACAACCTTGACGTACCGGACCTCGACGAACCAAAGACGACCTCAACGGACTGCACGACGGCAGTGAAGGAACAGCGATAACATGGGCTGATTGGTTGTCGTGTTTGGACAGAACAGCTGAAGCAGTGGTGGTGGGTCGACGAGGAAAACAATAGCAATGGTGATTGCCGGTGGTTGTAGGCGATGGGGAAGGTGACGATGGAGGTGGTATTTGGGTGGTTTGCTGGTAGCGGGTAGTGTCGAGGGGGTGTGACTGGTTTCAGTAGGTGTTGTTTGGGCGTGAGGCTGGTGAAGGCGATGGTTATGGCGGTTGACAGAGGTGGTGTTTGCTGGACTGCTTGGGTCGTGACGATGACGGGGAGGCAGCTGGAGGTGGAAGGGTTGTAGTGGTTTTGGGTAGGTTTGACGATGGTTTAGGGTGGTGTTTGGGTAGTGGTCAGTTTGGTGGTGCATGGTGATGGTGGTTTTGGCGACGAGGAGGGTGAGGACAATGGTTATGGCGTCGGGACGTAGGGTCGAACGGAGGTGTTCGCCGACGAGGAAGGCGACGGGGGCGTTGGGCTATTTCGGACGTGAGGGTGACGGGCTCGGGTTTGGATAGGGTTCCGACGTGTTTTCTTTCTTCTTCTTTAGGAAGAAGAAGCATGAACAGTGCTCCTTGTTTTCCAAAAATCCCCCTTTCTTCAAAGCCTGTCCGTGCATTTGTATAGTCTTTGCCAAGACAATGGACCCCACGTGTGTAGGGGTCCAAGATTCATGTCCCCCATGCGCGGTGGGGTTCCCCGTGTATGGTATTCCGTCCGTGTTCCCCACGCGTGTCCCTCATGTGTGGTGGACTCGGATTATTATGGGCTAGGTCCGAAATTAGGCCTAAAACCGGGTAGTTTGAACCCGAATATTATTCTTTTGCCCGGACCCGAGAAATAGGAACACGACGTTGCTCAACTGATTATGTAAGCAAAATAGCTACTAAAATAAGACTTAATTATTTAAAACAAAACTATATTATTATTTTCTTAATATTTTTTCGAGATTAAAATAGCTACAAAAATATTAACAAAACTATTTTTTTGTAATTTTCGTTTTTATATAAAGATAAAATATAAAGTAATATTTTTGTATTTTTTCAAAAATTAAAATGACTACAAAACATTAATAGGACTATATTTTTTTGGTAATTTTCGAAATTATATAAAGTACAAAATAAGGTACTATTTTTTTTGTATTTTTCAAGTTTATGAGAAATACATAAACTAAAAATTTATATATATATTTTTGTAATTTTTCTTTTTGCAGCGAAATAAAGTAAAATAGTCAAAATGGCTATATTAGACCTAAATTACATATTTATGCTAAAAATGTGAAAATTCTTGGGGAGGGTCAAAAATCACATGTCTACAGCTGCCCCTCTTTGACTGGAAACACGAAGAGTTTCCCGACAAAGAACGACTAGACATGTTTTTGACCCGACCATTACTTGGACGGACTACACTAAGGAAAGGAAGGGGATGTGACCGAGCCCTGGTATCTGAGCTGCCTACATATCCTTGGTTATACAGGAATCAGGTCACGTGTAGTTCGGGAATGAGAGATGGTAGATTGTACCGGGGTGAAGAGCCGATCGAGGTGCCGTTCCGTTGAGGTTCCGGTCCGTGGTCCTGTCATTACATCAAAAATGAAAACTGAAAAAGACTAGCTAAGCCTATCAGCTACTAGTTACAAGGATTCCTATCTGTAAGTCTTCTGAAACTTGGTCTTGAGTCTTGAATGGTGCTTCATACAGACTTCGGATTTGAACCTTGATACTGCTAGTTGTAGGTGCTAGTTCTTGAGCAGACTACATCCGTTCTCCACTTCCGTACTTTGGGTTCGTTTGTTTTTTTTCTCTTTTCTTGTTTTTTTTTTCTTGTTTTTGTGACCAGCTTTTGTTGACCATCTCAGACTGTTGACTCGCATTCTTGAGGCGAGCTTCTTGTTGTTTCTAACTTGGATTGAATGCTGGGGATTTCTGTTGTAGCCTTCTGCCTTCCAATGGGTTACGGCTTGACTTTGAACGATGTTCCTCTGTTCTACAGGCGTACCCCTAACTTCTTCAATCTTCGACATATAACAACCTCCGCTCTACAGGCAGGCTCCTGACAACCAAAACAAACAACACAAATGAAATTTCCTAACCCAGTTCGCACTGGGAAGGTTTGTGAGTCGTTAGCAAAATCGTAACCCACCGATACTACTGATATAATGCTGAGAATGAACTAAAGACCAGACTAGGATGTGCATCTCCTACAAGTAAAATCTCAATTTAGGAAGTGAGTCTCCTAAAATAAAATATAACCTGAAAAAGCCAAGCTAGGAAGCGCGCCTCCTATTGGTAAGACATCGAGTGTATTCCCTTGTTATACAGGTGGGCGCCTAACTTCAACGCTTGAAATGTAAAGACTGAAATGTATGCCTCTGTTCTATGGGCGGGCTCCTAACTTCAACACTTGTAATGAAAAAGACTGAAATGTATTCCTCTCGTTATACATGTGGGCGCCTGGGTTTAAGAAAACTAAACATTGATAATCTTAAGAAAACTAAAAATGACTCCTTTTTTTTTCTTTTTTTTTTCAAATTCAAACGTTGTTGTTTTTTTTTCAGACTAAAAATGACTCTTTTTTTTCAAATTATCCTAGGAGAAAATTCGTCAGACTAGGATTTTTTTTTTTTGGTATCTTAGGAGAAAGATTCGTCAGACTAAGATTTGGATCCTAGGAGAAGGTTCGTCAGACTAGGTCTCTATCTTAGGGGAAAATTCGTCAAACCAAGATTTTGATCCTAGGAGAAGGTTCATCAGACTAGGTCTTGTTTTTTTGGTATCTTAGGAGAAAGATTCATCAGACTAAGATTTGGATCCTAGGAGAAGGTTCATCAGACTAGGTCTCTATCTTAGGAGAAAAATTCATCAGACTAAGATTTTGATCCTAGGAGAAGGTTCATCAGACTAGGTCTTGTTTTTTTGGTATCTTAGGAGAAAGATTCATCGGACTAAGATTTTGATCCTAGGAGAAGGTTCGTCAGACTAGGTCTCTATCTTAGGAGAAAAATTCGTCAGACTAAGATTTTGATCCTAGGAGAAGGTTCATCAGACTAGGTCTCTATCTTAGGAGAAAAATTCATCAGACTAAGATTTTGATCCTAGGAGAAGGTTCATCAGACTAGGTCTTTTTGTTTTTTTGGTATCTTAGGAGAAAGATTCATCAGACTAAGATTTTGATCCTAGGAGAAAGTTCATCAGACTAGGTCTTGTTTTTGTTGGTATCTTAGAAGAAAGATTCATCAGACTAAGATTTTGATCCTAGGAGAAGGTTCGTCAGACTAGGTCTCTATCTTAGGAGAAAAATTCATCGGACTAAGATTTTGATCCTAGGTGAAGGTTCATCAGACTAGGTCTTTTTGTTTTTTGGTTATCTTAGGAGAAAGATTCATCAGACTAAGATTTTGATCCTAGGAGAAGGTTCGTCAGACTAGGTCTCTATCTTAGGAGAAAAATTCATCTGACTAAGATTTTGATCCTAGGAGAAGGTTCATCAGACTAGGTCTCTATCTTAGGAGAAAAATTCGTCAGACTAAGATTTTGATCCTAGGAGAAGGTTCGTCAGACTAGGTCTCTATCTTAGGAGAAAAATTCATCGGACTAAGATTTTGATCCTAGGAGAAGGTTCATCAGACTAGGTCTTTTTGTTTTTTGGTTATCTTAGGAGAAAGATTCATCAGACTAAGATTTTGATCCTAGGAGAAGTTTCATCAGACTAGGTCTCTATCTTAGGAGAAAAATTCGTCAAACTAAGATTTTGATCCTAGGAGAAGGTTCATCAGACTAGGTCTTTTTTTTTAACAACAACTTAGGAGGAAATGCATCTCCTATGGGTAAAATAAACTTAGGAGGAAATGCATCTCCTATGGGTAAACTAAACTTAGGAGGAAATGCGTCTCCTATGGGTAAAAACTAAACTTAGGAGGAAATGCATCTCCTATGGGTGAAACTAAAACAAACTTAGGAGGAAATGCGTCTCCTATGGGTAAAACTTAAACTTAGGAGGAAATGCATCTCCTATGGGTGAAACTAAAACGAACTTAGGAGGAAATGCATCTCCTATGGGTAGAACTCTAATGATTTCAAACTAGGAAGTGCGTCTCCTATTAATGAAACCTTCGCTTTTTTTTTTTGAATTATTTACTTACCTGTGTTGTCTTCCCTCGAAACTGTTGGGGATTATTTAGATGGGGATGACTTTTCCCCCTTTTTTTCATTATTATCTTTTTTTTATTCTTTTTTTTTATTCTTTTTTTTATTCTTTTTTTTATTCTTTTTTTTATTATTCTTTTTTTTATTCTTTTTTTTTGTTTTGTTTTTGCATAGCTTCTTCCTTCGAAGACTACCTCCCTTGAGAGTCGTTTTGTCTTTCCCCGAAAGGAACCGCTGAGGATACTGACTTTCCAACCTTGTGTTGGACTCCTCGCAACTGCTAGGGATAACACTGTTGGGGAATTATTTACTTACCTGTTGGGGGGTAAAATGTTATCAGCTGGGGGTACCTGACTTCCAGAAAATTTTCTAAATGGAAGGAAAATTTTCTGCCCCAGTTTGATAATATTCCTTGTGGCATGCAGTTCTGGCATCAATGCCATTTCCGTTACCTTTTAGTCTAGTATGGATTTCGCCAAATCATGCTCACTGCTCTCCTTGCTCTATTCATGGGCCTTGGCCTTGAGGTTTATAACCTTGGTTTTGGCAAGGATATCTCTCTTGACGCTCGTCAATCCTTTTGTCAATTCCCTTTGCTGGGGATATCTTTTTTGACACTGGCCTCGCGCTTGTTCCTCGCTGACTATACCATTTGGATATACTAGTCAGATCTCATCTTGGAAAGCTGATGGCATATTTTGAAGTCATTTCATACTTGTTCTGACCGGACAGACTCTATTGGGGAATTTTTCTATGAAAGGAGAAAGATAAAAGAAACAAAATAAAAGACAAAGGAAACGATGACTCTTTTACAAAAGAAACTATAAATAAAAATCTATCAAACGCAGATACCGACTTTAAGGGCCATGACATGCGTATGTGGCCTATTCTCTACCGTCAATCATATTTCAAGATCTTCAATTGGCGATTCCCCATCTGATTCTCAATCTTATTCGACTTGTAGTGCCCGAGGGTTTTCACTATCAAGTCTCTCTCATTTTTGTTCTTTTCTCAGCTTTCATCGCCTTATGGTGCCTGTGAAGGTTTTCACCAATAAGACTCTCTCGTTTTATATCTCTCTCCAGCTGGGGGATTTGGAGTGTTGCCGGTACGACTCTTTCTGTTGGGGATTAGAGTCCTTTCTGCTGTGGAACAGAATGTTATGCTCACCGGTAAGACTCTCCATTTGTCTGACTTGACATCTTTTGAAGACTGATCAGAAGGTCTTTCTTTGGACCGTAATGTGGGTTTTGGATAGGCTGGAAAGAAAGGGTATTAAAGGCTCAAAAAATGCATTAATTTTGGGTTATTAATTACAACCTTCGGAATTAGATTTATTTACAACAAACACAACCTTGGCCCCAGTTTCTTGCTTGGGGATATTTTAATTGAATTTTTTTTCATTTTTTCAAAACTATGACCGAGCCGTGAAGCGCCTACGTATCCTCGTTGAGGAATCAGGTCAAACGTAGTTCCCAATTCCTCTTTTTCATTCGATTTTCTTTTTTTTTCTTTGTTATCAATTTTCTTTTCTTTTCCTCTTCCCTTTTTCTTTTTTTTTCGTTTTGTTTTTTTCTTTACCTTCCAGGCTCGTATTTCCTAGTCATTGCTATTGATTCCGAACGAGGGGTATGAAAGAAAATAAATAAGGCTCAAAAGGGGTAACGAAGGATAAAGTGTTTAGGTAACAGAACAAAATGCCTTCGTCATTCCAGTCTTCAAAACATGCCAAGTGCAAACAACACAATTGAACATAGATTGTAGTCTCTTCTGATGGTGTTGGACTTGACAATTATGTTAAACATTTTATCTTTCCTTTGTCATTTCTAAAACACCGTTGGGCGACACTCTCATTATCATGACCGACCCTCATGCCAGTTTGGCGAATCTTGCTTTTAACGGTTTTTTTTGCTTAACTTGCCCCAGTTCCACATGACTCGAGCTCTGAATAATCTCAAACCGTCCTTATTTTCTTTAAATGGTCTGATCGCCTTTCCGGGGTTTTATGATTAACTTTTAAGATTAGGCCCAAACTGTGTGCGCATGTCATGTCACTAGAATCGGTACTGAACAAAATGACAAAAGGACTAAACAAAAGATGACAGGATATAATAGAAGACCGGAATTTGCATTAGATTACCGGTGAAATGGTTTGAGAAAACAAAAAAACAAAACAAACCAGAATAAAATCCTAACCAAACTGGACAAAATTTAAACAAACTGCTAGGACAAAATGGAAAGATAAGAAGGTTTGACACAGGACAAAATCCAAATTACAACCTTAATAATCCGGACAACAGAAATGACAACAAAATAAGCCACCAACAGCGTCTCTCTTGCTAACCAAAGAATGGAGCGGCCTCCCACTTCATCAAAAACTGGCATCTTAGCCACTGAGCTTTGCATCAATACTGCCAAGACCATTACTAGCTTCAACATCATCAACCTCTGTCAATAAGTTCTCGATAGGGCTCGAGTGCTCCATGTCATTGTTATTGATCACAATTCGCCCTTCTTGGATCATTCTTTCTATTTCTCTTTTTAAATCCCGACAACTTTCCACATTGTGCCCCTGGGCATTGGAATGGTATTCGCACCTTTTAGAAGGGTCAAAGCTTCTTGCACGTGGGTCCACACGATTTGGAGGAGTAGGTGCAATCATGTCATGATTCTTTAACTTCTCAAATAAGCTTTCATAGGACTCTCCTATTGGTGTAAAATTATCTTTCAACCTTTGTTCCCCTTTATACCTCTAGCTTGGATGTGTGTTATAGGGCACCTGAAAATTTTATGGAGACTTCTGGAGATTTTGTGATGCTCGTGCTCGCCTCCTGGGGCATTTTGGTGGCTGGACAACATACTGAGGTGGAGCGATAAAGTATTGAGGGTTCTGAGGTGGATAATGCTGCTCAGGGGAGCCATGGAAAATCTGAGGATGCTGCTCATACCTTAGAGATGTACTCCTAGGACCTCTTCTAGACCCTGATGTCATCATGATTTCTTCAATCTCCTCATTTGTGTCGCTAAGATTATCAGACTCAACCCGGACAGCCTGAGTTGCGGCTTTTAAAGCTGCTTGACTTATAATTTTGCCTGTCTTAAGACCATTCTCTACCATTTCTCCCATTTTGATTGCTTCCGAGAAGGATTTGCCAACTGCGGACACCATGTTTTGAAAGTAGTCTGGCTCTTGCGCTTGAAGGAAGACAGTTATTAGCTCGGGGTCATCCATGGGTGGCGTAACTCGAGCTGCTTGCTCTCTCCATTTAATGGCATATTCCCTGAAACTTTCACTTGGTTCCTTCTTCAGGTTTGAAAGGGAAATGCGGTCTGGAGCAATGTCGATGCTGTATTGGAACTGCTTGACAAAGGCATGTGCCATGTCGTCCCAGACATACCAGCGAGACGTGTCTTGATCCATAAACCATTCGGAGGCTACTCCCGTAAGGCTTTCCACAAAATAAGCCATCAACAATTTTTCATTTCTTCCCGCACCTCTCAGTTGATTGCAATACCTTTTCAGGTGGGCTATGGGATCTCCATGTCCATCGTACTTTTCAAATTTGGGTGTCTTGAAACCAGGCGGCAAGTGGACATCGGGGAACATACATAGATCTTTGAAGGCAACACTCTTTTGACCTGCCAACCCTTGCATGTTTTTCAACCATTGTTCTAAGCTTTTCACTCTTTGGGCCATTTCTTCCTGTACCATCTTTCGGGCAGGCTTCTCAATCTTTGCAGGAAGATCAAACGAGTACGAGTGGTACTCAGGAGCGTGGTACCGCTCTTGTTGTGTCGCAAATTGTGACTCATGACGAAGCTGTCCTTGACCACCAGCCCATTCTTGACACATTTCGGTCATTTGCTGTTTCAATATTCTATTTTCCTCAACCATAGTAGACTCGTGTTGAACCCTCCGACCCTGAGTCTCTGGAGCACTTGTAACAGCTTCGACGTCAGTTGTCATTTTTCCTTGGACCTTGTGTTGGCCGCTTACCACAAACCGACCACCTCAACTTTCTTTACAATTCAAAACAGAACATGTTAGAATGGACTCAGTCGGTCCTTATTATTATCAACATATTTTTTCATCATTTTTTTCGATTTTTCATATTTTTTTTTCATCGTTTTTTTCATTTCATTTTTTTTATATACTTTTTTTGTTGTGGTCGAATCCTATGGAGATTGCCTACGTATCATGACCCCGCATGAATCAGACCTTGCGTAGTTCGGACAAATAAACGATAAATAATAATAAAACATTTTTTTGAATTTTCAATTTCATAATAAAACAAACTTGATTACAAAAGTTTAAAAACTAACAATACTAACAGATTTTGACAAAAGACAACAAACGGTCTCGAAAATCAAATAACCCGCATACTCTAAAAATATTATAAACTCAAAACAAAAGGCCAGCTCCCTTTCTCCGTTTGACAAATGCAACCAAACATTTATTTTTGCAAATGTGTCCCTTGGCAAACTTCACATGAATTTTGAGGCCGGGGAGGATTATTTTGACACTTTACAAACTTGTCCATTCTTTTACGAAAATAACCTTTCGACAACTGAAAGATACTTTAAGGCTATTTCGGCAAGAACGGTTTAAGACGCGGCCGAAGCTGGCTCGGCTTATTATGACAAAATTCAAACGGCATTCACCTGACCGCTGACTCTTTGTTTTTTTTTCTTTTCAAAATTACAAAAAAACCTGGTGTTGCAAACACGGCCCTTCAGCGCCTCGGGGACGAAGATTTTTTAAGGCTGTGTGGGTCAATTGGACCAAATCTAAAACAATGACCCAAAGGTGGCTATTTATGCAAAGTCAGCCTTCCGGCGTCCCTTTCGGGAACATTCGGCTATTTATGACAAAACGGCATCACCCTGACTTGTTTATGACTCTTTTATCATTTTTCAAAAATAGAAAATTCAACTTGCAAACACGGCCTTTCCACGCCTCGGGGACGAAGATTTTTAAGGCTGTGGGGGTCAACTGGACCAAATCTTAAACATGACCCAAGGGTGGCTGTTAATGCAAAGTCAGCCTTCCGGCGTCCCTTTCGGGAACATTCGGCTATGTCTTGATAAAACAACGTCATCCGATTTCTTAAAAATTTGACATATTATTATTTATTTGTTTTTGGATTTTTAGCAAAAGGTGGGGTTGGACCCGATGAGGGTTGCCTACGTATCTCACATCCGGTGAGAATCAAACCCGCGTAGTTCAGGCAAATAAACTATTTTTGAGAAGACCCTTTTCCATTTTCTATTCTTTTTTTTATATATATAACAAACAAACAAACTATTATTTTTCATTCATAACAAACAAACTAACTAACGTAAAAAACATTCCTTCTTTTTTCATTTGTTTTTCCTATTCTAAAGAAAAAGAAAATGTTTTGTTTTTGGAATTTTTACCTTTAATAAAAGAAATGCTTGAATTTTTAAAGAAGAATCAAAATATTTTTGAATTTTTTTTTGGATTATATATATATTTATTTTGGAACAAATAATAAAATCACGTTCAACGCCCGACTCTTTTTATTTTATTTTTGGCATTTTCATAGACAAACAAAATAAAATAAAATAAAACATTTTAAAAACCAGACTCTTTTTCATTTTCATTTTCATGGCAAAACAAACTATTTTCTTTTCTATATTTTTTGACAGAACAATGATGATTTTTTTTCTATTTTTCCTTTAACAAACTAATAAGACATTCATTTTCATTTTCTCAAAATTTCGGCAGAGTTTCGATACTACTCGGACATTCGTTTTTTTTTCTTATAAAAATAAGTAGTTATATCTCTACACTGTTATTTTCTCATTTTTTCACGTTTTTTTTAATCCGTGGAAAATGATGAAAACATACAAAATCTTTTGAATTTTCATGCTTTGTTTTTATATGTATTTTTATTTTTTATATTTATTATTATTTTAAAAAATGTGGCATGGGAAACATAAGGATTTCCAAGACATCTTGGATTTCGCAAGTGTTCCCCATGCGCTTTTCCCAACATGTGAAGCATGGGGGACATAGGGAATTCCAAGACTTCTTGGATTCCACAAATGTTCCCCATGTGCCTTTTCCCAAAAATGAAGTGTGGGGGACATGTGGAATACCAAGGCTTCTTGAATTCCACAATGTTCCCCATGTGCTTAATTAATATAATAGCATGCTTATCTAAAAAAAATCATGCAACTTTCTTATTTAACGTGATCAGCATGATAAGGAGTGTCATTTGTCCGCAAATATCATTGGTCCGCCAAATGACCCATTCACCCTTGAATAAATACAACATGTAGCACATAGGATGCCATAAGATGGTTTATTATTTTCAGGTTGCTTGTCCTAGACGGACCCAACCCCTGTGTTGAGTCCCCTAAGTCAAATGCACATGATGCAAATAAATGTTCCTACTAGGGATCCGGCATGAAGTCACGTTATTCTATGTTCAAAACCTGGGTCGGTGTTCTAGACAGTGTACCCGAGCGGACAACTCGAGCTGAGGAAGGAGCTCTTTTCCGGGAACCAAAAGGCCAGCCGGCTTAGAAACTTTCCGAGCCTCTTTTATTTAGGGTATGACACTAACAGAATAGGGAGTCTCAACCAGTAAGCACATCCCCTGAGGTAAGAAGAGAAGGGTTTCGGCACAGTTTATATACAGTTCAGATAATATCAAAGCGGTAAAAGACAACATTTAGTATGTTATGTCAAAACATGTAATATATATCAGATAATAAAGCCAAATATAACAATTATTCTAAGCTCGAATCCTTGAGCCCTGAACCAGCGGTTCTGGGTTTAATTTCCAGCAACAGTTTTGTCATACTGGGTTTATAACCTGGGTATACGTTCTAGACTGTGTACCTGAGCGGACAACTCGAGCCGAGGAGGGGGCTATGTACCGGGGACCCGCGAGATCGTCCGGCTTTGTAACTTGTCCGACCTCTTTCTTATTTCAGGTATTGACACTAACAGAATAGGGAGTCTCGTCCAGCGAGCTTCTCCCCGGAGGTAAGGAGAGAAAGGTTTCAGCACAGTTTATATGTACAGTTCAAGTAATATCAAAGCGGTAAAAGCAGTATTTAGCACATTAGGCTCAACATGTAAAAATCAGATAAAACCGAATATAACAATTTGTCTAAGCTCGAATTCTAACCCTGAACCAGTGGTTCTGGGTCTACGTCCCCAGCAGAGTCGCCAGAGCTGTCACACCTCCTTTTTCCGCACCCGCGGGGGTACAAGGGAGTTTTTTCCAATTAAAGGACGATCGAAACGAGATTGGTTTATTTATTTCAGAGTCGCCACTTGGGAGATTTAGGGTGTCCCAAGTCACCAAATTTAATCCCGAATCGAGGAAAAGAATGACTCCATATTACAGTCTGCGTACCAGAAATCCGGATAAGGAATTCTGTTAACCCGGGAGAAGGTGTTAGGCATTCCCGAGTTCCGTGGTTCTAGCACGGTCGCTCAACTGTTATATTCGGCTTGATTAATCTGATTTTATACAAATATGAACTTATGTGCAAATTTTAACTTTTGACCGCTTTTATTATTATTTTTTACGAGAATTGCAACGTCGTGAAAATATATCTCGAACCACGTTACATCAATGCACCCGTGGTTATTGACATATCTCGACTCGGTTGAGATTTGAATTTGGGTCACATAAATGTGCACCCGAATTAAGGAGAATAAATTATTAAGACGCGCCTAAAGCAACTAACGTATTGTTATTTTGGGGAAGGCCGTAAAATTTGCTAAACGGTCTGTCCCGAATTCTAAGTATTTTAATATATATACATTTAGAGGGCCCCGTAGCTTCTACATTTTTTGTTTGTCGAGGCTCGTCTCATTTATTATTAAAAGGAAATTACAACGTCATGGAAATGCATCTCGGGCCACGCCACAATCAATGTGCCCGTGACTAGAGACATATTTCGACTCCGTTGAGATTTGGATTTGGGTCACATAAATGTGCACCCGAGTTTAGGGAGATAACATTATTAAAGGCGCGCCTAAAGCAACTAGCGCATTATTATTTTGGGTAGGGCCGTAAAATTTGCTAAACGGCCCGTCCCGGAATCTAAGTATTTAATACATATATTTTGTGAGGGCCCCGCAATTTGTCCCTTTTATTTGGCGAGGCTCGTCTCATTTTTATTTTAAAAAAAAAAAGGGATAAGGCTAAAATAACCACATTTCTGCTACTTTGCAAGGTCATGGGTTGTAGATCGAACTTATTTGATGAAACGAGTATTTTTCCGTGGAATTAAAATTACTACTATGGTTTTGACATTACTACTACATGTATAAACAATTATTAAGACAAACTAAATAATTAACACCTTTCGGAATGTGTACAAACACTTATCGCAACAAATATTTGGATAACAATAATCTGAGCATGAGGAAACAAGATGCCGAACAACTACTTAACATAACGAAACAAAGGGAAAGACATTCACGGCCAAATTTCAATGCCATACGGAGTTAATAAGCAAGAAATAGCAATTAGCAAACATCATATGTATATGTCTCGCTCAATTCGCGTACTATCCGCATGAACTAGGATGGTATTTCAAAACATCACATATACATATTACTAACAGCAAATATGAAGGACACGGACAGAGATGACCTACTTGAGATTAACGTCCGATGCGTTGGACCTGCGACGAAATCTCGGACAACAACCTTGACGTACCGGACCTCGACGAACCAAAGACGACCTCAACAGACTGCACGACGGCAGTGAAGGAACAGCGATAACATGGGCTGATTGGTTGTCGTGTTTGGACAGAACAGCTGAAGCAGTGGTGGTGGGTCGACGAGGAAAACAACAGCAATGGTGATTGCCGGTGGTTGTAGGCGATGAGGAAGGTGACGATGGAGGTGGTGTTTGGGTGGTTTGCTGGTAGCGGGTAGTGTCGAGGGGGTGTGACTGGTTTCAGTAGGTGTTGTTTGGGCGTGAGGCTGGTGAAGGCGATGGTTATGGCGGTTGACGGAGGTGGTGTTTGCTGTACTGCTTGGGCCGTGACGATGATGGGGAGGCAGCTGGAGGTGGAAGGGTTGTGGTGGTTTTGGGTAGGTTTGACGATGGTTTAGGGTGGTGTTTGGGTAGTGGTCAGTTTGGTGGTGCCTGGTGATGGTGGTTTTGGCGACGAGGAGGGTGAGGACAATGGTTATGGCGTCGGGACGTAGGGTCGAACGGAGGTGTTCGCCGGCGAGGAAGGCGACGGGGGCGTTGGGCTATTTCGGACGTGAGGGTGACGGGCTCGGGTTTGGATAGGGTTCCGACGTGTTTTCTTTCTTCTTCTTTAGGAAGAAGAAGCATGAACAGTGCTCCTTGTTTTCCAAAAATCCCCCTTTCTTCAAAGCCTGTCCGTGCATTTGTATAGTCTTTGCCAAGACAATGGACCCCACGTGTGTAGGGGTCCAAGATTCATGTCCCCCATGCGCGGTGGGGTTCCCCGTGTATGGTATTCCGTCCGTGTTCCCCACGCGTGTCCCTCATGTGTGGTGAACTCGGATTATTATGAGCTAGGTCCGAAATTAGGCCTAAAACCGGGTAGTTTGAACCTGAATATTATTCTTTTGTCCGGACCCGAAAAATAGGAACACGACGTTGCTCAACTGATTATGTAAGCAAAATAGCTACTAAAATAAGACTTAATTATTTAAAACAAAACTATATTATTATTTTCTTAATATTTTTTCGAGATTAAAATAGCTACAAAAATATTAACAAAACTATTTTTTTGTAATTTTCGTTTTTATATAAAGATAAAATATAAAGTAATATTTTTGTATTTTTTCAAAAATTAAAATGACTACAAAACATTAATAGGACTATATTTTTTTGGTAATTTTCGAAATTATATAAAGTACAAAATAAGGTACTATTTTTTTGTATTTTTCAAGTTTATGAGAAATACATAAACTAAAAATTTATATATATATTTTTGTAATTTTTCTTTTTGCAACGAAATAAAGTAAAATAGTCAAAATGACTATATTAGACCTAAATTACATATTTATGCTGTGGCTTTGAATCAAAGTAGGTACACAGTTTTAGATGCAGGATATTGCCCATGGATAGAATTATTCAAGCATCACAAGCTGGTTATCGCAAATTTTAAGTTATTAACCCTATATGTGTTATGCCTAGGTGATCTACGCAGTTGAGTATAGCAAAATCTGCTGGGAGAGGTCCCTGAATTATTCGTAGTAGCATACATGAAACAGTGTTTGAGCAAATTTAATATTAACAAGTTATAATCATTCCCTATAGGCAGGATCTCTAACGAATAGTACTTAGAGCTTATTTTATTGTCATATCTTAATCCTATAGGTATATTTTCTAGGTGAGCAACGCCAAATAGAATAATTGGAGTCCTATAGGCAGGATTTCTAATAAACGTTGCGATTTGCAAGAAACATTAGTGATAACTAATTCTTATAGGCAGGTTTTCTAATAACACATAGCAGCAAACATAATTGCAGCATTTTCTACTTGTGTTTGCTAGCAGACAGTATGTGTGTGTGCGCTTTCTGTAATAGCGTGGTTTCTATTGTGTAGATAGTAATTGAACAACACATATAGCAAATAAATTATCAAGTCCTATAGACATATCATCTACCAATTTTTCGCATGCAAATATTAAATTCTACCCATTTCTCCTTTTACTAGCACCCCAATCATTTATACAAAAGTTATTACAGGCCCAATAATGAATAAAATCAAAGTATTTTACAAAAGGATAACAATAAGCCTTCTGCATGCCTAAATAAAATAACCAGCACTGTCTGGGCCTTCAGTAAGCATACTCAGGCCTCTAATAAGGATCCATATTCAACACATGGCCCTAGAATCCATAAAGGAGCCTAAAGTCGATTTATTTGACCACAATGCCAAGTATTGCACTATTTAAATCTCAAAATGGAACCAGAGCAGTGCTCACACTAGGGAGGTTAATAGAGGAGATTCAGAGAATGACTAAGGACCAAGTCCTAGTGTGTCAGAGTTCACAAGGGTCTCAACTGGCCCCCGAGCAGTGCTCACACTAGGGAGGTAAATGATAGAACCTAGGTAGCCTTTGCTTTCAACCAGATAAGAATGAGAACTCAAAAGAGCCCAGGTAACAAGTGAAGGAAAGTAAACTAAGGTTGAGGGACAAAACTGAGGGATACAAACATAGTCAAGTTGAGCACATAGAGCAGATAATCGAACATGCTTTAGGTTTTAAGAACAAACTTAGCAGAGATTCAGAAAACAAGTTCAACACGTAGTGCATAAGTAATCATTCATTAGTAGAGTTAAAGGGAGAACATGTTTGCAAGATTGATGAAAATACATTGATTCATAATAAAGGGAACGGTCCAGTTATGCTAAGTATAGGTCCTAATGTTATGAAACAGCCATACTAATTTGGTAGCAGAACAACATTTAGACATGATAAAAAGCAGATTACAACTACTGGTGAATCGGGGAGTCAAAACATGCTAAAGGGCATACTGATAGAGAACATGATCAAAACATACTATATAGGCAAGCTATCACCACAGAAATACAGAATATAATAGGAAAATAGACTTGTGCCATACAATGAGTGTAAATATTCATGTTTTGAATACAATTGACTAACTAATGAAAGAGAGAGGGCAATTATGTAGGTAAAGCATGTTCAAATAATAGAATTGATAGCCTAAGGTAAACTTATGCACCAAAAGATACTAACAAGTGTAAAGGTCCCAAACAGTAGTAATTCGTAACATATTGGTTAGTCGGGCTTGAAAAATATCTAATTTAATAGAATCAGGTTTAGGAATGCTTAAAACTATCAACATTATGAAGATAAAAGTTAAAGAGACCTATAAATTGAAGTAAAGCAAACAAAATTGCACACAAAATAACCCAGAAAAGCACATTAAGCTAACAAACTTCAGGAGTGAAAACATATGCAAATCACAGATACATAGGAATGAAACTACGAAGTCCAGTAACTTACTAGTTAAGCGAAGAACAGTAAAGAATAAACTTTCACAAAATCCCAGAATCTCAATGCGTCAAAGTTTCCAAGAGCTTTGATGAACTCTGGGCAATGCTCGCACCAAGATTGGGTTGAATAACAAGGTTTTAGTGGCCAGCTAAGAATAGAGGACAAGAGAATAACAGAAACCCCAAGTTTTAGTGAAGAAAAATGTCGATTAAAAACCGTCCCAAGAAGGAAAATGAGGGGGTTTATATAGCAGTCGAAAATTGAACAAACACATAAGGTAACGAAATAAATCAAACAACAAATAAGGAAAGAAAACATGCAAAAGCAGTTCGAAATCAATTTAGGAGAAAAATTCGATAAACCCTAATTTTTTAGGGAAAGTGTAAATCACAGGAATCCAAACGAAATCGGACTCACATAATACAGCGTTGAATGTATTTATACAAATCAGTGCTCAAAATCAAAGATTCGAACCCCTTTTTGTTCGATTTTGGAGATTATTGCTTGCCATGTTAGGCAAGCACTTAGGTAACACCACAATAGACAGCCAGTACCAGAAAGATCCGAATATGGCAAGAAAATAGTAGTTGAATCCCATTAGGAGAGGGATTAAGGAAGGCGGCTAGAGTTTAGAGAAGAAAAAAAGAGAGAGTTTCAGGGCGGCGGGTTAGAGGGAGTGGGGAATTAGGGTTTGGGGTTAGGTAATTAAAAAGGGTAGGTTAATTGTGCGTCGTTGATCTTAGAGATCAACGACCAAGATTTTAAAAAGGGACTGGGGCGGGTTAATTAAATGGGTACCGACCGGGTTTTTATAAAGGGTCGTGTGGCTTTGGGTTGGGGGTTTTAGGTTAAGGTATTGGGCCATTTGGCCAAAAACTTGGTTTAAAAAATTGGGCCATCTCTTAAGTTCACATAATTTATTAAGATATAATTTATAAAAAATGACTAGTAAATAAATAAAAAATATTTTTATGCGCTAAAATGATTAAAAATAATTATTTAGCATTGTAAAAATATAAAATACTATTTTGACACAAATAATATAAATAAGGAGCATTTGTATATGAATATAGGCTATTATTGTAAAATTATGCAAATAACTTTAAAAATGCTAATGTAATTATATGAAATAAAGTGAAAAATATTATGAAACATGTATGAGTATGAAAAATAGTAAATTGGATGATTAAGTCATTACAAATAATTTAAAGGGATAATTACTGAATTTTTATGTAATTTAATGTAAGAAAATGAATTTAAAAGCTCTAAAATTATGAAAAATGATAAAAAGTGCTTATGTAAATTTTGTAAATTAAATAATAATGCCAAATGATATTTTGAAAGGTATATATATTATTTGAAAAATATATAAGGGCAAAATTGGGTATCAACAATTGCCCCTCTTTACCTGAGAATGATGAAAGAGTTGTCGGGTAAAGAAAATGATGTCCGATTTTGACCAAATGGGTGATTTGAAAAATGGAGGCCGAACCCTGGTTCCTGAGTTGCCTACATATCCCTGGTGTTACGAGAATCAGGCCGTGTGTAGTTTTAGATCCAATGATGAACTGAACCGATGAAGTTGTTATAGGAATGGTTGTATGCTTCAGAAAGGGTTTTCTTGGGTAGGACAATATCAAATGAGTTTATACAAAATCGTGAGTGTGAGTCTGAAATGTTACGGATGTATCTCAGGACGAGTATCTGAACGATTATCGAGTAAAAGTGGGTATCGCATGGTGGTTGGCTACGTTTGAAATAATTGCAGGATGTGAACGTTGAACAAAAATCGGAGCAAAGATTGCTACCGTTAGGAAAATGGTTACTTCCTGAATCACCTGCAAAACTTAAAACACGATGCATGCAGATATATATGGATTATTGCAAGAATTTAAACATGATACAAATTCCCTTCGGACCATGAGAGCTGTCTTTGAACGGTGAAGATGATGTCCTTGGACCATGACGTCCCGGGCTATGAATCATGTGATAAGGGATTCACAAGCCATGAAATGATTTCTTCCAGCCATGAGGATGGTGCCTCCGGACGATGATGCCTTTGAATAATGATGTGTAATATTGAGATATCCTCAGGCCATAGAATGGTGTCTTCCGGCTATGAGGATGATGCCTTCGAACTATGACGCCTTTGGACAAAATGACGATGTTTCCGCCCATGAGATGCAAAGATATGATGCTTGATCGTATGCGAAATAAAACAAGACAAAGCTTAGTCTTGTGTAAGATTAGGGCATTGCTTTAGTCCTAGGCCAATAGAGGATAGTGCTAGGTCTTAAATAGCGTAATAGAGATAACATTTGGTCTTATGCAAGGAAAGACAATGCTTAGCTTTATGCAATTGGGGAGGCAGGGCTTAGTCTCATGTAGAAGAGGAGACGATGCTTAGTCTCAATACAAGGAAAGACAGTGCTTAGCCTTATGCAATTAGGGAGGCAATGCTTAGCTTTATGTAAAGAATATGAGACAGTGCCTAGTCTCGATGTAAGGAAAGGCAGTGCTTAACCTTATGCAATTAGCGAGGCAATGCTTAGCCTCATACAAGAAGAGGAGACAATGCTTAGTCTCGATGCAAGGAAAGGCAGTGCTTAGCCTTATACAATTAGGGAGGCAATGCTTAGCCTCATGCAAGAAGAGGAGACAATGCTTAGTCTCAATACAAGGAAAGGCAATGCTTAGCCTTATGCAATTAAGGAGGCAATGCTTAGCCTCATGCAAAAAGAGGAGACAATGCTTATTCTTGATGCAAGAAAAGGTAGTGCTTAGCCTTATACAATTAGGGGGTCAATGCTTAGTCTCATGTAAAGAATACGAGAGAGTGCTTAATCTGGATGCAAGGAAAGGAAGTGCTTAGCCTTATGCAATTAGGCAGGAAATGCTTAGCCTCATTGAAAGAATATGAGACAGTTCTTAATCTCGATGCAAGGAAAGATAGTGCTTAGCCTTATGCAATTAGGGGGACAATGAGAGAGTAAAGTATTTCTTAGTTGAAGATGTTTGCGCTAGATAATTTGTTGTCTTGAAGGCAGTGTCTTGATGTATCTGCGAGTATCGTTGTCTTATTGTGCCTGCATTCAAAGAAAGATTGTGAGTTCTATGGGGGAAGGTTGGTTCGCGCTTTCGTCCTCTGCTTTACCTGTGCTCTTATCTTGAGATCCTGTTTGAGTTAACCTGGGTAACATCTGGCTGCCATAGAAATACAATTTTCAAAACATATGCATGCATTTGATAAATATAGTTGTTTAAAATGTAGTAGTATGCGTAATTTAGATGAACCGATAACGGTGACACATTTTGGGGACATTGCAACCTCCCTGCCTTAGAATTTTGAGGGTCCCCAGTTTAAATGCAATACTTTGGTTGTTCCGTATATGACTAAGTCGGCTGAACTTGCTCTAGAATTTTGAGGATCCACCCCAAAATTCTGCCCCAGTTTTCTGATCATGGCAAAATGAAGATTTTATTAAGATGTGACCGAACCCATAGGGCTTCCTACGTGTCCCCTCTTAAACGGGAATCAGGTCAAGCGTAGTTCAGTTACATCAAACGAAGAAATGTAAACAATCCTAAATATAGTATCTCTTGACTGCGTCTGAGTTGATAGGTTTTTTCCAAATTTCTCCGTCCATTTCTACAAGTATAAACGCTCCTCCTATTAGTACCCGATGAACCATGTAGGGACCTTGCCAACTGAGTGAAAATTTTCCTTTAGCTTTGTCTTGATGCAGGAAGATTCGTTTTAGTACCAATTGCCCCTGCGTGAATTGCCTTGGTCTGACCTTTTTGTTGAAATCTCTTGCCATTCTGTTTTGATAGAGTTGACCGTGACATAATGCATTCATTCTCTTTCCATCAATGAGGGCCAGTTGTTCATAGCGACTTTGTGCCCATTCTGCATTGCTGAGCTCAACTTCTTGTATGATTCTTAGAGAAGGGGTTTCTACTTCAGCCAGGATAACTAATTTAGTACCATAAACTAATAAATAAGAAGTTTCCCCAGTCGATGTGTGAATTGTGGTACGATATCCAAGCAGAGAAAATGGTAGCTTCTCGTGCCATTGTTTGTAATTATGTACCATTTTCCTCAGTATATTCTTGATGTTTTTATTGGCGGCTTCTATGGCTCCATTAATTTGCGGCTTATATCCTGTGGAATTCTTATGCTTGATCTTGAAAGTTTCACACATAGCCTTTATTAAATCACTATTAAGATTGGCATCTTTGCCGGTGATGATTGACTCTAGAACCCTGAACTGACAAACAATGCGATCCCGAACAAAATCTACGACGACCTTCTTAGTTACAGCCTTGTTACAACCTTGTAGGATGTGGCTTCAACCCATTTTGTGAAATAGTCTATGGCCACCAAAATGAATTTATGTCCATTAGAAACAGCGGGTTCGACTGAGCCGATGACATACATTCCCCAAGCGGAGAAAGGCCATGGTGCATTTGTTGCATTAAGTTTATTGGGTTGTACTCGTATCATATCAGAATGTATCTGGCATTGGTGACACTTCTGGACATATTTAATGCAATTTGTTTCCATGGTCATCCAGAAATATCCTGCTCTTAATATTTTCTTGGCTAAAACAAAGTCATTCATGTGCGGTCCGCAAGTTCCGACATGTATATCCTCGAGCAGCCTAGATGCTTCCTTAGCATCAACACACCGTAGTAACCCTAGGTTAGGAGTCCTTCTATATAGAATTCTTCCGCTTTGAAAGAAGTGGTTGGCTAACCTTCAGAGTATACGTTTCTGAGTATGAGTTGCATGCTCCGGATATTCTCCTTTTCCCGGGTATTCTTTGATGTCATGGAACCATGGATTTCCATCACTTTGTTTTTCAACATGAGCACAATAAGTTGGTTGCTTATGAATTCCTATTGGGATAGGGTCGATGAAATTCTTGGCTAGGTGTTATATCATGGAAGATATAGTGGCCAATGCGTCTGCGAACTCATTCTGAATCCTCGGAACATGTTTAAATTCTATCTTCATGAACCTCTTGATCAACTCTTGCACATAGTACAGACATGGTAATATCTTGGTGTTCTTGGTAGCCCATTCTCCTCAAACTTGATGTACCAAAAGATCAGAATCTTACGTTCATATCAATGGCCAACCTGAGTCCCAAGATGTAAGCCTTATATTCTGTCATACTGTTGGTACATGGGAACCTAAAGTTTGCGGATACCGGATAGTGTTGGCCGGTTTTTGATACTAAGACAACTCCAATACCTACTCCTTTGAAGTTCGCGGCTTTGTCGAAGAACATCCTCTAACCAACGTATGCTTCAGTGATGTCTTCTCCACAAATGGTACTTCCTCATCGAGAAAATACGTTTTTAATGCTTCGTATTCTCCGTCTACATGATTTTCTGCCAAATGATCTGCCAATGCTTGCCCTTTGACTGCCTTCTGAGTTAAATAGATGATGTCGAACTCACTCAGCAATATTTGCTATTTCACCAACTTTCCGGTAGGCATGGGTTTCTAGAAGATATATTTTAACGGGTCCATTCTTGATATGAGATATGTGGTATAGGCACAGAAGTAGTGCCTCAACTTTTGAGCTATCCATGTCAAAGCGTAACAGGTGTGCTCTAGCAAAGAGTACCGTGCTTCATAGGGTGTGAATTTCTTACTCAGATAATATATGGTCTGCTCCTTTCTTCCCGTCTCATTGTGTTGTCCCAGAACACAACCAAAAGCCTCGTCTAATACAGACAAATAAAGCAACAAATGTGTCCTTAGTTTCGATGGGACAAGAACAGGTGGTTTAGATAAATACTCCTTGATTTTGTCGAAGGCCTTATGGCCTTCTTCTGTCCAATATGTTGTAGAATCTTTCTTCAACATTCTGAAAATTGGTTCACAGATCACAGTTGATTGTGCTATGAAATGGCTGATATAGTTGAGACGCCCTAAGAAACTCATCACATCTTTCTTGTTCTTTGGAGGTGGAAAGTCAGGTAGGGAAAGTCAGATAGCTTTGACCTTTGATGGGTCCTATTCAATCCCTCGACGACTGACGATGAAACCTAGCAATTTTTCGGTAGGGACTCTGAAGGCACACTTTGCAGGATTCAGTTTCAGATTGTACCTTCGAAGCCGATTAAAGAATTTTCTCAAGTCTGCTATATGATCCGTACTTCTTCTGGATTTGATGATGACTTCATCCACGTACACCTCTATTTTCTTGTGTATTATGTCATGGAAAATGGTTGTCATGGCTCTCATGTAAGTGGCTCCAGCATTCTTTAGGCCAAACGACATCATTTTATAGCAATACATCCCCCATGGTGTGATAGAGGCTGTCTTTTTCAGCATCCTCTTCATCCATCCAAATATGATGATACCCCGCGAAGCATTCCACAAAAGATTGGAGTTCATTCTTGGCACAATTGTCTATTAGTATGTGTATATTGGGCAACGAGAAATCATCTTTGGGACTTGCTCTATTTAGATCCCGATAATCGACACATACTCTGACTTTTCCATCCTTCTTCGGAACCGACACAATGTTGGCTAATCAAGTCGGATATTCAACCACTCTGAGAACCTTGGCTTTGATTTTCTTAGTGACATCCTCTTTTATCTTCAAACTCATATCTGGCTTGAATTTTCTGTGCTTCTATTTCACTGGTGGACGCATAGGATCGGTGGGTAACTTGTGAGCCACTATGGATGTGCTCAGACCAGTCATATCATCGTAAGACCATGCAAATATGTCTTCATACTCCTTCAGGAACATGATGTACTCTTCCTTCTCTGATGGTGATAGGTGAATGCTTATACGGGTTTCCTTGACTATTTCGGAATCCCCTAAGTTAACCGTCTCGGTCTCGTCCAAATTAGACTTAGGCTCATTTTCAAAAATTTCCACTTCTCTGACAATTTTCTCAGGTATTACATCATCCTACAGATCCTCTGAATCACTATCCTTATGTTGCATTGTCTCATTACATGTCACAGTCATAAGTTCATCAGGATAAGTAATAATAACATTGTAGAGAAAAACGTAAAGGATAATAAATACTAAAAATATCAATGCATTAAATAAATCTTGAAAACATCAAAACAAGTACGACTCAATGACTCGAGCAATTATTTCAAAGCAGAATACGTTCAAAACAATTACTGAAAGTGTCTTAGATGCTCATAAAATTGCTTTTAAAAAATAATAATTGACGCTAATTGCCAGGATACCCAGGAACTTGACTGGCCCGGGATGGTGCAGCAGTCCAGTTCTTGAGAACAACTTCTTTTTCCATAATATAAATAGTAAGGTCTTCCTCCTCCTCCTCCTCAACTATCACACTGCAGTCCATGTCTTCATCATCCATAAATAGATCCCTTATGCTAGCTAAAGCTTCATCTTTTTCAGACCCCCACATCATGTCAGCTTGTTGAAATGTCTGTTGCAAATGTGGTACTGGTTATTCCAGTGGATAATAAGGATCACGCCATGGTGGCGACCAATCCTGATACTCTTGCCAAGTGTATTCATACCCAAGCCCGAAAGTGGTACCGTGACGCTTCAGCTGTACCGGTTTGGTGATCCCTTGGAGATTCTTGCCGAGACCCTTGCTAGGATCATACCCTATCCATAGCAATGTGCTTTCTATCTTGTTGCTCCACCATTTTTCCTTTTCAATTGCATTGACGCACTCAATGCGATGATATGTTTCTCCACCCAGCTTCCTCCTGTTCTTGATGACTGGAACAGTCTGATTAGTATAGATGGGATTACTCCCATCTCCATGGATGATCACTTCCTAATGATTCCATTCAAACTTCACAGCCTAATGCAAAGTAGAGGCTAAGGCCCCTGCAACATGTATCCAAGGTCGTCCCAACAGTAGATTGTAGGTAGCGGATATATCCAACACTTGGAACTCAACATCGAACCAAGTCAGACCCATTTATAAGCTGAGATTAATTTCTCCGATCGTGGCCCTTTGATATCCGTCAAACACTTTCACATTCATACTTCCTGCTTGTATCTTATGCAGACCTTTAACCAGCTTCCTAAGAGTAGTCAGCAGAAATATGTTGATACTTGAACCCCCATCTACCAGGACCCTGGCGATGAATTTGTCCTCAAATTGCACTGTGATATGCAGTGCCTTGTTGTGACTTAGTCCTTCCGGTGGCAGCTCATATTCATGAAAAGTGATTTTGTGGCTTTCTAACACCTATCCGACCATGTTGGTCATTTCCCCACTAGTGATGTTGGTGGGTACATAGGCTTCACTGAGTACCTTCATCAGGGCATTCCTGTGTGTCTCGGAGTTTTGCAGCAGTGATAAGATGGATATCTAGGCGGGAGTTTTATTCAAATGATTGACCATAGAGTATTCTCTTGCTTACACTTTCCTCCAAAGGTCGTCAGGGATAGTCTCAATGATAAGAGGCTTAGATGCAGTTTCTTTGCTTGTTCCTCCCAAATGCTCTAGTGTATAAACCCTACCGGTTCTAGTCATGCCTTGTGATGCATCTATTTCTTCCACTTTCGCTTTTCCTTTCCATCTTTCCTCTGCGACATAATCCCATGGTATAACTTTAGACTGGTAAGATGGAGTAGGTGCTACCATCATAATTAAGGGTGTGGTTACCTCAACTTCAAACGTCGCTGGTGATAAGTAGGGATTTAGACCTATTATATGCTCTCTTTTACTTGTGTTTTAGGCCAAAAAGGTTTGAAGGTATTCTCGGAAACTAATGAAATGCGCTTGCATGCAGGAATTGTTCAAAATGAGCCAAAGGAATCAAAACCAACTCACAAAGGAGTCAAATGTTGAACAAAAGACTGGATAAAGAAGCCTGAAGTGCGGACCACACCAATATTGTGCGGCCGCAAAAGCCATGGTGCGGCCGCGATCAAAATTAAGTGCAATAGTCCTGCCCCGTATTAGGGCGGGCAACTTTCAAATAACCAATGTCATGCTCTGTTGGAACATAAGGGTTTCTTCACCGGAGCTCCACACCAAAATGCCTATAAGCATCTCAAAGGTTTTGTTGACACATGCTGGGGGAGCAAACAGACTAATGTTTTCGAGGGCGCATTGAGGTTAAGGCTTTTCCTATTTTCTCTAGGGGGAAGGCTTTGGATTGGCTAGAGAGGTTACCCAACCATTCCATACACACTTGGGATGAGTTGGCCGAGAAGTTCATCGCAAAGTTCTTTTCTCCGGGTCATATGACAACGCTATGAGATGAGATCCTTGCATGAGATTTGGGAGCGATACCGAACAATGGTCAAAGAGTGCCCGAACAATGATATGACTGAGGCCATGATCCAACAGACCTTGTACAGGGGTATCAACATAACAAACCAATGTGTGGTTAACCAACTCACCGAGGGGAACTTCATGAACACGCCATATGCCGAAGCTTGTGAAATACTTGATGAGATGGCGGATACCTCTTCGGTGTAGCAAAGCAGAGTCAATGTGCCACAAGGTGACCCTAATGTTATTTACCTACACAAGGAGATACATGACCACGGGCAAACTATAGCCGAGTTGACAACTACCATGAACCAATTGGCCAAAGCTCAGCTTCAACAAGTTCAAGGACCAAAACAAGTGAATGCCATGGAAGGAGTGAACATGATAGTCAACAAGAGAAGGCAACGAGGTCAACAAGTTCAAAACAATCTAGATCAATTTGAGCAAAGTGGTAGTGGGTACAATTAAGATGATTCATATGATGATCAAAGTGAAGAGGTTCAATATGTCAACAATTATCAAGGTCAACAGAGCAATGCTCCGAATCAACAACAGTGAAGATCACAGGGAAACCAAGGAAATTGGGGAAATCAAGGTCAACAAGAAAATTGGAATAGTGGCAACAACACAACCAAGGCAATTAGGGGAACAACAACAATCAAAATTGGGGCAATCTAGGAAATCAAGGCAATTGGGGTGGCAACAATAATAGTAATTGGGGAGGCAATAACAATCAAGGGGTTTGGAACAACAATAATCAAGGAAATTGGGGATCAGGCTTTCAAAGACCCACGATGTATCAACAACCAAACAACCCGCCTCCATATCTGTCACAAGGTCCTAGTTCTTCCAACAATGAGATGGGACGGATTGAAAACATATTCAAGAAAATGATGGAGAAGAATGCCAACTCTGATGCCCAATTAGCCTCCCACAACACTTCTATCCGCAACTTGGAAGTACAACTTGACCAGATTTCTCAAGCTTTGAATACTCGTCCTAAGGGGGCACTACCAAGTGATACGGTAGTAGACTTAAAGGGTGGGAACAATACGTGGCACGCTATGGCGGTGACTACAAAAAGTGGGAAAGGTGGAATTGCCAGTACCTCAAACTTAAGAAAGATTGTGAATGATGATGTGGTGATGCAAGATGATGATGAGCCAAGCAATGAGGTTCAAGTAAATGATGAAGTGAGGATAGACATTGATAAAAATGTGGAGGAGACACAAGATGATGTGAACCCGTCTAGGGGACATGTAATAGACATACTGGATCCGGTAGTGCCCAAAGCCAAGGCTCCTTTGCCAAGGCCTCCTCCACCATATTCTCAAAGGCTTGAAAAGCAAAACAATGAGAATCAATTCAAGAAATTCATTGATATGATGAAAAGTTTGTCCATAAATATGCCATTGGTTGAAGCTTTAGAACAAATGTCGGGATATGCCAAGTTCATGAAGGACTTGGTAACAAAGAAGAGATCAATGAACTGTGAAACGATCAAAATGACACATCAAGTGAGTGCCATTGTGCACTTTATGGATCCAAAGTTAGGAGACCCCGGTGCCTTTACAATCCCATGCACTATTGGTAGTGCCGATTTCGCCAAAGCTTTATGTGACTTGGGGGCAAGCATTAACTTGATGCCCTATTCTGTGTTCAAGACATTGGGGATTGGGCAACCAAGTCCACATCCATGAGGTTGCAAATGGTAGACCGGACAATGAAGAGGCCATTGAGGATAATTGATGATGTGATAGTTCGGTTCGACAAGTTCATACTTCCCGCAGATTTTGTGATACTTGACTGTGAGGTTGACTACAAGGTTCCAATCATATTAGGGAGACCTTTCCTAGCTACAGGGAAGGCCTTAGTTGATGTGGACTCTGGGGAGCTCACCTTCCGGGTGGGTGATGAAAAAGTTGTGTTCCATATTTGTAAGTCAATGAGGCAAACTAATAGCAACGAAATGTGTTCATTTGTGGATCTTGTGACCGAAGTAATTGTTGATGACATAAGTGTTGTGATTAATGTTGAAGACCCATTGGAAGCTGTGTTATTGAATCATGATGAGGATAAGAAGGAAGGCTTGGTAGAATGTGTCAATGCTTTGCAAGGAATAGGATCATATATATATGAGCCCCGAAAACTTTCCTTGGACCTTGAAAACTGGAAGACTCCACCAACAAAGCCCTCAATCAAGGAGCCTCCCATATTAGAGTTGAAGCCCTTGCCTTCACACTTCAGATATGAGTTCTTAGGCCCTTGTTCCACTTTACCTGCTATTCTTTCCTTGTGCTTCACTAACGTGCAGGTAGATTCTACTCTTGCGGTGCTCCAAAGGAGGAAGAAGGCAATGGGTTGGACATTGGCGGATATTCGGGGTATAAGCCCCGCCTTTTGTCTGCACAAAATAATATTGGAGGAGGATGCCAAACCCTCAGTAGAACATCAAATAAGGTTGAATGAGTCCATGAAAGAGGTAGTCAAGAAAGATATCATCAAGTGGTTGGATGCTGGGGCTGTCTACCCCATTTCTAATAGTTCATGGACTTCACCGGTACAATGTATCCCAAAGAAGGGGGCATGACTATGATTACAAATGATAAAAATGAGTTGATCCCCACAAGAACTGTTACCGGTTGGAGAGTATGCATGGATTATAGGAAGCTTAACAAAGTGACTCGGAAAGAGCATTTTCCGCTTCCATTTCTTGATCAGATGTTGGACAGGCTAGTCGGACGTGCTTATTATAGCTTATTGGATGGGTATTCCGGATATAACCAAATTCTTATTGCACCTGAAGACCAGGAAAAGACCACCTTCACTTGTCTGTATGGCACATTTGCATTCTCAAGGATGCTGTTTGGTTTATGTAATGCACCGACTACTTTTCAGCGATATATGACGACAATATTCATGGATATGGTAGAGGACTTCCTCGAGGTTTTCATGGATGATTTCTCTATTGTGGGGGATTCTTTTGAAGCGTCTTTGGATAATCTTGATAAGGTATTGGTACGTTGTGAAGAGACCAACTTGGTGCTTAATTGGGAGAAGTGCCACTTTATGGTCGAAGAGGGCATTGTCCTCGGCCACAAGATCTCTAAGAATGGTTTTGAAGTGGATAAAGCAAAAATTGAAATGATATCAAAACTTCCTCCTCCTACTTCCGTCAAAGGAGTGAGGAGCTTTCTAGCTCACGTGGGGTTTTACCGTCACTTCATCAAGGATTTCTCAAAAGTGGTGAAACCCTTGTGTAAGTTGTTAGAAAAATGTTACGCCCCGCAGTATTACGTTGACGTTATGCTCTACAATAATATATTACGATGATGTTACCCTATGCAGTAGTATATTTTGACGATATTACGTCCTGCAGTATTATATTACGGTGATGTTATGCTTTGCAGTATTAAGTTATGACAATGTTGCGCCCTCCAGTATTTTACGTTGAATTTGTCGTAAGGTAATTGACATCAGTCCAAGGAAAAGATTATTTGGGGATTATAAGGATTATGCTATTTCACAAGTGATTAGTATATTCATGAAGGTGAAAGGGGGAGCAAGTCTAAGAAAAACAAATTTGGTCAGAGTTTGGCATTTTGGGATAAAATACAACACGAGCTAAAATACCCGATATTTATGGACTAGTGCCATACAAAATACTACAATGCCATGATAGTAAGGTATTCAAGGCATGTTAAAAGAGAGGGAAAGTGAGAAGGTGACGAGAATGGATAAGTCCTCAGGATTAAACCCATGAAAACAACCGAGCTAATGGTTTCCCTAAGTCATAGAAAGCTCGGTATAGCCTGAATGAACTCAAAGAAGTCTAAGACTAATATCATTTGAAAGAGATGAGGGTGTAATTGTGGTAGATAAAGAATGACATTTGAACCTTCGTTTGAATAATGATTTTGAAAAAAAAAGAAAGGAGAAAATATTTCACTGACGGCATGAGATTAGGATACCTCCCATAAGGGGAATTACATTGAGACACTATGAAATACGATTATGGAAATCACTTCAAATATTCTAATGCAATGTAAGCCCTAGCGGCAATATATTACGTAAGAAGCTTCAAATCTTCAAGTGGAGAATCGTAGATCAACATTGAGGTGAATCAACAATGGACAAATACAAGTTACAAAGTATGACATGAGATTACGCCATCCTTCTTAAGACGGACGGTAATGAAGGAGCATTAAAGGACTGAGATTTATACCTAAGGGATATGCAACAAAAGTAACTGGGAGTTTGGTAAGCATACCTCAATAACGATAAATTGATAAAAAATACTATTATGGTATAGTGTGACCCATGTAGATGCAGTAAAGCCATACAAATGGATAACCGAATCTATGAAATAATATATGGCCATATTCGCAAGTTTTACAAAGTATCGAGCGAAGAACTTCAATACACCTATAGATGCCCGGAGAGGCATCCTATTAAGCCATGTATATATTTACAAAGTAACGCCTAGTGATTGGCTAAAAGACGGAGGAAAAATGAGAGGATAGTCGCATAGGCACACTTACAAGGTCAGTATCATAGAGGCTGCATGATGAAAGGTAGCAACAGTTACGAGATTGAAAGGATTTCGACTACAAGTTGTGGTGTGAGAAGGAGGCCTAAGGGAGGAATGCCCTGGACTTTGGACTTATTCACAGAACAATCGCCTAGATGGCAAGGGAAGTTCTAAAAGTATTCGGAAGATATAAGTTATAAAAATGATAAGTGCATCAGTCAACATTCAAGGACGAATGTCCCAAAGGGGGGAATAATGTTATGCCCCGCAGTATTACATTGACGTTATGCTCTACAATAATATATTACGATGATGTTACCCTATGCAGTAGTATATTTTGACGATATTACGTCCTGCAGTATTATATTACGGTGATGTTATGCTTTGTAGTATTAAGTTATGACAATGTTGCGCCCTCCAGTATTTTACGTTGAATTTGTCGTAAGGTAATTGACATCAGTCCAAGGAAAAGATTATTTGGGGATTATAAGGATTATGCTATTTCACAAGTGATTAGTATATTCATGAAGGTGAAAGGGGGAGCAAGTCTAAGAAAAAACAAATTTGGTCAGAGTTTGGCATTTTGGGATAAAATACAACACGAGCTAAAATACCCGATATTTATGGACTAGTGCCATACAAAGTACTACAATGCCATGATAGTAAGGTATTCAAGGCATGTTAAAAGAGAGTAGTATTTAATTAAATTGAGACAATTTTTAAATTATACGGGTAATTGATTAATTACCGGGTAACAGAACATTACTCAGTTAACTAATAAGCGGACAAAATTTAACTACTTATGCCCAAAAATGTGGCACAAGGCCACTAATTGAAGAAGGTGACTCATCAAACATAGGTATAGGTGGCTAATGTGACCTTACAAGATAAGTCTTGAAGTTTAAAAAGGAATTTGTTTTTTTTAGATCAAAACCCCATTATGAAAGCTTCCACCAATCTTCAAAACGTTGGAAAGCAGTTGAGTTTGAACCCATTCTTTAAGACCAATAACGTGAGAAAAGCAGAAACATTTCATTTCAACTCCTTAGAAGCAATTCTCGTCCAAGCTTTAACAAAATTAAGCACAATTTCGTTCAACAATTAAAGAACCAGGAGCTTCATCCTGTTGCGTTCAACATATTTCATAGAAGCAGAATTTCATTTCATTCAAATAATTCCGGGAATAGGTATGTTAAGGCTATCCCTTCTTTCTTTTGGCATGATCCATACGATACAAACGGAACGTGCAAATGCACAAATTCCATGAATGACTCTATGCATAAAAGTATTAGAGATATCTGTGTTCTTGAATTTCCGTGTGTGATAATATCTTACCATCTGTTCATGGGTCTCAAAAAAATACGAAAGTTGAAAAGAGTTTACTTTATAATATTACTCAGAGGCAAAATGGTCTTATGACATTCTGAATGATTTTATTGACGTACTTTTTATGTACTGCATTCATATGCATTGACCCTTGACTAGATGGCGTTATATACGTGTATATATGTAAATATATGTATATGGGATATGGGAAAAGGTTACGGCGTTATATACGCATCACCACCTGATCATCTGGTATATGATGATGATGTTGCCCATAGTGGCTGAAATATGATTCAAACGGCATTATATACGCATATATATATGTATGTACTCAAATAGCGTTATATACACGTATATGGGATATGGGAAATGTTATGAGGTTATATACGCACCACCACCTGATCAACTGGTATACGAGGATGATTTTGCCCACAGTGGCCGGTATGATATAATGGAATGCCCTCAGAGACTGATGATGTTATGAAACAGGTACCTATGCACGACATGACATTCAAACGCACATGCATGAAGCTAAAAGTAATTTATGATTTACAAAGTTATTCATACTTGCAGGTTGAGTCATGTACTCTATATTTCTTACATGTCTCTGATGTACTTACTTATGTGCCTTACATACTCGGTACATTATTCGTACTGATATCCCTTTTGCCTGGGGACACTGTGTTTCATGCCCACAGGTCCCGATAGACAGGTCGAGAGGCCTCCAAGTAGGCTATCAGCTCAGCGGAAGATGTTGGTGCGCTCCATTTGCTTCGGAGTTGCTTGTTTGGTTAGTATGATTTAGACGTGTATTGTTTGGTATGGCAGGACTCCATCCCGACCTCTATGACATATATGTATTCTTAGAGGCTTGTAGACATATGTCGTATACGTGAAAGATTGTATGGCCTTGTCGGCCTATGTTTGAGTTTATAAATGATTATATTGGCCTACTAGGCCCGTATGTCACGTGTATATAATGATGTAATAAGAAAGATACGCTATGTTGGTACTCGGTTGAGTAAGGTACCGGGTGCCGGTCTCGCGGCCCATCTGTTTGGGTCGTGACAAAAAAGATGCCAAATTTGTGTTCAATGATGATTGTACGAAGGCATTTGAGCTATGCAAGTATATGTTGACTACCATTCCCATCATTATCACACCAAATTGGAGCTTACCATTTGAGCTCATGTGCGATGCTAGCAATATTGCGGTATGAGCGATATTGGGGCAAAGAATCAACAAGATATTCCATCCGGTCTACTAATGATTCTTTTCCGGATGAACAATTCCTTTGCGTGTCTTTGACCAGGATGCCTTGGTTCGCCGATGTGGATAACTATCTTGTGAGCAGAATTTTCCTGAATGAGTTCTCTTCAAACCAAAGGAAGAAGCTCAAACGGGACCGCTTGGATTATTATTGAGACGAGCCATATCTTTTCAAAATTTGCATTGATGGTGTTATCTGGAGATGTGTTCCAGTAGAAGAGCAATTGGGTATTTTTGAAGCTTGTCATTACTCGCCCTATGGTGGTCACCATGGTGGGATAAGAACTGCTACAAAGGTCCTACATTGTGGATTTTATTGGCCTACCTTGTACAAAGACGCTAGCGAGCTCATTAAGCGTTGTGATGATTGCCAAAGGGCCGGTGGGATTTCCAAGAAGAATGAGATGCCTCTCACCACCATCCTTATGATTGATATTTTTGATGTGTGGGGCATCGACTTTATGGGTGCATTTGTGAGTTTATGTAGGAACACCTATATTCGTTTTGCTGTGGATTACGTTTCTAAATGGGTTGAATCTGTGGCTTTGCCCAACAATGAAGCATGGAGTGTGGTGGCTTTCTTGAAGAAAAACATATTCACAAGGTTCAACACTCCAAGGGCCATCATTAGTGATGGGGGTTCTCATTCTTGCAATAAAGCTTTCGACACTTTACTCTCCAAGTATGGTGTCACTCACAAGGTGTCAACCCCTTATTACCCCCAAGCAAGTGGACATGTTGAAGTCTCCAACAAGGAGATCAAGAGTATTCTATCCAAGACTGTCAATGTAAACCGGACTGATTAGTCAAGGAAACTTCATTGGCATTTATTTCCTGCATGTTTTCTAGTAGCACATAGCAGTAGAATAAATAGAGTGTTTACACCCGTGCCTTGATGGTGGACAAGTTATGTGTGTGTGTGTGAGTTTCCTGAAGATATGGTTTCTACTAGTGGAAGTTAAACAACATATACATCAAGTCAAGTAAATCACATGAATCTTATGAGCATGTTTTCTACCCTTGCATATTAATATTATAATCTACCACATTCCCTTTTACTAGCACCCCAATTGTTTGTACTAAGATATTATTACAGACCCAAGTTAATAAGTAAAGTAGTAATATTACATGACAATAAACAAGCCTATAGCAAGCCCCAAATAAAATGACTAAATACCCATCCTTGTTGGGCCTTCAATACTTCTAAAATAGTATACTTAAGCCTTCAACAACGAATCACACGATCACAGGCCCTAGGGAAGTCCAAACCCCTTTTAGTGAACCACAACACCAAGTGTTGCACCACTTGGAACAACCGGTATAGAACACAATACATGATAGGGAAGTAGAGTATTATGGACAGTTTTGGAGGTTGAGGAAATAACTAGAACCTAGACCTAGTGTGTTAGAGTTCACAAGGGCCTCAATTGGACCCCGAAAAGCGCTCACACTAGGGAGGCCAACAATAAAACCTAGATAGCCTTGGCTTTCAGCCGGCTAAGAATAGGAATTTAGAATGTCAAAATAACAGGTAAGGATGGTAGACAGAGTTCACTGAATTGAGCATACAACACAAATGGTCAAGCAAGCTAGTAGGTTCATCAAGGTTCACATAGTGAAATATCACATAAACAAACATCATAGGAATTAGGAGAAGAAACGGGTTTGCAAGCATACATAGGTTGCACTAGCAGACATCTAAGTATCTAAATTAAGTTAAGTCTAACCTTATACCATATTAATCAACAATTGAACACAATGGAGGGATACACATATTGATAAACACAGAAAGGAGAGAACATCAGATGAACCAAGGCATACTGGAAAACATGTTAGCATAAGAGTCCTAGAAAATAAAGTGTTTGTCTTTTAGAAATCCAGGATAGTATGAAACAAGTTTAAAACAGACTTTAGGGCAGTATTAAAGAGCATTCCAATATACACAACACTTTAGTACCAAAAGGTTCATTCGAGTAAAAGGGGTTTCCATAGAGTTAGGGTAGTATCTAAACACAATATATACAGAAATCATATAACCACAATAATCAGGCTCATATTGGAATGGATTGCTATTGAAGTCCAAAAATTAGACATGTTAAGATGCTACAGGGTACAGAACCAATCTCAGGAGATAAGAGATCACATAGTGCAGGTCATGGTGAAGCATAATACAAACAATAGACTATTACCATGTGTGCAACTAACACAAAATGACTTTGAAATTGAACATTATCATAATTGAATCATGCTCATACGAGTTCAAATACATCTGCATCAAGAAGGAAAGAAATTAAGCATTGCAAGGGTTTAAACACTAACCAGTAGAAGAATCAAAAGAGTGAAGAGTGTAATAGCAAAAACTCCAAATCCCCGATGCTTCAGAGTTCACAAGAGCCTCGAGAATGGGCTCCGAGTAGTGCTTGCACTGGAGGAGGCTATTCACAATTTAGAGAGTGTTCGAGTGTGCCAGTGAGGGAGTAAGAGAAGAGAGTAGTGAAATCAATAGCAAGGATTCACATATTCAAATCCTGTTTTAGGGGTTTTAGGGGACGGGTTTATGTAGTAGCAAATCTGATACGTAAAATAGGTAAACACAGTAAAATTAAACACAGAATAAGAAAATATAACAGAATCAATTAGAATCAATTTTTAGGGTAAATAACACATAAAACAAGGGAGTTTAGAAATTAACAGAGAATAATAAAAATAATCATGCAAATAGCACTTAAAATAAGGGAATACAACAGAGAATAAGGAAAATATCATACGAAAATCAATTAGAGTCAGACTTAGGGCAAAATAAAGTTAAAAAAGGGAAAACGGTGGGTTAAATAGAAATAAGGACCCTTCTCACATGATTCTTGTCACTAGGCGCGAGATTTTTCCACCAATCCAGTAGCAGAGGTGGTATGTTTTGGACCATGCCGAACCTGGGGACTTCATGCTTTATTTTCTACAAACAAATAGAGTTAACCCTTTTCCCCATACATATTCGACTATTTACACACTAGTGGTCAACATATTGGCATATTTTCTCCAAGTAATGCACATAATATGACGATATCCATTGGGATTGTGGAAATCCCGTCAGACTTTGGACAAGGCTTATCTTAGCAGGATATCACGTTGACAATGTTATAACTCGTACTAGGTTTAACATAATGCATGTACATTTGATATTGGAGTAGGGTTTCTAAAATGTCCTAGACTGGTACTCTCAAGTGGACAACTTGAGAGGGAAAGGCACGGGACCATCGACTGCACCACTGATCGACTAGTCTACCGTAAATAAGCCTTTTCGATTTTAAAAAGGGTAATTTTGGAAGAACACGGACACTCATCAAGTGCCGCTATGTTGATAATTGACATGAGTGGAGTATGATGTGGAGCATGCTTTATGCAGAGATAATAACACATTGCCAAGTATTTGCATGGTAAATATGTAAAAGCAATAAATACAATATTAAGGTAAAACATAAAGACGTAAAAGAAGGAAAAGGAAAGGAGTTAGTTCGTGGAATATAGGGAAGTGTAATAAAGTAAGCGAGGGAGTAGGGGCAGGAGAGACATGATATAACAATCTTTAAACAAATGAAAAGCAGCTTAGAACAAATAAAGGTGAATAGGAAAAGGGATGTGCATGTTATAACCAATTTAAGCAAATAAGGTAAAAAAGGGAAGGGGTATGCATGTTATGACGAATTTAAACAAGTAAAAGGAAAGTGGGCGAGGGATGTGCATGTAATAGCAAGTAAATATGGAAAATGAAAACGCATTTATAGCAACAAGACTGATTCACATAAGCCAAGTTCGCTATGGTAAGAGTCTAAGATTAAATCCCCAGTAGAGTCGCCATGCTGTTGTACCCATTTTTCTTGCGAAAGCAGGTTTCGACATGTGACAACTCTTTTAAAATGGGTATAAAAAGAGAAGAGTCGCCACCTAATGATTTTTAAGGTGCGTTAGGGCACCTATTTGTAGATAACTCTGTTTGACTAGTCAACGTTACCAAAGATCAGGTAAAGGCTCAAGTTACCTCAAAGAGAAGGTATTAGGCACTCCTCGAGGGCCACAACTGTGGGTCCCGACAAAACTTAAATTATGTGAATTAGTTTACGTGATCAAATAAACAAAGGGAGCACAAAAAATCTAATTTTATTACAATGATATTAAATAGAGAGGTACAACTATTTCAATTCTACCAGAGAGAAAAAGGGGGGGGGGGTCCTAAGTTTTTTAGCCTAAAGGATCATCCCGTGCAACATAAATAAAATTTCGTAACTCTCTTGGGGTAGGGAGTTACTCATATTATTTAGCAGGCACATACTATCATCTCCTACTACCTGATTACTATGTTAAAGTTGTTTACCTAAAGGCACTCTAATTCAATTCTAAGCCATGCCTTACGCGTGCACTACTCGTCCCACACCTATAGTCCAGGGGGTTTAGGACCTCTATTTGGATGGTTCTAGACCTTATATGGGCTGCTCAAAAAAATGCAAAACTAGACAACGAGAAAAACACATAAAGACTTCATATAAAAGCAACTAAGGGCTCACATTGACCCCTGCACTTAAAAAGAAAATGCACACAAACAAATATGCAAATTAGGAGATTTTCAAAATTCAGAACATTATACCTATAGACATGATTTCTAGGTGGCTTTGAATCAAAGTAGGTACACAGTTTTAGATGCAGGATATTGCCCATGGATAGAATTATTCAAGCATCACAAGCTGGTTATCGCAAATTTTAAGTTATTAACCCTATATGTGTTATGCCTAGGTGATCTACGCAGTTGAGTATAGCAAAATCTGCTGGGAGAGGTCCCAGAATTATTCGCAGTAGCGTACATGAAACAGTGTTTGAGCAAATTTAATATTAACAAGTTATAATCATTCCCTATAGGCAGGATCTCAAACGAATAGTACTTAGAGCTTGTTTTATTGTCATATCTTAATCCTATAGGCATATTTTCTAGGTGAACAATGCCAAATAGAATAATTGTAGTCCTATTGGCAGGATTTATAATAAACGCTGCGATTTGCAAGAAACATTAGTGACAACTAATTCTTATAGGCAGGTTTTCTAATAACACATAGCAACAAATATAATTGCAGTATTTTCTACTTGTGCTTGCTAGCAGACAGTATGTGTGTGTGTGTGCTTCCTGTAATAGCGTGGTTTCTATTGTGTACATAGCAATTGAACAACACGTATAGCAAATAAATTATCAAGTCCTATAGGCATATTATCTACCAATTTTTTGCATGCAAATATTAAATTCTACCCATTTCTCCTTTTACTAGCACCCCAATCGTTTATACAAAAGTTATTACAGGCCCAATAATGAATAAAATCAAAGTATTTTACAAAAGGATAACAACAAGCCTTCAGCAGGCCTAAATAAAATACCCAGCACTGTCTGGGCCTTTAACAAGCATACCTATAAAGGAGCCCAATGTCAATTTATTTGACCACAATGCCAAGTATTGCACCATTTAAATCAGCCAATTCAGGTATATAGCAGATAACATGATAGAATGGGATGAATGGGAGTAGTTTGAGATTCAGGGAATGACTAAGGACCAAGTCCTAGTGTGTAAGAGTTCAGAAAGCTTTCAATTGGACCTCGAGCAGTGATTACACTAGAGAGGTTAATGATAGAACCTAAGTAGCCTTGGCTTTCAGCCGGCTGAGAATGAGAACTGAAAAGTGCCCAGGTAACAAGTGAAGGAGAGTAAACTAAGGTTGAGGGATGCAAACATACAAGTTGAACACATAGAGCAGATAATCGAACATGCTTTAGGTTTTAAGAACAACCTTAGCAAAGATTCAGAAAACAAGTTCAACACTTAGTGCATAAGTAGTCATTTATTAGCAGAGTTAAAGGGAGAACATGTTTTCAGGATTGATGAAAATACACTGATTCATAATAAAGGGAAAGGTCCAGTTATGCTAAGTATAGGTCCTAATGTTATGAAACAACCATACTAATTTGATAGCAAAACAACATTTAGACATGATAAAAAGCAAATTACAACTACTGGTGAATCGGGGAGTCCAAACATGTTAAAGGGCATACTAATAGAGAACAGGATCAAAATATGCTATATAGGCAAGTTATCACCACAAAAATGCAGAATAGGATAGGAAAATAGACTTGTGCCATACAGTGAGTCTAAACGTTCATGTTTTGAATAAATTGACTAGGTAACGAAGAGAGAGCGCAAATTATGCTGGTAAAGCATGTTCAAATAATAGGATCGATAGCCTAAGGAAAAATTAAGCACCAAAAGATGCTAACAGGTGTAAAGGTCCCAAATAGTAGTAATTTGTAACATATTGGCTAGTCAGGCTTGAAAAATATCTACTTTAATAGAATCAGGTTTAGGCATGCTTCAAACTATTAACATTATGAAGCTAAAAGTTAAAGTGACCTAAAAAATAAAGTAAAGCAAACAGAATTGCACACAAAACAACCTAAAAAAGCACATTAAGCTAACAAACTTCAGTAGTGAAAACATATGCAAATCCCAGATACATAGGTATGAAACTATGAAGTCCAGTAATTCACCAGTTAAGCAAAGAATAGTAAGAATAAACTTCCATAAAAGCCCAGAATCTCAATGTGTCAAAGTCCCCAAGAGCTTCGATAAACTCCGGCAATGCTCGCACCAAGAATAGGTTGAATAATAAGATTTTAGTGGCCTTGGCTTTCCGCCAGCCAAAACAGAATACAGGACAAGAGAATAGCAGAAACCCCAAGTTTTAGTGAAGAAAAATGTCGATTAAAAACTATCCCAAGGAGGTAAATGAGGGGGTTTATAGAGAAATCAAAAATTGAACAAACACATAAGGAATCAAAATAAATCAAACACCAAATAAGGAAAGAAAACATGCAAAATCAATTCGAAATCAATTTAGGAAAAAAATTCGGTAAACCCTAGTTTTTTAGGGAAAGTGTAAATCACAGGAATCCAAATGAAATCGGACTCTCATAATACAATGTTGAACGTATGTAGACAAATCACTGTTGAACGTATGTAGACAAATCACTGTTGAACGTATGTAGACAAATTAGTGCTCAAAAGCAAAGATTCGAACCCTTTTTTTTATTTCGAAAATTAATGCTTGCCATGTTTAGGTAAGCACTTAGGTAACACCGCAACAGATAGCCAGTACTAGAAAGATTCGAATATGGCAAGAAAATAGTAGTCGAATCCCATTAGGAGAGGCATTAGGAGAGGGATTAAGGTCATGACCCAAACCGATGGGCCGCGACGGGCACCTAGTACCTTACTCAACCGAGTACCAACATAACGTATCTTTTCGTATCATGCTATCACCGGTAAATGGGACGAAAAGGCATGAGGGAATACAAACTTATACATATGATGTACGGGCTTATAAGGCCGGCATGTTTCTTTATATACTCAAAAGATAGGCCGACAAGGCCATATAAGTATCCGTATACATGACATCTATCTACAAGCCTCTAAGAGTACATACTTATCATAAAGGTCGGGACAGGGCCTCGCTATACCAAACAATATACGTCTAAATCATACTGACCAACAAGCAACTCCGGAACAAATGGAGCGCACCAACATCTTCTGCTGAGATGATAGCCTACTTAGAGGACTCTTGACCTGTATATCAGGACCTGTGAGCATGAAACGCAACGTCCCCAGGCAAAACGGACGTCAGTACAAATAATATACCGTGTATGTAAGGAATGAAAATCAATAAATAATAGACATGAGAGAAACATGGAGTAAAAAACTCGACATGTATGTTTCTTAGCTCTGTGAATAATTTCATTTTTTATAATGTCATGCATATGCGTATAAATATCATACCATGCAAAGGTATATGCGTTCATAACATCATCAAGCCTTTGAGGGCATCCCATCATATCATTTCAGCCACTGTGGGCAAATCATCAACGTATACCAGCTGATCAGGTGGTGGTGCGTATATAACACCGTAACCTTTTCCCGTATCCCATATACATATATTTACATATATACGCATATATAACGCCAACTGGTCATGGGTCAGTGTAAATGAATGCAATGCATTATAAGTATGTCAATAAAATCTTTCGGAGTGTCATAAGACCATTTTGCCTCTGATTAATATCATGAAATAGATTTTATCCACTTACATATTTTTGAGACCCATGAACAGATGATAGAGTAATATGACACATGGAGAATCAAGAATATAAGTATCTCTAGTATTTCTACGAATAGAGTCATTTATGAGAATGGTGCATTTGCTCGTTTCGTTTGTATCGTATAGATCATGCCAAAAGAAAGAAGGGATAACCTTAACATACCTGAGTCGATTCTCTTGACAATCCCTCTAATACACGTTAATTGCGACAAAACATGGAACAAGTCGTATGAAGAGCTCAACGCAATCACGTTGCTCAAAGAAAATTTGGCTAAAACATTTCCATCCCCAGAATGTCGTTTCTAATGTGATTTGGATAGAAACTCTTGAATAACTTTTCTATTCCTATTGATGAAGATTCTTATAAATCTTACGTTATTATTAGTAAAGAGGCCAAAATGGCTTAGCCTAGTTTCTAATCCAAGAAGTTGTATTAGGCTGGTACTCTTCTCACAGGCTTTATCATAGAGCCATTATAAAATATGGCTACTGTACTATCCCTATTGTACCTCTGATATTAAGAGTAATTCTGCAATGTTCTCAATCATGATGTCTATAATTTTTCTGGGTCCAATAATCAGACTCCTAATTTTTTTAGTTGATGTAACTCTTTAATTTCCTCTTCCTTCTGATCAGCCTTTATGTAGGCTTAAGCTATCTTTCAATCTGTGGCTTACGACATTAGTTATTACTTTAGCCTTTCATGGATTCTATGGAATATCCATGATACCATCTTCTAACAATTCAATCCTTTGTCTATGACCTGGACTCAATTCTTACTTTTAACTTATATCGGAGTCTTCTACAGCTGTATGATTGTAAACATATATGCTGCATGGATTATACCCCAAAATCTTGAGTGCATTCATAACGTAACTAACTCTGGACCATCGATCGAATAATTCCTTCCGTTTCTTCTCAACTTTATTTGAACGTAAGCTTTTACTTTTCCCGGTTTTTCTTCCCTCTTTCGTGTACATACTTAGCTTATCTTAGTGCCCACGCATATTGGAATTCCATACAACTCATATGATCTTGGATGTCACTTTTGATTTTACTTCCCGTTCATTATCCACGGTAGGTGCCATTTTCTTATGCAGTGGATACCATGTTGTTGTGAGACTGTTGTTATAAGACCATTCCCTCCTTAGGTCACTGAGCTTAGGTTGAAGCCTTCTTTCTTACTTTCTCTGCTAGTCTTTCATTGTAGTATTTAGGGAGGACCCTCTGACTCTTGTAAAGTTGTGAGCTTATTACGGACCCTTTTGATGTCCGTCCTTGCCTATAATTATTCATAGTTACTTATCTCCACGCCATTGTGCTTGTGGGGTTGCCTCTGAACTAATATTTTGACTGTCATCCTAATGGCACTCTCTTTTATTTTTGTAACATTCATACGGTACCTTTAACTACCCCGACTCCTATCTGAATATATCTTAAGTATTACAATAACATTACTGCGGGGCTGAATTCACTATATTGGGTTTTACTATGCTTATCTTGCATGATCTATTGATTCATTTGTAACTCCCTGTCTAGCCATAACTAGGCTCTTCCTGTATTAACTGCTAACTAGTCGTTGGCCCATTCTCATATCAATATTCCGCGTAATCTTTCTTGGGTTATTTCCTTTGTCTTAACTTACCTCTCACACTGGCTCCTTATCTATCAATAATATTTTGGGCAGGAACCCTTACTTCCTCTCCTTGACGTCATGTTTGCATAATGTTCTGGAATCGTAGCATATATGTAGGATTTGGATAAGTGCAATCTCATTTTTATCGCATCCTTCATTTACCATTCCATAATTACTAGAATCACTTAATTCTGTCTTAATGGCACATCACTCCATATTCCCCCCTTTAGGGGAGTATTGAGAGTTGGAGCTACGACTACCTACCTATAGATGATTTACCTTTTCATCTTCGTCGTCCTTTCATATCATCGATGACCCTTACTCGCCTTGTGGTAATCCTTCTGTACCAAGGATAACAAAGTTCCTCACTCGTAATGGTAGCACTTAGTGTAACTGGCACATATAGTCCCTTAAGCTTAAACTTTGCTCACATTGCTCGCTTTAGGGAAGCATCTTCCTGAATGACCATTCTCTGAATTTCTCATGAATCTTCTTCTGTTGTCCATTCTATTATTGCCGGTATGAAATCTGAAATTCATGATGCCAACTTTTATCAATCCCTCAATCCCTAATTCATGTTTAAGTTATCTTGTTCACCAATCCATACTTGTTCTATTACTCTGGGGTCTAACTTTTCCTTTTTGGTAATCGCGTTAGAGTTGCGAACTTATTTCTCGAAATGAGGACATGACTATATGGCCTATACTCTTTTGTTGTCCTAAGGCCTGTCACCTCTTGTTTCTTTCTTCACTTGACTTATAGATTCTGTAATACTGTCATCTTTTGATCTACCGTTGTCATCCATGTATCACATCTTACTCATAATGCTTTATAAACTCTCTTATTATGGGGTTAATGGTTATGTCTATCACTTTATCCTAAAAACTCAAACCAAACATTCTTTTGCTTTTAGTTCCTCTTGTTCCATCCAGTAGCTCTTCGAGTTGCTTAACATTCTCGCTCTACTAGGGACGTGAGCCACACTAAGGTAATATTTATCCCTTCAAGGTTTCCAGTTCCTATCTTTGTAGCACTCATGTCTAGCTGTACTATTTTAGAGTGCACCATCTGGGTGTTTCACAAGGAGATCTATTAGCACATTTGCAATATCCTTCGGCAATGACAACCAATTCACCATTTTGGGTTACTCTAACCCTAGCCGGATCCTGATATCCCGTCCTTTTCTTAATCTACACCTGTTAGCCCCCAATAGGGTATAACTAAGATGGGTGTGACCAATTATACATACCTCTATTACTGTTGAGGGTAACTCACAAGCTTATATTCCTCTGCCTGAGTTGTAAATACTGTTAACCTTCATTAACTGAGCGTCTCGTACCCTTCTTTATCTTGCTTCTTTTGCATCTTGAAACTTGTATTTATCTTCTGAATCTCTCATTGTCTTTCACCATAAAGGTGGATATATATTCTTGCCTTAAGGCTCCTTATCAAGAGGCTTATATGTCTTAGTACACACATGATCCACTGAAAACCTTATATTTACTCATCATAAGCAAGATGCAAAATCGAGTTCCTCTAACTCAAAACTTCCACAGCTACATCTCTTATCGACCATCTTTCTAAATGTAGGTACCGTCTTATTACGAATAAAATAGAAATTTGGAATTTGAATTCTTATAAGTGAGCTCTACCACACGATCTAGAGTAAGAAGAAAGAGTGACAGTCCTAAATGCCCTGCAGCCTCCTGCTTATAAGTGTGGTGCACGACACACTCAAAAACAAGACTCTACTAGACACGGCTTATAGACTACCAAGTACAGAACTACTCTGATACCACTTTTGTCACGACCCAAACCGATGGGCCGCGATGGGCACCCAGTACCTTACTCAACCGAGGACTAACATAACGTATTTTTCATCTATATTAACCCCCTCTTATTTTAATTTCTGGACAACGAACACTAGTTCGTCTACACTATTATACACTTAAAAGCTCTCTACTCTCTCCTATTCCTTGCAATTCTTATTAGTCCAGCCGACTGTAAGACAAGGCTGGCTACTGGAATCATCTCTACTCTGTATTTTGTATACTCTCCTTAACTGGTATGTTCTGATTCAATTCATATTCCAAACTATGTGTTTCCTTTGTTGCTGTAGTTCATCAATTTGTGATTTCCAGTTCTATATGCTATTCTACTTAATATGCAATCAACATGCCTAGATTACTGTATCACAAAGCATGTTTAAGCTCATAGCTATTATACTATTTGGCATGCCAATCCTGCTTTAAATAATTGGTTCACTAGCATGTCCCAAGCTGCATTGTGTGCTTATGATTTCACCCAACATGATCAAATCTTGCCTCTTCTGTATATGTTTAGTATTTCTAAAACCTTGAATGTTTCATGAAGTGTTTGTCTAGTCCAGTTTGTTCTTTTTCACTAATGAGATCCTATTTGTATCTTAAACCTATGTGTTCTCAACTTAACTTTGCAACTACAATATGTGTATTTGATTGCCATCACTAAGGTGCATTCTAGGTGTTTCCCCTACCTCTTTCCCTTGTGTGAGGTCTGTTCTGAAACTGTGTGTTCTCTGACTTGCTTTCTGATTGTTGTAAAAATGCTCTTCATGTTTTGTCAAACTATTCCTACTCTAACTATGTTCTGATTTTCATAAAATTCTTTCTACTACTAAGACCTTCTTTCTTCATTATGCACTCTCACATTTGTACTGCCTTGAGATCCTTTGAGGTCTCTCTGAACTCTCTGGTATGTCAGAGCTGGCCTTTCCACACTGCACCTAAATCAGTTATAGTTTGAGAAAAGGTCTAGGTGTGAGCACTGCCCAGGATCCTTGAGGCCCTTAGGGAACTCTGACACACCTAGACATGATATTGTCTATGGAACTTTGGCATTTGAGGCTATTGGAGGCTTGGGAGTCATTTAGGCATACTGCAGGCTCCCTATAGATTAACTCCTATTCATTTATGTATTTTTATTTAATTCATTGGTCTATAATAATTATTGCAAACAACATTGGGGTGATTAGTGAAAAAGGGGTGGGTAGTTATATATATGTTGGGTAAATCGGGTAGATATCATGTCTATAGGGTTGTATTAATTCAAATGTTTTTGTTACGTTTGCTTTACTTCCACAATATTAGAGACCATGCATATAGGATCTAAATGGCCTTATAATTAAATATCATTCCTATAAAGATAAAGTAATTGAAGTTTAGTTTTTGTTACATCATGTATTCACATTCGTCTTTTTAGATATCATGCCTATAAGTTCAAGAGTCAGCTTTAATAACTAGATACCATACCTATAAGGATGAAAATTATCTCTAATAGAAATCATGCCTATAGAACTTAAAATCAGTTTAGTTAAAAAAATCAGTTTAATTCATGTTTGAATAGGTTTAATTAACTACCCGTTTCTTTAAATGAGTTTTCAAACACTGCCTTAAATTCATGCCGCTAGAAAGCATGTCTATAGGATATCAAGTTGTCCGTTTAAAAAAAAAATTGTTCATTGTTTTACTGCATTCCTAATCAATATAGATACCATGCTTTTAGGACGTCACTATTATGCGTTTAGGCAAGCCTCTAGGGCGATTTAAATTCTGCAACTTTAAAACTGTGCCTTGTTATTTGAGATTCTGGAGATTTAACATGTCTAAAATCAGTAGGCAAGCTCAATAGGTTTTTGACACTTGTCCTAATTCAGTGTTGTATAATCCCTGCTCACCTAGATATCATGTTCTAGGATTTCCTCTTAAACACCTGACTGTTGTTTGAAGACGTGCATTTACTTGTTATATTTGTGGAGGTGACTGTGAGCCTATAATATGTTCTCTTTAAATGCAGTCTTAACTATTTTGATTGACGCCTATATTTTTATCCTTTAAAATCTTAGAAAGTTCTAGAACTACCCTAGTAAGAGGTCCTAAATACCTCCAGGACCACGAGGAAGGGACAGGTAATGCACGCATAAGGCATTTTCAAGGTTGCTAGAGCGCTTTAGGCTATGACCAAGGGGAGGGAATTGGGTAGTAAGGATATGATGACTACGCGCTAATGTCACGTGTAGCCCCTCATTGAGGAGTGATTACCAAGCATTGCGTGGGGGTGATCTTGTAGGCTAACCAACCTAGGACTCCTTTTTCCCAATTTCCGATGTTTAAACTTTACTTTCCTCTATATATGCGGCTTGTTCAAGTCTTTTCCTTTTGTCTCATTACTTGAGTCATACAATGTCCAAAACTTGCCTTTATTTGCAAGTATGTATTTAAACTATTTATTTGTTAAAAGGACTAATTCATAAGTATAAGTTCGGCCGGGATACACCATTGTGGAACGAGAGGGGTGCCTAACACCTTCCCCTCAAGGTTATTTCGAGACCTTACCCTAAATCTCAGGTAATGCAAACTAGTCTAAGAGTTAATTGCTCTAGGTGCCCTAATGCACCATAATCCGTTAGGTGGTGACTCTTCAAAAAATCCAAATTCCCAAAAGGAAATGAGTTATTACCCTCATGAACGTCGGAACCCGGACTTCTCTCTTCGCGGAGGGAAAAAAGGGGGTGCGATAGCATGGCGACTCTGCTAGGGATACCTTTAGGCTCTTACCATAACGAACTTATCTTTTGTGAATTGGTCCAAGCATGCTCTATCCCTCGTACCCTTTCCCCTTATTTGGATGTAACTGTCTATTTTTAAAAGCATTTATGATTCTTTTATTTCTGAAACTCACTTGTCTCTTTGTTTTCTTTTTCTGTAACTGTCTTTCAACTATTTAAATGTTGTATTTATTTTTTCCTACATGCAAATACTTGACTACATGCTATTTATTGCTGCATAAATCATGCTACACATCATATTCCACTCATGCGTATTAAATCCTATAGAAACGCTTGATGAGTGGTTGCACTTTTCCTATTTATTACCTTTAAATTCGGAAAGGCTTATTTGCGGTAAAACTAGTCAATCAGCGGTGCAGTCGACGGTTCCGTGCCTTTCCCCTTCAAGTTGTCTGCTTGAGGGTACCAGTCTAAACCCCTATAATAACCTTACTCTGATCGAAATTGTGCATGCATCATGGTCAAACCTAGTCGGATCAATATGTTGTCCACATAATGATCCTTTAAGATAAGCCTTATCCAAAAGTCCACTCGGGTTTCCATAATCCCAACGGACACAACCACGTTCTGTGCATTAATTTGGAGAACTAAATGCCAATATGCTAATCATGAATGTATAAATAGTCGAGTCTGGTGGGGGAGAAAGGCCTAACCCTTTTGTTTTGCAGAAAATGAGGCACGAGGTCCCCAAATTCGGTATGGTTAGCAACATTCCACCATTACTGCTAGATTGGTGGGAGGACCTTTCCTCAAGTGACAAGAAACATGTAAGAAAGTACCTGGGTAACTTGCCTTCTCTACTAGACATTGAGACAAACAAAAGGTTAATTGAGGATGCCACTTTATTCTGGGATAGTGAAAGGGCTGTGTTCCATTTCGGCGACATAGAAATGACACCACTTCTAGAAAAAATTGGAAGGCTTGCGGGATTGACTTGGGATAGCCCCGAGTTATTGGTGCCAGAGAACCGTACTGGTAAAGGGTTTTTGAAGATGATGGGGCTGAAGAAAAATGCTGACCTGGTATGCCTGAAAGAATCTTACATACCCTTTGAGTATCTGAATGAGAGGTATGGACATAGTAAGTCCTACTGTACCTACCATGATGAGCTCTCTCTCACTTCTCTAGGACACATCCACCGCAGAGTGTTCGTGTTCATTGTATGCTTCTTGGGCTTGATAGTGTTCCCAATGAAAAAAGAAAGAATCCACACTAGGTTGGCCATGGTCGCCAAGACTTTGATGGAAGGGATCAATGGACAGACATACACCATAGTCCCCATGATCATAGCCGACATCTACAGGGCTCTGGAGCACTGTCAAAGAGGGGTCCAACATTTCGAGGATTGTAACCTGTTGCTGTAGTTGTGGTTATTAGAGCACCTTCAAAAGGGCCAGTATCGCCAAGAATTTCCGCGGAGGGTTTGGAATGACCATATTGCCTTCCATCACCCCAAGCGGATGACCTACATTCCAAACAGGTTTGCTTCGCCAAAAAGTGCCAAAGAGTGGGTGGACTTCGACAATCTGACTGAGGAGCAAGTGCAATGGATCTTTAAATGGTTCCCAATGGACGAATTCATCATCAGATCCAGGGACGCTCCACACTTGGTACTGATCGAGTTGAGAGGGATATACCCTTATGTCCCTATCTGAGTTATGAGGCAAGCAGGCAGGAAAGAGGTTGAACCAAGGGTTGCCAAGATAAGTCATTTCATAGCAGACTTTCAAGGCGACGACATCCCTTACAAGTGCCAAGCTCAACACATGGGCACTGCAAGATCATTGTTGAAAAGAATACAATCGAGACCAATAGGTATTATGTAGGGTGCGAACTTCTCTACCCGACGTTGTTAGAACACAATCTAAAAGGACTGGTGATGCCAGGAGCCGGTCGAGGGAATAGAATCATAGACGAAGAAGCTGAAGCTCAAGTCATATACAATAGGCTGCGCAAGAGGTTCCACGACTCTGAGAATTTACACAGGGAAATACATGAGAGGAATGTGAAGTTGATCGAAGAATGAAAAGAAATGATAGTCACTTCAAACAGAAAGTTGGAATATCTGGAGCGAGGAATAGTAGAGCTAGAAGGTAAAGTCATAAAGAGGATCGAGGATTGCCAGAATGCTGAAGTAACTGAAGGAGGAAATCTGGCCAGAGCCTACTTGCTGCTGGGTCTGCGCGATCTGGGGGACATGTATGATGGAGTTAGGAAGATCGAATTTACGGAAAGTCCTTCTGGAACCAAATAGACTGGATTTATTTGCTTTCCTGAAATGTAATAAGGCCAAGTGCGAGTAGTGACTTATTTTTCTATTATCTTAGTGTCGTTTGGGATTTGTCCATTTTTCATATTATGAAATAAAACATTTATTGGCATCGAAAGATCTCCAAATCTACTTGTCGCTAGGCCTACCTCGGGCACAACGAGGCTCCCAAATTAGGACACGAATTTACATTTCCGCAATATGTGTTTAAATACTGCAAACATTTCAGAATCCTCACTGACTTGTTACCTTTTTGTTTTTCCTTATTTTGTTTATTCCCATCCCCTTAGGTTGGTTCGCTCATACTGGCCTCATCAGCATATCACACCATATCTAGAGGTCCTCCACCACCTCCTCCTCCAAGAAATACAAAAGGAAAAGCAAAAGCAAAAATAGACGACTTAAGTGTTATCCGAAAGGAGAATGTTCAGAACACAAAAACTTCAGATGGACGAAGTACTCCGACACCGAATGACCTAGTCTTGAGATTGTAACAAAATATATTGGAATTGCAAGGAGAACTTGAGCAGGTTTGCAACTTAGCAAACTTGTCACTCACTCTGAATGTCCCCGACATCAACCAACAGAACACAAAGAACTCAACACCTCCCCAAAACACACAAAATCAACATCCATAAAACCCTCCCACACCAAATCAATACGCAATTCCACCCCAAATCTCAATCCATTACCAATACCAACTCTGCCTCAACATCACCACCAACTAATTCAATACCCACCAACCACCACTTACCACACTCCCCAAAATACACCATAACCCATTCCCGATCCCCAAAACTCCACCAATGACCATTATTACACCCATGTTCCTGGCCCCAATCAAAGCAACCCCATATATGTGGAAACTGTAGCTCACTCTATCCAACCAATCTCCTATATACCAGAATCCTCCGAGAAGGACCTGCTCATTAAAAACATGGCTGAAGAACTCAAGAAGTTGACGAATCGAGTTCAGGGCATCGAAGGCAACAAAGGAATAAAAGGTTTGAACTATGAGGATTTATGCATATAGCCAGACATAGAACTACCAGAGGGGTACGAACTCCCCAAGTTCGAGATGTTTGACGGTGCAGGTGATCCCAGGGTTCATTTGAAGACTTATTGTGACAAGCTTGTTGGGGTTAGAAATAATGAAAAGATCTGGATGAAACTCTTTATGAGGAGTCTTAGTGGAAATGCTTTGTCCTGGTACATCAGCCAGGATTCCAAGAAATGGTCCAGTTGGGTAAGTATGGCATCCGATTTCATCGACCGGTTCAGGTTCAACAATGAAAATACACCAGATGTTTTCTATATCCAGAATCTCAAAAAGAAACCCACCGAGACCTTCCGCGAGTACGCTACCCGTTGGAGATCGGAAGCAGCCAAAGTCAGGCCATCTTTGGACGAGGGATAGATTAACAAGTTCTTCGTCAGAGCGCATGATCCACAATACTATGAAAGATTGATGATTATTGAAAATCATAAGTTCTCTGATATCATCAAACTCGGGGAAAGAATCGAAGAGGAATCAAAAGCGGGATGGTAACAAACTTTGAGGCACTACAAGCCACGAATAAGGTATTGCAATCAGACAGTATATCAAAGAAGAAAGATGTTGGGACCGTAATGGTGGCTCAAGGCCCGAAATCTCCATACACATACCAAACACCTCCACTTACATATCAAACACCTCCACCCACATATCAAACACCTGCACCTATGTACCAAGAACCACCACCCACATATCAACCCTCATCTCCTAGATATTCCCAACCAGCCACTGTCCATCACACCTATAACTCCCAACCGTCTCATTTCCATTCGCCACCAACTCACTAAAATTATCCAAGACCAAGACCCAACTTCGATTGCAAGCCACCAAAACAATACACCGCCATTGCTGAGCCCATCGACTAGTTGTATGAAAGGTTGAAAGTTGTGGGTAACGTCACTCTTGTTCCCGCTGTAGCATTAGAAAATACATACCAATGGGTCAATCCAAACAAAACTTGTGCGTACCATTCTGGTATGAAGGGGCACACCACTAATGAGTGACGAACATTGAAGGATAAGATCCAGACACTAATTGACAACAAGGTCCTACAGGTGAAGGAAGCCGCACCTAATGTGCGCAACAACCCCCTCCCTGATAATAGATGTGGTGGAGTACATGTGATAGAGACGAACGAAGAATGGGACCCTGAGGGGTCGATTGGGCTTATTCGAGAAGGTGATGACTTTAAAGTTGCAGTCACACTTACTCCTATCGTGGTATAGACTCAGTCACCAATCGAGGTTGAGGTAGTTGCATCAGTTCCATTTGAGGTAGAGGTGGCCCTGCCTACGGCCGCTCCATTTGAAGTAGAAGTGGTCACACCTTTCACAGTGATAGTATCAACCACACCTCCTTTCGAATCAAAAGAAATACCCTGGGATTATGTTGCCAAAGCTCGGCGAAAAGGGAAGGCAAAGGTAGAGGAATCTGATGCTGCACAAGGAATGACTAGGACTGGAAGAGTCTATACACCAGAACACTTGGGGGGATCAAGTAAGGATGCCACTACCAGGCAGCCTATCATTGAGACAGGGCCAGATGACCTGTGGAAGAAAGTACAAGCGAAAGAGTATTCCGTCATCGACCTTTTGAACAAAACCCCAGCTCAGATATCTATCCTGTCACTGTTGCAAAATTCAGAGGCGCATAAAACTACTTTAATGAAGGTGTTGAGCGAGGCTTATGTGCCCAATAACATCACTGACAGAGAAATGGCCAATATGGTAGGACAAGTACTAGAAAGTCATAAGATCATCTTCCATGAAGATGAGCTGCCACCTGAGGGGTTGAATCATAATCGAGCATTGCATATTACTGTGCAATTTGAAGACAAATTCATTGTCAGGGTCTTGGTTAATGGAGGTTTAAGCCTCAATATTTGTCCGTTGGACACTCTGAAAAGGTTGGACAAAGGTTTTCATGAAATATGGGTAGGAAACATGAACGTGAAAGCTTTTGATGGGTCCCAAAGGGCCACAATCGGGGAAATCAACCTTTGCTTGCAGATGGGGCCAACTTGGTTTGATGTCGAGTTTCAGGTGCTTGACATACCAGCCTCATATAATCTTCTGTTGGGACGACCATGGATCCATGCCGCTGGAGCCATTGCTTCCACACTACATCAAGACGTGAAGTTCGAATGAAATCGTCAGGAAGTGATCATCCACGGAGATAGGAGTAACTCCATTTACACTAGTCAAACCATCCTGGCTATTGGACATAGAAGAAGGCTAGGAGGGGAAACCTATCATCACATTGAACGGGTCAATGCTGTCGAGAAGGATTCTCAAAATTCTGGTTCAGCAAGGCCTATTATCTGCAAACGGTCAAAAGATCATCTACCAAACTGGGGCCGAATTTTGAGGAACATAAGAGAGCTGCAATGACTTTGAAATATGTTACAGTCACTAGTTCATCTAAAAATCACTTGATATATTAATACGTTTCTAAAATGACTCTATTTTTATCAATAATTGCATATTTTCAAAAACTCTATATCCGTGACAGTCAGGTATTACCTTGGGAAACTCGAAAAGACCTCAAGAACGAAGTAAAGCAAGGCCAGCAGATGAAGGCACGAACCAACCTCCCCTTACAAAACTTACCATTTTTCTTTGAATGCAGACACATTTGACGTAGCGATAGCACCCGCAAATATATACACGTAACAAATTCGCTATCAATCAGGACATCAGACACTGAATATATCTCCAGCTAAGACATATACTGCTCTTATTTGCTATTTGCTCTCTACATGAGGCAAATCCTTGCCTCCACATTTGCATGAGGCTAATCCTTGCCTCCGTATTTGCATGAGGCTAATCCTTGCCTCCGTACTTGCATGAGGCTAATCCTCGCCTCCGTACTTGCATGAGGTTAATCCTTGCCTCCGTATTTGCATGAGGCTAATTCTTGCCTCCATACTTGCACGAGGCTAATCCTTGCCTCCATATTTGCACGAGGCTAATCCCTGCCTCCGTATTTGCATGAGGCTAATCCCTGCCTCCGTACTTACATGAGGCTAATCCTTTCCTCCGTACTTGCATGAGGCTAATCCTTGCCTCTGTACTTGCATGAGGCTATTGATTGCCTCCGTACCTGCATGAGGATACTCCTTGCCTCCATATTTGCTTGAGGTTAATCCTCGCCTCCATACTTGCATGAGGTTAATCCTTGCCTCCGTACTTGCATGAGGCTAATCCCTGCCTCCGTATCTGCATGAGGCTAATCCCTACCTCCATATAAGTATGAGGCTAATCCCTACCTCTCTATCTTGCATGAGGTAATCCCTGCCTCCATATCTGCATGAGGATAATCTGTGCCTCCCCATCTGCATGAGGCTAATCCTTGCCTCCCTATTTTCATGAGGCTAATCCCTGCCTCCATACTTGCATGAGGCTAATCCCTGCCTCCTCATCTGCATGATGCTAATCCTTGCCTCCCATATATGCATGAGGCTAATCCTTGCCTTCCATATCTGCATAGGACTAAGCACTGTCTTTCTTTGCACAAATATTGCTCTATTTCTAGTATTATCTATTTTCTTTTCAATCGGGATAAGCTCTTCCCTCCATTTCACAAGACTAAGCCTTGTCTTGTTAACATCATGTTATTGCATATTATGGGCTGAAATATCGCCAATCTATCCAAAGGCGTCATAGTCTCAAAGGCATTATCCTCATAGCCGGAAGACACCATGCCATGGCCTGAGGATCCCTCAAATTTGCATATCATTATTCAAAGGCGTCATGGCTCGGAGGCGCCATTTTTCATGGCCCGAGAACATCGTTTCATGTACTACGAATCCCCCACTAAAATATTCATGGCCCAGGACATCATGGTCTGAGGACGTCATCTTTAACCATCCAAAGACAACTCTCATGGTCTAAAAGGGAATCTGCATCATGTTTGGATTTTCGCACAAATACATGTTCGTAGCATCTTTTTATCTGCAGGTAACCAGTAAGCAACTGCTATCCCAGCAGGAGTAACCTCGCTCCAGTTCCTTCAACTATCTCAAGCTTAACCATAACCATTCTTTCACCTATCCCGAAATCTCGTGTCCATTCTTGTAATGACTTCATCGGTCTATTTTGCCGATTAATCCAAAACTACACAGAGCCTGATTCCTGTAATACCAGGGATATGTAAGCAACTCAAGGCCATAGTCCAGCCTCTGACTTTCAAAACATCCCGCCCGGTCAAAATTGGCTATCATTTCTTTACCCGAAAACTCTTTCATCCTTCCCGGGTATATATATATATATATATATATATATATATATATATATATATATATATATATATATATATATATATATATATATATATATATATATATATATATATATATATATATATATATATATATATATATATATATATATATATATATATATATATATATATATATAAATATTACATATGCAGTTACAAGCATGCATAAGCATTTTTATAATTTTTCTATAATTTTTAAAAGCTCCAAATTGGTTTATTTCTTCCCTTTTTATTTATAAAATTTCCAATAATTATTCTTCAAACTATTTTGCGGTGATTTAGTCATCTAAATTCTTTATTTATGCCAAAGTATTGTTTAAATATTTTTAGTGCATTTTTTATAATTGCATTTACATTTATAGGCTAAATTGCATATCTTTGCAATAATAGCCCTACTAATGCATAATTACATTATTGATGCATAAAATGATCTTTTATATTTTTAAAATGTTAAACAACTATTTTAAATCATTTTAGTACATGAAAATATTTTTTTTAGAAATTATTTATTATTTTTATAAATTATATAACTATTAAAAGTGGCTATTTAAAATCTAGCCTATTTTATTTTCAATTTCAGCCCCAACCTAACCCAATTACCAGCCCAATTTCAATTAAATTACCCAGCCCAAATCCCAGCTACCCGATCCGGTCCCCAAAACCTTTTAATCTCGGTCGTTGATCATAAAGATCAACGTCCATAAACGACCATTCCTAAAATAAATCCAAAAGACCCCCCAAACCTATCATTTCTATACTACCCACCGCCCTGAAACCCCTCTCTGCTCTTAAATGCTCTCAAAACCTAACCCTAATAACCTCACTGACCCTCATTCATGGCCATATTCGATGATTTCTCACCACCTCTCAGGCCTCCAATGGCCTCCCTCATGTTAATCTTGCCATCTCCAAGGCCCTCAAGGGACTAGGGCTAGTTGGCTTGCATCTATGGCTCCTCTCTCGCCTATTTCAGGCCATTTCAATGTGATTCCGAGTAATTTCGTCCTATATTGACTACAATCTATGGTTTTCTAAGCAGGTTTCTTCACCTCTGTATGGTTCTCTACAAAACCCTAATTTCTTTTTCTAAACCTCTTAGATCTGTACAGATCTAAGATGATTTGGGTTTGTTTCATGCGTGTTTTACAATAACCTTAAGATTCTTTACAAGAATCGTATGATTTTCAAGTGATTTTCATTTTTTCCTAAACTAGGGTTTCCGGAATTTCCTTTTACAAATTGTTTGATGACTTTTTGTGTTTAATCTTCTTCTTCTCATATATTTTGACTGATTTTGTAAGTCTGCTACAACCTTATCCTATTTGTACTGAAAACCCTATTTTTTTTTATGTTCTTCGTCTGGTTTCTGAGTACTAGTATATCAACTGGTTCTACTATGGGTTCTTATGATTTCTCGTGACTTTCTTGCCCTAATATTCTTCTACTGAATTTCTTAGTTTGACCTTTCACTGATTCTATGTGCTTGTGTTCGTCATGACCATTCATGTTAAGACCTGTAACATTCTCCTTGAATCAGTCCCGTTCTAACTATTTGTTTTGTTAAAGTTATGTGGAATCAGGATTATTCATGTTCTACCTTATTTTATATGCTAAACATGCTGACTCTTTCATGACTTTCTCTTTGATTATTCTGAATTCCTTATTTTTTGGTTTGATTTGAACACTTTCTCTTAAACTTTCGATTCTTACCTCTCTACTCGATTTGATTGAATTGCTTGCCTTAATTAATTTTCCTTTGCCTTGTTTGTATTTTGCTGATTCTTACTGATTCATTTCCTTAATTAAAACTTCTGATTCATTTACCCCTAATTACCTACTCTATACTAAACCTTACTTGATTATTTTCCTTAAATACTTAGTATGCTTTAACCGTTGATTTAAATTGGCCCTTGATTAAGGGAAAGACTTGCTGATTTACATGTGACTTCCCTGATTTGCTACTTAATTGATCTCTTACCTTATTTGTTAAGATTTTGATTACTATATAAACCCCCTCTTATTTTAATTTCTGGACAACGAACACTAGTTCATCTACACTATTATACTCTCAAAAGCTCTCTACTCTCTCCTGCATCTTGCAATTCTTATTAGTCCAACCGGTTGTAAGCCAAGGCTGGCTACTAGCATCATCTCTACTCTGTATTCTATATAATCTCCTTAACTGGTATGTTCTGATTCAATTCACATTCCAAACTATGTGTTTCCTTTGTTGTTGTAGTTCATCAATTTGTGATTTCCAGTTCTATGTGCTATTCTACTTAATATGCAATCAACATGCCTAGATTACTGTATCACAAAGCATGTTTAAGCTCATAGCTATTATACTATTTGGCATGCCAATCCTGCTTTAAATAATTGGTTCACTAGCATGTCCCAAGCTACATTGTGTGCTTATGATTTCACCCAGCATGACCAAATCCTGCCTCTTCTGTATATGATTAGTATTTCTAAAACCTTGAATGTTTCATGAAGTGTTTGTCTCGTCCAGTTTGTTCTATTTCACTAATGAGATCCTATTTGTGTCTTAAACCTATGTGTTCTCAACTTAACTTTGCAACTACAATGTGTGTATTGATTGCCATAACTAAGGTGCATTCTAGGTGTTTCTCCTGCCTCTTTCCTTTGTGTGCGGTCTGTTCTGAAACTGTGTGTTCTTTGACTTGCTTTTTGATTATTGTAAAAATGCTCTTCATGTTTTCTCAAACTATTCCTACTCTAAATATGTTCTGATTTTCATAAAATTCTTTCTATTAATAAGAAATTCTTTCTCTGCTTACCAAACTCTTTCAAAGTCATTATGCACTCTCACATTACTCATAGAATACTAGGTTCTGCCCCTCTGATATGTGTACTGCATTGAGACCCTTTGAGGTCTCTCTATGTCACGCCCCAACTTTGGGAGGCACGACCGACGCTCAATCGAGTGGACCCAACTTAGCAAGCCTTATCAACCGCTATCTATCCAACTCGATAAGAATAAGGAAGCCATGTTTTCCTTTATTTAAACTAGGAAAGATAGTACATTCAACATCTTAGTTCATTTTATATCACAACATTTAGAACGTGGTTAAACTTCCAAGGTTCCATACAAGTTATAGTGTAGAAGAAAGCAAGAGTACAAGGTTACAACACGGTCCATTGACCTATCCAATACCCATACATAACCCACACAAACGTCTACGGAGCCTCTAAGGATACAAAAGACGTGATAACAATGCCGGCAACAAGGCCCCGACTATACCTCAAAAGTGAAAGTCCAAAATAAGAAGATGTACAATATAACCCCTTGAAGGAGAAAGGGAATCACCAAGACTTTGAGAAGAAGGTACTCTGCTATGCGCGGTCGGCACTATCCGCAATGGAGCCACCTACATTCATAAAAGAAATGTAGCGCCCCAGGCAAAAGGGATATTAGTGCCATCGAATAGCACTAGTATGTATAACTAAACACAATTTTACTAGAAAGAACTATCAAGAAAGTACAAGTAAATCACATGGGTAAATAAAATATGCAATTCATTCAATCCTTCATATAATTTCCAAAACTTAGTCTGGGGCATTTCTTTCATATCTTCATCACTGTCCTCAATACCGCTATCTTGAGCGGAGTCTGATCACGACCCGTCCGGCTAGGTTGCCTCATTGGAGGCATATATCTCAATCACTATTTCATTTCCCTTATCCTAAATTCAATATCAGCACATTACCACCATGTGTGAAGCATGGTGTCTGATCACGACCCGGTCGGCTAGGCCGCCTTATCTAGGCGTTGTTCCCTTCTCATTAGTCATCACACCTGAATCTTTATTTCATATATATATCATATCGTTTTCCATTTTCAGTATTCATCTTGCAGGTTGTGATCATAGGCATATACAAAAGTAATTCAAGTTGCAGTACAGGTAAGTGGGCACATAGCTAGCATGAATAATTCTCAGTTTCTATCTTGGCTTATAGCCTAAGCATTTCAACACATAATTGTATTCTTCATACTTCTCTAATTATCAAGAATGGTACATTACTCACATTGAGGCACATCCTTCACGTATATGTGTAGTTAATTGCAAATCAATTAATGCGCAATAACAATCAATACATTAACCAATTCAAATCTTACCACACTTTCGTAAATGCCAACGGAGCTCAGTTTCTAATAAAAAAGGATTTTAGCCATACATACCTCGTTTATGCTTTCCTTAAATTACTACGATGTTCCGGAAATTCTAGCAATCCCAATCTACTTGAGACATAACAAAATTGAAAACAATTTAGGAAGGTATTCATGGTTTCAGCTCATTTGAGCATTTTATCAAATACTAGTTGAGCATCTTTATTTCAAATCTCATTTACAAGGTTTCCTTCATTCCCCAACCCAATCTTTACGTATTTATGTTCAACAATCTTCCCACAAACGTAATTCGTATGTGCATGTATACATAATACTATTACACCCAAGAATCATGCCCCAATATCCCATCTCACAATCTCTACAACACCAACACAACCTAGGATTAGGCACCTATGTCTTCCAATCACCATCCCATGAGTTCTTATGTATATATCATACATAAATAATCACCATAGAGTAGTTAGAGATGATAGACATACCTCTTGTAGTCAGAATTTTGAGAATCCCCACTTGTAGAGTTCTTGATCAATTTAGGGATTTGAATGGGAATCTATAGATTTTCAAGATTAATCCTTGTTAATATAAGTGTTTAGGAGTAGTAATCAACTCAAATTACTCCAAAAACATTACCTTGGATCTTAGGAGGGAAGTATGGGACGAATTCCCCTTGATAAAACAAGCCCTAGCTCAAAAAAATGACTTAAGGACGCTCCATACCCGGTCTTGGGCTATTTATAGGGCCGTTGGGCGCGCGGCCGCGGTTTGCCGCGCTTGGAGACAGAAACACCCAGTTTTCCCGCGGTTTGCCGCGGCCGCGCCACGGTCGCGCGTCTGACACATGTCCGGTAAAATGGTCATAACTTTTTGTATCCACCTCCAAATGACGAACGGTTTAATGCGTTGGAAACTAGACTCAAGGAGATTTAATTTTATTGGCTGTGAATCACTCAACACTTTATATAACTAGATATATGATTTTCCAAAGTGAGGTCTTGTGCGTATTCACCTACAACTTTAGCCTATTATGAAATGTTATCCAACTTGGCTTAGACTTAGGCCTCTCCTTAGACCCCAAATCACTTATAATATGACTTATACACTTATTAAATTATCTAATTGATATACATTATATCATGAACCCTCACTTGCACTCAAGATAAAATAATTAGCCTATCTTGGCACCACGAAATCTTAGATTACTTAGCAAAATTTTCTGGGGCTTTACATTCTCGCTCGCTTAGGATAATTCATCCTCGAATGAGGATAAAGGTTCATTTACTAGCCATCCTTATATAATTTCAGCTTGTTCACATAATGAAATATATCACAGCCCCGAATTTGGCTAACTCCTTAAATTTTCGAAAATTTCGCTAGAGTTTCCTTTGTAACTAGACCTATCCACCTGTCAGAGGGCCCCAGATACATATCCTAGCAGCATATACATGTTTCATAGACATAACATAACTTGTACAACACCAACCATGGCCGCATAGGCAACCCATATAATCAAAATGGAATAGTTTAACATGGATCAAATCAAAAGATAAGAGTTCATAGGAACCAAATGCATAAAAGCTATTACATGACTATTTAAACAAATGTGGATACTTCTTTCTCATTTCTTCCTCGGCTTCCCAAGTGGCTTCCTCAACCTGCTGGTTCCGCCATAACACTTTTACGAAGGCAATTTCCTTATTTCTCAATTTCCGGACTTGCCTATCAAGAATGGCAACTATAATTTCTTCATAAGACAGTTCTTCATTAACCTCAATAGTTTCAACTGGCACAATAGTGGACGGATCTCCCACTACCTTCTTCAACATAGACACATGGAAGACCGAATGTACCAATGACATCTCGGGAGAAAGCTCGAGCTTGTATGCCACCTGACCAATCCTCTGAATGATTCTGTATGGTCCGACATACCTCGGACTTAATTTCCCTTTCTTCGCAAATCGCATAATGCCCTTCATGGGGGAAACTTTCAAAAATACCCAATCATCTTCTTTGAACTCCAAATCTCTGCGACGAATGTTCGAATAAGACTTTTGGCGACTTTGAGCAATTTTCAACCTCTCCTTAATAATCTTGACTTTCTCCATGGCCTGATGCACGAGGTCCGGCCCTATCAATTCTGCTTCTCCAACCTCGAACAACCCAATGGGAGACTTGTATCTCCTACCATACAGTACCTCGAATGGTGCCATCTGGATACTAGCATGGAAGCTACTGTTGTAAGCAAATTGTATGAGTGGCAAATGGTCAACCCAACTACCCTTGAAATCAATAGTATAGGCACGCAACATGTCTTCAAGCGTCTGAATAGTCTGCTCTGCATGCCCATCGGTTTGTGGATGAAAAGCTGTGCTAAGGTTTACCTGTGTACCCAAACCTTGCTAAAATTTCTTACAAAAGTTGGCCGTGAACTGAGCCCATCGATCTGAAATGATTGAGACTAGAGTGCCATGCAACCTGACTATTTCTTTGATATACAACTGAGCATACTGTTCCGCTGTGTCGGTAGATTTAACTGGCAAGAAGTACGCTGATTTTGGGAGTCGGTCAACGATCACCCAAATTGAGTCGAACCTGTGCGGAGTGCACGGCAGCCCTATTACAAAATCCATATTGATCATCTCCCAGTTCCACATTGGAATTTCTATGCTTTGAGTTAATCCACCGGGCCTTTGATGTTCGGTCTTCACTTGTTGACAATTTGGACATTTTGCTAGAAAATTCGCCACATCCCTCTTCATGTTGTTCCACCAATAAATTTCCTTGAGATCATGATACATTTTTGTAGAACCGGGGTGCACGGAATACCTGGATGTGTGAGCATTTGCCATGATCCTTTCCCGAAGACCGTCGATATCAGGAATACATATGAGGTCTTATTACCGTAGAGTACCATCATTCATGCCAAAGGAAAAAGCTGTGGAATTGTGTTTGTTAATCCCCTCTTTCAATTGTGCTAACAAGGGATCGTGGAATTGCTTTTCCTTCACCTCTGCTACAAGCGATGATTCGGCCCTATTCTGTATAATTACCCTTCATTCACTAAAGTCCACAAGTCGAACTCCCAACCTGGCCAGCTGGTAAACCTCCCTAGCTAACAGCCTCTGATATGCTCCCAAATGAGCCAAACTGCCCATAGATTTTTGACTATGTGCATCTGCCACGACATTAGCCTTTCCCGGGTGATAGAGAATGTCGATGTCATAGTCCTTGAGTAACTCTAACCATCTTCTTTGCCTCAGATTCAACTCTTTCTGCTTGAAAATATATTGAAGGCTCGCAATACACCACAAATCCCTCTGTACCCTCTGGCAGGGCCAATACCCGAGACCGATCCTTGAAGCATCGCAATACACCACAAATCCCTCTGTACCCTCTGGCAGGGCCAATACCGGTGCTGTTGTCAACCTTGATTTCAATTCTTGGAAACTCTTTTCACAAGCATCGGACCATTGGAATTTAACTGCTTTCTGCGTCAATTTAGTCAATGGAGAGGCAAGAGTAGAAAACCCCTCCACAAACCTCTTGTAGTATCCAGCTAAACCTAAGAAACTATGGATCTCGGTTGGAGTGGTAGGTCTAGGCCAATTCTTCACTACTGCAACCTTTTGATGATCAACCATAATTCCTTCCCTGGAAACGACATGACCCAATAACACGACAGATTCAAGCCAAAATTCACATTTTGAAAATTTCGCATACAGTTGATGTTGCTGAAGAGTCTGCAAAACTGCCCTGAAATGGTCAGCATGGTCCTCCCGACTTTAGGAATATACCAGAATGTCGTCAATGAACACTATCACAAAGGAGTCTAGAAGGGCTTGAAAACTCGATTCATATGGTCCATGAAAGCTGTGGGGGCATTTGTTATCCCAAAAGACATCACCATAAATTCGAAGTGTCCATACCAAGTTCTGAAGGCTGTTTTTGGAATATCCTGTCCCCTTATCATCAATTGGTGATACCCGGACAGCAAGTCAATCTTTGATAAACACGTAGCACCTTGCAATTGATCAAACAAGTCATTAATTCTTGGCAGAGGATATTTGTTTTTGATTGTGACTTTGTTGAGTTGCCGGTAGTCAATACACATCTGTAGTGATCCATTTTTCTTTCTCACAGACAAGACCGGTGTGCCCCATGGCGACACACTTGACCGGATGAAACCCTTCTCTAACAAATCCTTCAATTGCTCCTTTAGCTCTTTCAATTCTGCCAGTGCCATTCTATAAGGTGGAATTAATATAGGCTGCGTGCCTGGCATCACATCAATACCAAAGTCAATCTCCCTATCTGGGGGAATCCCAGGGAGCTCATCTGGAAAGACGTCTGGGAATTTATTCACAACCGATACAGACTCAAGGCTAAGCCCCTCGGCATCGACATCCGTAACCCGAACTAGATGATAGATACACCCCTTCTTGATCATCTTCGCGGCCTTAAGGTATGAAATAATCTGACCTCTAGGCACTACATTATCACCCTTCCATTCAATAACGGGCTCATCAGGGAATTCAAGCCTAATAGTTCTAGTCCGACAGTCAAGTTTAGCAAAGCATGAATAAAGCCAATCCATCCCTATTATTACATCAAAGTCGACCATCCCTAACTCAACAAGATCGGCCGTGGTATCCCTACCCCGCACCGTGAAAATACACCCTCTATAGACTCGAGCAGCCAAAATTGACTCTCCAACCGAGGTAGATACTGAGAATGGTTCATGAAGTTGTTCTGGTTCTATCCCGAATTCCATAGCAACAAAACGGGTAACATAGGATAAGGTGGAACCAGGGTCAATAAGTACATACACATCATGAGATTGGACAGTTAGAATACCTGTAACAACATCTGGAGAAGCCTCTGCGGTCTGGAGACCACTCATAGCATAGAATCGGCTGGGTCCTCCTGAACTCTGTGCACCACCCCTAGCTGCACCACGCCCTGTGGGTGCTGGGGTACCTCGAGCTGGAGAGGGGGCTAAAGATGTAGCAGCTGCTGGACTGGTGGGCTGAGCTGCGCCCCTACCTGCTCCCTGGCGAGACACACGGCAATGTCTCTGAATATGACCCCTCATCCCACATCCATAGCATATAGGTAACTCCATATAGCAACTTTCCAAGTGAATCTTCCCGCACCTGGGGCACGAGGACCTCTTCTGCTGCTGAAACCTTTCTCCTGACCGACCCCGCTAATGGGATCCCCTATTGCCCTGACCGGGCCTGAAATGACTCCACTGCTGCTGGCTGGGCCCTGATGGCGGTGCACTAGCTGAAGACTGTGTAATAGATTGGGAAGGCCCTGATGATCCTCCCCTGAAAGCTGATCTTCCCCCACCTAGTGACTCTCTCGTGTTGCCCGCGGACCTGGACTTGCTGTTACCCTCTCTCTCTATTCTGTTCTTCAACTTGCGGTTCTCTGTAGCCTGAGTAAAAGCTACCATCTTCCCATAATTCATATCTGCTTTCAATGCAGCCGTAGAAGCCTCATTAATGGTCAAAGAATTAAGTCTCTGAACAAACCAACGCACATTGGCCTCCATTGTGGGCAACATATGAATGGAATATTTTGACAAGCGAGCATACTCCATGTGGTACTCCCACACACTCCTATTACCTTGACTCAAGTTTTCAAACTCCGTTTCCCAGGCTGCCCTTGTCTCGATGGGCAGGAAATGTTCTATAAAGGCGTCTGCAAACTCACTCCATCTCGCCGGAGGACGCCCCTCTTCACGGGAATCCTCCCACAACTCAAACCACGAATAAGCCACCTCTTTCAGGCGGTAGGCAGCCAACTCCACCCCCTCTGTCTCAGTTGCACGCATCACCCTGAGGGTCCTGTGCATCTTATCAATGAAGTCTTGGGGGTCTTCTTCTAGATTGGCACCCGTAAATACTGGAGGGTCTAACTGAAGGAATTTGTTTACCCTAGAACTAGTAGAATCCCCTTGCTGGCTAGATGAACTGGGCGCAACATTTGATCTCTGGGCCTGAGAGGCCACTAATTGGGTCAGCATCTGAATAGCTCCCCTAAGATCCCCATCAGAAATACCAGAACCTGAGGTTGGGGCTGGAGGCGGGACATAAGTATCAACGGGAGGGATAGTGGTACCCTCCGTAGGTGTAGGAACTGGGTAGTCTGCTCTGGAATAGAAGGATCTGGCAGAGTAATAGCAGGGTGACTGCCCTCACCCGTAACATCAAACAGTGAATCATCAGCCACTCCTGGGGTGGCATTGGCTTCTTGACCAATTCTCGCTTTCTTCTTAAGTGCCATTTACTGAAAGATAGAACAACATACTGATTAGGAAGAAAATATTTTCACCGCACGATCAAGAATATCAAAGAAGGGTGTTATTCCTAAATGCCCAAGTAGCCTCCAACGTATGGATGTGGTCAACAACACACCAATAAGAAGGACTCTACTAGACACGACTCCGAGACATCCTAGGACACTTTAAAACCTGGCTCTGATACCAAGTTTGTCACGCCCCAACTTCGGTAGGCGCGACCAACGCTCAATCGAGTGGATCCAACTAAGAAAGCCTTATCAACCGCTATCTACCCAACTCGATAGGAATAAGGAAGCCATGCTTACCTTTATGTAAACTAGGAAAGATAGTACATTTAACATCTTAGTTCATTTTATATCACAACATTTAGAATGTGGTTAAACTTCAAAGGTTCCATACAAGTTATAGTGTAGAAGAAAACAAGAGTACAAGGTTACAACACGGTCCATTGACTTATCCAATACCCATACATAACCCACACAAACGTCTACGGAGCCTCTAAGGATACAAAAGACGTGATAACAATGCCGGCAACAAGGCCCCGGCTATACCTCAAAAGTGAAAGTCTAAAATAAGAAGAAGTACAATATAACCCTTTGAAGGAGAAAGGGGCTCACCAAGACTTTGAGAATAAGGTACTCCACTATGCGCGTTCGGCACTATCCGCAATGGAGCCACCTACATTCATAAAAAAAAATGTAGCACCCCCGACAAAAGGGACGTTAGTGTCATCGAATAGCACTAGTATGTATTACTAAACACAATTTTATTAGAAATAACTATCAAGCAAGTACAAGTAAATCACATGGGTAAATAAAATATGCAATTCATTCAATCCTTCATATAATTTCCAAAACTTAGTTTGGGGCATTTCTTTCATATCTTCATTACTGTCCTCAATACCACTGCTATCTTGAGCGGAGTCCGATCACGACCCGACCGGATAGGTTGCCACATTGGAGTCATATATCTCAATCACTATTTCATTTCCCTTATCCAGAATTCAATATCAGCACATTACCACCATGTGCGGCATGGTGTCCGATAATGACCCGATCGGCTAGGCCGCCTTATCTAGGCGTTGTTCCCTCCTCATTAGTCATCTCACCTAAATCTTTATTTCATATATATATATATATATTATATCGTTTTCCATTTTCAGTATTCATCTTGCAGGTTGTGATCATAGGCATATACAAAAGTAATTCAAGTTGCAGTACAGGTAAGTGGGCACACAGCTAGCATGAATAATTCTCAGTTTTTATCTTGGCTTATAGCCTAAGCATTTCAACACATAATTGTATTCTTCATACTTCTCTAATTATCAAGAATGGTACATTACTCACATTGATGCATATCCTTCACGTATATGTGTAGTTAATTGCAAATCAATTAATGCGCAATAACAATCAATACATTAACCAATTCAAATCTTACCATACTTTCGTAAACACCAACGGAGCTCATTTCTAATAAAAAGGGGGTGTTAGCCATACATACCTTATTTAAGCTTTCCTTAAATTACTACGATGTTTCGATAATTCTAGCAATCCCAATCTACTTGAGACATAACAAAATTGAACACAATTTAGGAAGGTATTCATGGTTTCAACTCATTTGAGCATTTTATCAAATACTAGTTGAGCATCTTGGTTTCAAATCTCATTTACAAGGTTTCCTTGTAGTAAGAATTTTGAGAATCCCCACTTGTACAGTTCTTGATCAATTTAGGGATTTTAATGGGAATCTATGGATTTTCAAGATTAATCCTTGTTAATATAAGTGTTTAGGAGTAGTAATCAACTCAAATTACTCCAAAAACATTACCTTGGATCATAGGAGGGAAGTATGGGACGAATTCCCCTTGATAAAACAAGCCCTAGCTCAAAGAAATGACTTAGGGACGCTCCATACCCGGTCTTGGGGTATTTATAGGGCTGTTGGGCGTGCGGCCGCGGTTTGCCGCGCTCGGAGACAGAAACACCCAGTTTTCCCGCGGTTTGCCGCGGCCGCGCGTCTAACACAGGTCCGGTAAAATGGTTATAACTTTCTGTATACACCTCCAAATGGCGAACGGTTTAATGCGTATGAAACTAGACTCAAAGAGATTTAATTTGTTAGGTGTGCATTACTCAACACTTTATATGACTAGATATATGCTTGTACAAAGTGAGGTCATATGCGTATTCACTTACAACTTTAGCCTATTATGAAATGTTTTCCAACTTGGCTTAGACTTAGGCCTCTCCTTAGACCCCTAATCACTTATAATATGAATTATACACTTATTAACTTATCTAATTGATATCCATTTTATCATGAACCCTCACTTGCACTCAAGATAAAATAATTAGCCTATCTTGGCACCACGAAATCTTAGATTACTTAGCAAAATTTTCTGGGGTTTTACACTCTGAACTCTGGCATGTCAGAGCTGGACTTTCCACACTGCACCTAAATCAGTTATTGTTTGAGAAAAGGTCTAGGGAGCTCTGACACACCTAGACATGATATTGTCTATGGAACTTTGGCATTTAAGGCTATTGGAGGCTTGAAAGTCATTTGGACCTACTGCAAGCTCCCTATAGATTAACTCCTATTCATTTATGTATTTTTATTTAATTCATTGGTCTGTAATAATTATTGTAAACAACATTGGGGTGATTAGTGAAAAAGGGGTGGTAGTTATATATATGCTGGGTAAATCGGGTAGATACCATGCCTATAGGGTTGTGTTAATTCAAATGTATTTGTTATGTTTGCTTTACTTCCACAATATTAGAGACCATGCCTATATGATCTAAATGGCCATATAATTAGATATCATGCCTATACAAATAAAGTAATTGAAGTTCAGTTTTTGTTACAACATGTATTCACATTCGTCTTCTTAGATATCATGCCTATAAGTTCAAGAGTCTGCTTTAATAACTAGATATCATGCCTATAGGGATTAAAATCAGCTCTAATAGAAATAATGCCTATAGAACTTAAAATCAGTTTAGTTTAACAAATCAGTTTAATACATGTTTGAATTGGTTTAATTAACTACCCGTTTCTTTAAATGAGTTTTCATACACTGCCTTAAATTCATGCCGCTAGAAAGCATGTCTATAGGATCTCAAGTTGTCCTTTTTTAAAAAAACTATTGACTATTTTACTGTATTCCTAATCTCTATAGATACCATGCTTTTAGGACGTCACTGTTATGCGTTTAGGCAAGCCTCTAGGGAGATTTAGATTCTGCTACTTTAAACTGTTCCTTGTTATTTGAGACTCTGCAGATTTAACATGTCTAAAATCAGTAGGCAAGCTAAATAGGTCTTTGACACTTTGTCCTAATTCAATGCTGTATAATCCCTGCTCACCTAGATATCATGTTCTAGGATTTTCTCTTAAACACCTGACTGTTGTTTGAAGACGTGCATTTACTTGTTATATTTGTGGAGGTGACTGTGAGCTTGTAGTTTGTTCTCTTTAAATACAGTCCTAACTGTTTTTATTGACGCCTAGATTTTTATCCTTTAAAACCTTAGGAAGTTCTAGAACTACCCTAGTTAGAGGTCCTAAATACCTCCAGGACCACGAGGAAGGGACGGGTAGTGCACGCATAGGACATTTTCAAGGTTGCTAGAGCACTTTAGGCTATGACCAAGGGGAGGGAATTGGGTAGTAAGGATATGATGACTACGCGCTAATGTCACGTGTAACCCCTCATTGAGGAGTGATTACCGGGCATTGCGTGGGGTGATCCTGTAGGCTAACCAACCTAGGACTCCTCTTTCTCAATTCCCGATGTTTAAACTTTTCTTTCCTCTATATATGCGGCTTGTTCAAGTCTTTTCCTTTTGTCTCATTACTCGAGTCATACAATGTCCAAAACATGCCTTTATTTGCAAGTATGTGTCTAAACTATTTATTTGTTAAAAGGACTAATTCATAAGTATAAGTTCGGTCGGCACCCACCGTTGTAGACTAAGAGGGGTGCCTAACACCTTCCCCTCAAGGTTATTTCGAGACCTTACCCTAAATCTCTGGTAATGAAAACTAGTCTAAGAGTTAATCGCTCTAGGTGCCCTAACACACCATAATCCGTTAGGTGACGACTCTTCAAAAAACCCAAATTCCCAAAAGGAAATGAGTTATTACCCCCATGAACGTCGGAACCCAGACTTCTCTCTGCAGAGGGAAAAAGGGGGTGCGGCAGCATTGCGACTCTGATAGGGATACCTTTAGGCTCTTACCATAACTGACTTATCTTTTGTGAATTGGTCCAAGTATACTCTATCCCACATACCCTTTACCCTTATTTGGATGTAACTATCTATTTTTAAAAGCATTTATGATTATTTTATTCCTGAAACTGACTTGTCTCTTTGTTTTCTTTTTCTGTAACTGTCTTTCAATTATTTAAATACTGTATTTATTTTTTCCTACGTGCAAATACTTGACTACATGCTATTTATTGCTGCATAAATCATGCTCCACATCATATTCCACTCATGCGTATTAAATCCTATAGCAACGCTTGATGAGTGGTTGCACTGTTCCTATTTATTACTCTTAAATTCGGAAAGGCTTATTTGTGGTAAAACTAGTCGATCAGCAGTGCAGTCGACGGTTCAGTGCCTTTCCCCCTCAAGTTGTCTGCCTGAGGGTACCAGTCTAAACCCCCATAATAACTTTACTCTGATCGAAATTGTGCATGCATCATGGTAAAACCTAGTCAGATCAATATGTTGTCCACATAATGATCCTTTAAGATAAGCCTTATCCAAAAGTCCACCGGGGTTTCCATAATCCCAACGGACACAACCACGTTCTGTGCATTAATTTGGAGAACTAAATGGCAATATGATAATCATGAATGTATAAATAGTCGAGTCTCGTGGGGGAGAAAGGCCTAACCCTTTTGTTTTGCAAAACAATGAGGCACGAGATCCCCAAATTCGGTATGGTTAGCAACATTCCACTATTACTGCTAGATTGGTGGGAGGACCTTTCCTCAAGTGACAAGAAATATGTAAGAAAATACCTGGGTAACTTGCCTTCTCTACTAGACATTGAGCCAAACAAAAGGTTGATCGAGGCTGCCACTTTATTCTGGGATAGTGAAAGGGTTGTGTTCTGTTTCGGCGACATAGAAATGACATCACTTCTAGAAAAAATTGGAGGGCTTGCGGGATTGACTTGGGATAGCCCCGGGTTATTGGTGACGGAGAACCGTACTGGTAAAGGGTTTTTAAAGATGATGGGGATGAAGAAAAATGCTGACCTGGTATGTCTAAAAGAATCTTACATACCCTTCGAGTATCTGAATGAGAGGTATGGCCATAGCAAGTCCTACCGTACCTACCATGATGAGATCTCTCTCACTTCTCTAGGCCACATCCACCGCAGAGTGTTCGTGTTCATTGTATGCTTCTTGGGCTTGATAGTGTTCCCAATGAAAAAAGAAAGAATCCACACTAGGTTGGCCATGGTCGCCAAGACTTTGATGGAAGGGATCAATGGACAGACATACACCATAGTCCCCATGATCATAGCCGACATCTACAGGGCTCTGGATCACTGTCAAAGAGGGGTCCAACATTTCGAGGGTTGTAACCTGTTGCTGCAGTTGTGGTTATTAGTACACCTTCAAAAGGGCCAGTATCGCTAAGAATTTGTGCCAAGGGCTTGGAATGACCATATTGCCTTCCATCAACCCAAGCGAATGACCTACATTCCGGACATGTTTGCTTAGCTAGAAAGTGCCAAAGAGTGGGTGCAGTTCTTCGACAATCTGACCAAGGAGCAAGTGCAATGGATGTTTGAATGGTTCCCAATGGACAAATTCATCATCAGATCCAAGGACGCTCCACACTTGGTGCTGATCGGGTTGAGAGGGATATACCCTTATGTCCCTATCCGAGTTATGAGGCAAGAAGGCAGGAAACAAGTTGTACCAAGGGTTGCAAAGATGAGTCATTTCAGAGTAGACTTTCAAGACGATGACGTCCCTTACAAGTGCCAAGCTCAGCACATATGGCACTGCAGGGTCATTGTTGAAAAGAACACCATCTAGCCCGAAAGGTATCATGTAGAGTGCGAACTTCTCTACCTAACGTGGTTAGAAGACAATCTAAAAGGAATGGTGATGCCAGGAGCCGTTCGAGGGAATAGAATCATAAACGAAGAAGTTGAAGCTCAAGTCAAATGCAACAGGCTGTGCAAGAGGGTCCACGACTCTGAGAATGAGCACCGGGAAATACATGAGAGAAATGTGTGGTTGATCGAAGAATGGAAAGAAATAGTAGTCACTTCAAACAGAAAGTTGGAATATCTGGAGCGAGGAATAGTGGAGCTGGAAGGTAAAGTCATAAAGAGGATCGATGATTGCCAGAATGCTAAAGGAACTGAAGGAGGACATCTGGCTAGAGCCTACTTGCTGCTGGGTCTGCACGAGCTGGGGGACCTGTATGATGGAGTTAGGAAGATTGAATTTGGGGAAGGTCCTTCTGGGACCAAATAGGCTAGATTTATTATCTTTCCTGAAATGTAATAAGGCCAAGTGCTAATAGTGACTTATTTTTCTATTATCTTAGTGTTGTTTGGGATTCATCTATTTTTCATGTTATGAAATGAAGCATTTATTGGCATCTAAAGTTCTCCAAATCTATTTGTCACTAGGCCTACCTCGAGCACAACGAGGCTCCCAAATTAGGACACAAATTTACATTTCCGCAATATGTGTTTAAATACTGCAAACATTTCAGAATCCTCACTGACTTGTTACCTTTTTGTTTTTCCTTATTTTGATTATTCCATCCCCTTAGGTTGGTTCGCTCATACTGGCCTCATCAGTATATCACACCAGATCTTGAGGCCCTCCACCACCTCCTCCTCCAAGCAATAGAAAAGTCAAAGGAAAAGCAAAAATAGAAGACTTAAGTGGTATCCTAAAGGAGAATGTTGAGAACACAGAAACTTCAGATGGACGGAGTACTCCGGCACCGAATGACCTAGTTTTAAGATTGGAACAAAAGATATTGGAATTGCAAGGAGAACTTGAGCAGTTTCACAACTTAGAAAACTTGTCACTCACCCTGAATGTCCCCGACATCAACCAACAGAACACAAAGAACCCAACACCTCCAAAAAACACAAAATCATCATCCACAAAATCCTCCTGCACCAAATCAATACGCAACTCCACCCCAAAATCTCAATCCATTACCAATACCAACTCCGCCTCAACATTAGAATCATTAGGTCCTATTTCTATATGATTCCGATTTCCAGTATTATACCGGCAGTACTGTAACTTTTAGGCTAATGTATAGGCAGATTAAAGCGTTACAAATCCTATGGTCATGATTTCTAATTGTTTGCGTAATAAGGTAGTGAAACGATCCCAGAACTCCTAATTACCAGTGATGATTTTTATGGACAATGTCCTATAGGTAGGTTTTCTAATAATCGCATAGTGAGGCAATGAAGTCACTTGAAAACACATGATTAGTCGCTTGAAAACACAGGATTAGCAGCGTCGATAAACATCCTATAGGCGGGATTTCTAACAATTGACAATTAGACTTGATTTTGTAACACTTTATCCCTATAGGCATGTCATCTAAGTGAGGCAGTACAAAAGTAACATAAAGCAGTTGATCAATTATTAAACCTTATAGTCATGATATCTAGATTAGCAAAGGCATTGTATTATTATATCATACAGGCATGCTTATCTAAAAGCATTGAGTAGTAGACATGGAAACAAGTGTAGCAATTACTTGAGCCAACATATTTTGACAAGTTCAGTGAAGTGTGTGCATGATTCTTATAGCCATGATTCATATTAGTGTGCAACACACATTAAACGAAACAACAAATAAGGCATGCTGGACGTAATAACAAATAGAAGACATAGACCCTATAGGCATATTTTCTAACCCTTCTTGCAAGTATTGGAATATCCCAACCCTCTTTTTATTAATTTCCCTCATCATTCATTATTACAAGTTATTATAGCCCAAATAGAATAATTTAAATCAAATATGAATATCTACAGAAGAAGACAACTATAGGCTCGATGATAGGTCCAATACAAATAACCCAGTGTTTTTCTATGCCTTCGACAGCTCTAGTAGACTCAAGTTCGTAGCTCATAAGATCAGTCTAGTAATTCTGAATTTGACAGCCAAGCCCAACATCACATAGAACCAGACACCAAGCCCAAATGAAGGACTCACACATGATCAAACAAGCAACAACCTATATGTTGAACTAACTAAATAGAGCAGAAAATCCACACACTTATTTCTTAGGACTGTAAAGCTAATGACCACCAAGACGTATAGACAAATTCACGTGGCATGCTGGCAGGACATACATAAGGCAAGATCTTGTTTTCATTTTCCAGGTTTAGGGGACATGATGATCATCATAGGATAGCAGACTCTTTCCAAAGAAGTTTCAAACATTAACATGGTCAAAAATAGCTTAAGGCAATTTCAAGTAGGGGATCTAAATAAGAATGCTGAAGGATCACATAGAACAACCTTAATAGAGTAGTTTTAGCATAAAGAATGACAATATACATTCACAACAAGCGAAAGAGTATAACATGTGCAACATTAGTAGAGTTGAGGAGGCATATCACATAGGTCAACATGGTAAGCATACACATTTAGTTTTCAGAACAACAAGACTATAGTAAAGCATGAATTAACCTCAAAGAGACTCAAAACTAAGAATTTAAGGCATGAAGGTCTAATAAAGTGATAGTCAGAGAATGGCAAGTAAACACGCAAGTATGCATGGTTTATAACAATCGATAAGAATCCTAATCACAAAGATTTCTAAGTCCAAAGACATCATAGTAGGAAGATATGCCAATCTTAAGGTCAAAGGATAGACAGACTTCAGAACTTAAGCCAGTCAATTATGCATAATGATAAAAACCAAGTGTATTGGGGTTTAACTACAAACCTGGGCAACACTGAAGAATGCAGGATTGACCAAATACCAAATTAGCAACATGTTTGGCTAAAAAATTGAGATAGCAATGGGCACATAAGGCTCAAGTATCAGGAGAACAATAGAACATGCATGAAGGATTCATTAGAAAGAAATTCACTCAAGAAAATTCTGGGTATGAGATAACCTCCTTAAGAATGCAAGAATCCAAGGCAAGGCATGAGAAAAAACTTTTGAAGAGCAACTAGTAATCGGAATAACAATGCAAGATGAAAGTACTAATAAATCATTCAAATTGCGCACATATAATAGGAATGCATCGAAACTCAGAATTCAAGTAGGTTCAGATACTAGAAAAATACAAGGGTATAGGATAATGCTAGAGCAAACATGAGTACGAACAGAGGCAAGAGACATCATATTGATTCATAAAAACCTAAATGACATGAATACAAACAAAAGAGAATAAAATCACATGAGTCTCATTACTCACCAGTTTGAAGAATTAACGAGCTAATAAGGTAGAGATTAAGAGCTAACAACTTGCTTATTAGTAACACGAAGAGAACAATAGAAACCCCAAAATTCTCAGTACGCCAGAGTACCCAAGGGCTTCAAGTGAACCCGAGTAGTGCTCGCACTGAGAGAGGTCGAATAATTGAATTTCGGTGGCCTTGGCTTCCAGCCGGACAAGAGCCCAAATTTCAGAATAGTATAGGACTAGTGAGAGTGAGAATACAGTGATTAAGGTCTGTCTAAAGGGAATCAAGGGAGGGGTTTATATAGTAGTAAAATTCAAACGAACAATCAAGAAAAACAGTCAATCAAACATAATAAAGGAAAGAATATCAAGGAAAAATCAATTTCAAATCAGATTAGGAGAAAACTCAAACAAACCCTAGTTTGACAGCAATAAAAAATCGACCAAAGATCTTGTTGAATCGTCCCGATATCACCTTGCTATGAATGTATACAGACGAAATACTATCTAGATCTTGAAGATTGAAGATGATTGCACATGATTCAAGGTCTGGTACTTGCCAAAAATAGCGAAGTACTAGGTGATACCATAATCGTATAAGTAACAAAGAGACAGAGCATATATGGAAAGAAAATCATGGAGGGATTCCATATTAATGTCGTAATCAGAGAGGATTAAGGGTTATGACGGCTAGGGTTTCTTAAAGAAGAAGAGAATAGAGAGGATCAAGGGCGACTGTTAGGTGGAATTGTTTCTAGGTTTGGGTTTGGGAGATATAAGGAAAGAGGAAGGGTTATTGTGGGTCGTTGATCATCTAAGATCAATGACGATGATTCAAGGGGAAGTGGGGCGGGCTAGGAGATAGGTATAGGGTAATGGGCTGCTGATGCTGGGTTAAAGGGTATTGAGCCAAGGTTTTGGTTTGAAAATTAGCCCTACATTTGGCTAAGAATTAAATACACGAAAATTGTTTTAAAATAATTTATAAAAAAATAATTAATAGATAATAAAATATTACTTATGCAGTAAATGCTTGAAAATAATACACTAACATTATAAAAATATAAAAATGCGGTTTTAGCATGAATAATGTAATAAATATAATTATGCATAGGATATAGGTTATTATTGCAAATTATGTAAATAGCTCAAAAATGCAAATATGATTATATGAAATGAAGTAAAAATATTACAAAAATATATATGTAGATGTAAATAATGAATTTGAATGATTAAGTCATTACAAAGTAATTTAAAAGGATAGTTAATAAATATTCAAATAATTCAAATGCAAGAAAATATATGACCCTTATAAATTAGCTAATAATGCAAAAAGGATATTTTTAAAACGTACATGATATTTATAAAATATGAGGATAAAATTGGGTATCAACACCAGGATCAAAGAACCCTTCAAACATATTAACCAAAGTTGTCGGTGTTGACAAACTGAGGCTGTACACTACCTCAGTTAGCTTTTAAGACTGATAGCATGAAGACGCCACCAGAGAATAGCAGTTTTTTTTAAAAAAATCCTTTCTTGATGACACATAGGTTTGAGGAGGAGATTGATAGGAGCAAACCTGTTGTTGTATATGAAAGAAAGAAAAGTAGACAACAAAAGAAAGAAAAATGATAGGCGGAAGAATTCATCTTTGAATTCTTTTCTTATGACGTAAGTGCTTACGTTGATATGCTGAATTCTTTTCTTATAACGTAAGTGCTTACGTCGACAGCGCATTCAAATGCCTATAAAAGGGGTCTGCATTTTCATTTGCAAATCATCCCTCAACTTCTTCTTTCTTTTCAATTAATAAAAAACTATTCTTTATGTGATCGTGAAATAGACAAAAATTGTCGAACCACGTATATCTTGTCTTGTCTTGTGCAATTTATTGCTCTTCTCTTTTAAATATTTTTTCTCTTCCATGAGCCTGATACGCTTCCCTACAGCTTGGATTTAATAAATTTGACAAATAATTTTTTTTGGATTATTTTTCTGTTTGTTAGTACTTATTTAGTACCTAAAAAGAAAAAGGGAGGGGGAGGGGGAATAAAGGAAGGCTTAAAGAAAGGTTGAGTGCCAAACAATATCTTGATCTCTCAAATTTTGATAGACCATCATTTCGCTTCAGGGATCGCTATTTCCAATTTTTTTGGCGAAGTATTATTTTCTCTTTATTTCAGTTTTCTGCACGTTTTGGGGTAATTATGTATAATTGTTTCTGCTCATTTTGTTTATTTTCGGGACATATTTTTGAAGACTTTTTTTTTGTATTTTTTTTTGAGTTTTATAGGCAGATTTTTCGAGTTGTTTACTGTCATCTTTTAATTTTTCTACACGTTTTTTTTTTAGAATTTCTCGGTAGTTTTTGCCCGGGGCAGAGCTAGCACTTTAAATACGGGTTCGACTGAACCCAGTAATTTTTGCCCAAACCCTGTATTTTTCTTAAAAAATTATTGAATTATGCACAAATTATTAATTTAGAACCCAGAACTTAAAAGGATTACAATACTGAATCCATAAGTTTCAAATCATGGTTCCGCCTCTGATTTTTGCAGTTTAAGGAGTATTTTATTTCTAGAATTTTTATATAATTTTTTGTAATTTTTGCAAATTCCTGCTGTGCTTTAGAAAACTTTTGAATAATTTTTGCAGTTTTTAAGATTCCTGCTGTGTTTCTTCAAATTTTAGGTAGTTTTCTGCCGTTTTCAGTTCTTAAAAAAATGTTGAAGGATGGTTTGGTTAGGTGATGGTAGATCTTACAAAGTGAAAAACTTCACTATTTTTCTTTGTTGCATTCTTTTGGCATAATTATTACTTTTAGTTTATTACTCAAAATTCTAACACCCTAACCATTCTACCATATGTGCTTCTTGTTTCCAAATGAATAGATTAGTCTAATATGCTGCAAAAGTAACTTCTACTAGATAAAGTTTATTTGCTTGGGACATGTGAGCATGTTCATTAATACATAACAATCTTCCCAAAGGAAGGATTATTTTGGCCAAATAATGAATAGTCATGAATATATGATATATTTCACAATACCATACTAGTAATTTATTGGTAAAAAGAAAGGCATATTGCTAGATTACTTTAGTAGGGCGATGTGCACATATAGCTATTAATAGCACATGTCTTTATTTTTAAGCCACTGTTTTAAATGTTTTTAGTCTTTAGCCACAACTTTAATAAACCTTTACCTGCCAGGACGAAAATACCCTTGTTTTATAAGCTTATACCTACGCTCCTTATTAACGATCAGCAGCAGCAACACGTAACTACCTTCTGAAGCAGCAACACCGACTGTAATCGTCCAAAATTGCAGAAACTTCTCTTCCGATTTCAAACTATAGAATTGTATACGGTAAAATCGGAGGGTCCAATTTTCGATCATTACGACGCTTCATGAGCACATTTCCATAGGCTCGAGATTATGATCGAGATTAACACCCGAGGGATTATCGACATCCAGCCTCGGGGCAGTGCAAATCGATAGTCATGATGTAAAAGTGGGAGGCTCCCAAGGCATGTGACTAAAGCTAACCTAGTCTATTTGGCTAGTTTAAGTCCGTACTGTGGCATTAAATGGCTGTACCAGCCCCATATCTTTGTAATAAATGTATTTGTGCTATGTTGTGATTCCCCCTCATATATAAAGGAAATCCTTGTCATTTTGTAAGAGACATGATACTCAATATTAAATATACAAGAACATTCTCTCTGCACTCTAACATATTCTCTTGATCTCATTACTTACACTTACTGCTTATATTCATTGTGTTCTATTTATTGTTCATTATTGATCATAAAAGGCTCCTTATAACTGTTAATCCCCCCTCGATTTCCCCTAGCCAAGCATCCGACTCGACCTTGAGGCCCGTATACGCCAGCTCGAGGCCCCGATTTCCAGCCATTCGGTTTGGTCATTATACTATCTGCAAGCTCTTATCTCATTTTCTAATCTCTTACCTGACATGTATTGCCTAACCAACTAGCATAAAAATAGATCACGTATTTTTAGAACCACAAAATCAAATCTAATTGTAATTACCATTTTCAAGGTAAACAGTTTGGCGCCTACCGTGGGGTTAAGAATAATAGTGATTATTTTCTTGCTGGTTTACTACATAACACAAGTTACCTTTCACACTTTTTCTTGTCCAAGATCTTTGATTTCAAGTCAGAATGTCTAACTCAGAAAACACACGTGAAAACAATAATCTTGAGGACCATGGGGAGAATGGTGTGGATCCATGTGTTGGTGTACCACCACGAAACCATAAAAATGCACTAGGACCAATTCTCGCGGACGTGGTCTCGCGCAATGCTCAACACGTCGAAATAAGCTCCTACACCAACATGAGCATACACCAAGAAGATCGACAAAAAGCTCAAAAACCCCCGGCTCAGGAAGAACAAGGGGTTAGCCTTCATGTCATCTTCGAAATGTTACAAGCACAACAGCTGGTGATTGCTCTGCTGCAAAGCAACCAAAAGACTCCCAGCACGGTAGCTCCGGAAACGGCTCCCCGAGCCGAGCAGGTACCAGAAAGATCAAGCAACAGCGGGTCGGCAACCGACCCCGCCATCATAAAGATGTTTGAGGACCTCACAAAGAGGATCGAATCGGGCGAGAAGAAGATAGAAGCCAACGATAAGAAGGTAGAGACCTACAATTCTTGGGTCGATCAAATTTCGGGCGCACCCCCAATTCTGAAAGGTGTAGATTCAAAGAAGTTTGTTCAAAATCCATTCCCATAAGAAGCGGCCCTAAAACCCATTCCAAAGGATTTAAGAATGCCCGACCTTCCGAAGTACAATGGAACCTCAGACCACAACGAGCACGTCACTGCTTACACTTGTGCAGTGAAGGGCAACGACCTAAAGGACGACGAGATTGAGTCCTTCCTACTGAAAAAGTTCGAAGAGACGCTTTCAAAAGGGGCAATGATGTGGTATCACAACATGGCCCCAAACTTGATAGATTCATTTGCCATGCTGGCAGATTCTTTCATAAAGGCACATGCTGGTGCCATCAAAGTAGCTATAAGGAAATCCGACGTCTTTAAAATCAAGCAAAGGGAGAATGAGATGCTACAAGAGTTCGTATATCGCTTTCAAATAGAATGAATGGAACTACCACTGGTCTCCAACGACTCGGCGGTGCAGGTCTTCACTCAAGATTTGAACGAGCGAAGCTCAATAGCTTCGAAGCAGCTGAAGCAGAACTTAGTCGAATATCCCGCCGTGACTTGGTCGGACATCCACAACTGATACCAATCAAATATCAGGGTCGAAGACGACCAACTAGGAGCCCCATCGGGCTCGGTATATCCTAGTAGGCTTCCAGCAAAGGAGTCAAAGCCAAATAAAGAGAGATACCAACCATACACTGAAGATAGAAGAAACGCCCCAAGGCGCAACATAACCCGCAATGACCGAAGGATGGACCGAGGCCAGAATCCTCAGGGACTTATTAGCAGAGATGGATTTGATAGGCACACCGGGCCGACGGAGGAGCCCCGCTTGTCGGAATATAACTGCAACGTCGATGTTTCAAACAACGTATCGCCATCAGCAAAATCATAGACACCAGGTGGCCAAGATCTGTACAATCAAATCCTTCACAAAGAAACCATAGCTTAGTGTGTGAATTTCACATCGCGCATGGTCACAAGACCAAAAATTTCCGGCAACTCTAGGAAGAAGTAGCCCGACTACTCAGCAAAGGTCACCTCCGAGAATTCCTCAGCGACCAGGCCAAAAATCAATTTTGGGAAAGGGAGGCGACCAAGAAAAATGAAACAAATGAGCCACAACATGTCATCCAAATGATCTTAGGAGGCATCGATGCACCACAAGAACCCATGATCAAAAAAACAAAAATATCCATCACCAGAGAAAAGTGAACTCGAGGTTACATACCCGAGGACGCCCTCACATTTAGCAACAAGGACATCGAAACCTTGTCTCATCCTTACAATGACACACTGGTAATCTCTTTCCTTGTAAATACATTTCAAATTAAACACGTACTTATGGATCTAGGTAGCTCGACCAATATTATCAGGTCGAGGGAGGTAGAGCAACTCGGACTGCTTGACCAAATCGTGCTCACCTCTCGAGTCCTCAATGGGTTCAACATGGCGAGCGAAACAACGAATGAGGAAATCATCCTCCCAGTCAATGTGGCCAGCACAACCGAAAATGCCAAATTGCATGTCATCGAAGGAGACATGCGGTAAAACGCCTTGTTTGGGAGGCTATAAATACACTACATGAGAGCAGGACCATCCACCCTCCATCAAATAATGAAATTCCCGACAAAGGATGGGGTAAAAGTCGTCTATGGGGAACAACATGCATCGAAAGAGATGTTCGCGGTGCACGATGTGGCACCAACACCAATACCTCCACCATCGAAGGAGCCGAAGGATAAGCAAATAGTAAGATAGTGATAACAAGATACATTCTCAGCTATGACTGACTAAACAAAATGAGGGGCCGTACCAACTCCTCATAGCAAATGGTTGAACCATATCAAGGCCCGAAGCGCCATCAGCACTATGGTATGATCATCTCCCTTTTTAGTTACATTTTATACTAACCTGAGTGCAGGTATCCGATCGAAATGGCTGAAGCGCTTTCCAACTCAAAGGCCTTAGGTCCTAAAAGCATACGTTGCACTCTTTTCCTTCTATCGAGGTTTTATCCCAAGAAGGGTTTTACCGGCAAGGTTTTTAACGAGGCAACATCTATATGCTACCTAAGGAAGACTCAACAAGTATCCAATGCTTCTTTTTCAATCAACCTCGAATAATGGGGGGGCATCCCCCCAGAAGGTCACCTCCTTAGAGAAGCCAAGATGTGCTGAATGGGGTCTCTATAGTAAAATAATGTACCGGGCCAAACGGTCGAACAAACCGTGTCCGTATAGAATAGCCGGGCCCTTAGTAGCAAAAACGTGTATACTTGTACCAAGTGACCAAAACTGTAATACCTCAATCAAGGCATGAACCACACTTGTACCAAGTGACCAAAACTGTAAGACCTCAAGCAAGGCATGAACTACACTTGTACCAAGTGACCAAAACTGTAAGACCTCAAAGGCATGTAAAAATTTGTAAGCCCTTACAAAAGGCATAACCCCGATCTTAAAGTTAAGGTTATATATCGAACTTGTAAGACCCCTAAAAAGGCATACCCTCGATATAGATGCCGAAACTACTTCACTCTGGAACTGAAAGGCTCCATCCAAACACAATGACTACGGTCACAAGGCTGTACCAACCCACCTAATGTGATTCGGGGATGCCCGACCGTCGCTGTAAAATCACAAGCCTTCAATTACTTCGAAAATACTTCGAAAAGAACTGGTTAAACAGGCTACCCTCGACATAGGCAAAAGAGCTTCGACCATGTTAGCTCCTAACTACAGGCTTCGAGATACTTAGCCACCAAGCCAAACCTCCTGAGATGCTCGATCATCGCCATATAACGACTCACAATTGAGGTTTTTATCAAACCATCGAAGTGTCAGGCAAACACAATTTCAAAAGTCCTTAACGAGGGAAAAATAAAGCCTACTAGAGGTCGTACGGACCCAATGCGTAAGAGCCACTGCTGCCAGCCCATACTAGAGGTCGTACCAACCCAATGCATAAGAGCCACTGCTGCCAGCCCATATAAGAGGTTGTACCAACCCAATGCGTAAGAGCCACTGCCGCCAACCCATATAGAAGGTCGTACCGACCAAACGCGTAAGAGCCTAAGGGCCAACTTTAAATTCAAAAACTTAAGGGTCAAATGAGCTCGAGTCAAGACCCGACTCGGATACTGAACCCGAAACAGTTAACTAAATATGCCTAAGAGCAAAAGAAAAAGAGCTCAAACATTGGCTTATATTAAAAGGTCGTACCGACCATGGGCGTAAGAGCCTACGAGCTAGCCCAATGAGCCCCAGAGCCATACTATGAATCTGAGGATTCCTTTTAAATCGAAGACCAATTCATCTGGCAAATGACCGAGAAACTTCGAGGCAAAGGGAAATACATGAAAAATAAAACTGCGAGGCTTCCTTTTATACATATATGTGAGAGAATACAAGCCTCATTTGCAAATTTCTTTGAAAGAACTATACACAAAACAAGAAAGGAAAGGCCTAATCTACGTCCCCCTCGGGGACTATGGTCTGCCGGCCTCCTTCTCGCCATCTTCAGCATCGGACAGAAGGAGCTTAGCACCATATTCTTCTGCCTCCGCCTGCTTTATCTCTTCCGAGAGGTTGAAGCCCCTGGTATGAATTTCCTCGAGGGATTCCCTCCAAGATTTACACCTCACGTACTCTTTGTTCCTACTCTCCTGGTCGAGAGCCCCCTAGCTCAACACGAGTGTCGGTAGCATCCTTCAAATAGACAACCACCTTTTTATCAGCCTTAGTTCGGATTACTTCAGCTTCATCCCGAGCATCCACGACTTCGGCCTTCACCTTCAGGAGCTCAGATTCGAGCTTTGAAATCATGTCTGTTCGGACCAAGCTATTCTCATGAACATTGTAAAGTTGAACTTCGAGGGCGGAAGCCTTGGCCAAAGTATCTTTCTTAGTCGATATATAGGTGTCCACCCAAGCTTTTAGCTCATCACGCTCGCACTCGGCTTGACCAACTTCGCTTCTAAGGCATTCCAGGTCCTCCATCGTTTTTGCAACTAAGGTAAACAAAACATTAGCCTCAGGAGATAGAAGTAGAAACACACACTCCCTTGGAACAAAACTTACCTGCTCCTTCAAGTAGCTTTCATAATTCAAGCTTCGACTCGCCTCATACCGTAAGTGTGCCAACTCGACTTCCCTTTCATTGTAAAAAAGCCTGAGGGTTTTCTCCCCATCCAAAACTTTCCGCAAACTAGCATCATGACGAAGTAGCTCGGACTTGAGCATGTCAAAGGCCTGCGAAAAGGGAGCTCAATAAGAAAGGGAAGGCACGAAACTAAAAAAGCCTGTACCGACTACCAAAACTCACCACAGAGTAGAGCCGTTAAGCTTACTCAAAGGTCAAGTGCACATTTACTAGTCTGGCTCCCTCAACCCTAGTAAAAACTATCTGGTTTGGGGCACGATCGCTCAGTGTATGTGGCCCCTGGCTTCGAACATCCCTCAAAGTACCTTCGATGGGAGAAGAAGTCGGTGGCAAAAAACCCTCATTCCTCGAGGTGCCTTCGACGAGAAAAGAAGATGAAAACAGAGGTGGAACCATTTTTCTAAAGCCAGGGATCTCGGGTACAGTAGGCTCAGCCGATACATCCTCTCTGAGCCCTCGGCCTAGACTCGTCTTGCTATAAGTGTTGTCGCCCTTCGAAGGTCCTTTTTGCTTATTATTATCATTCTATAGCCCAAAAGCTGGCAATCCTTCTCCATCTCCGAGAGGGCACGGTCTCGCCTCAAAGGACTCCCCGATGCCTACGATGATGGAGTTTGTACGTGTAAAAAGAAAGTGCCTTTCAAAAAAGGAGCAAATCACATAGCACGTAACATGGTGTTTTGCCTCCCATCTACCCTTAGACAAAGCTCGCAATTTACGCTCATTATAAGTCGAGTGGATCGCCAACTTTTGAGCCCAATCAGTCAGGTCGGGGACCTCGTATGACATCCATGAAATTACTGCAGAAAGGGAAATGAAGGCGCATTTATGAAGCCCACCTACGTCATAAGCAAAACTACAAAGGCACAAGTGTACCACTTACGTGTAAAATTCTATTCCTCAAGAAATGGCAGAAACTCTACAGGGATAATATCGACAGTCCTTACTCAGATGAATCAGCTCATCCATCCTCGATCCCCGTATTTTTCATCATCAACAACAAAAGGTGTGGTGGATCGACATCATAGGGTTAGTAGACCTCGATGGTGAAAAGGCCGGTACAACGTGGTGAAATGACTAAGAGTGAATTCAAGCCCTGCTTCTTCCGCAAAGAACCTAATCATCAATAGTATCCTCCAAAATGATGGGTGAACCTGCGCCAAGGTAACCTGGTAGTTTCGACATAAGTCGAGCACAACCCTATCAGGGGGGCCCAACATAAAGGGGTATGTGTACACATTCAAAAACCCCTTGGCATGATCCATGATGCTCCCTTTCGGGGAAGGTACCCGCAGTACTACCTTTTCCCCTATCCATAATCTTTCCTCACTAACTCAAGGTGCCCCTCTCCTATTAAAGAAATAATCTTCGAGGCATACTCCCAATGACCCCGAACATTTTGGTTCAAGAAGCCTTAGAGGGCGGAACTCCCTTCTCCTTGCCGAGTGGGCCCTGGTGTAGTAGCCATAACTATGGTAAAACTAGGGAATTGGAGCGGGAATTTGAACAAGGGCGTCAAAGTTGAAATGGTGTGGGACCTCACACAGGAAAGAAGAACTCTATAAAGGAGGATAACTACTCAGAATAGCGGAATCTTCAAAGGAGGGAAGACAAACCTATATATATATATATAGAAAGCGGTAGCTATCCACCCGCCTCAAAGGCCAATTATAAATACTGAATAAGCCATTACCACTTTGGGAAGATATACCGGCGCGATCGCATTGATCGTTTCATAATCATGTCATACAATTAATGCTGCCATATGATATTTCGTGGATCAAAACCCCCGCATCATTACAAGCCTTGAGATGGTACCCGATCTCGAGGACCTCTGTCAAGAAGAAGATTGGATGTAAGGAGCCATTGATATCAGTACAAGCCTTGGGATGGTACCCGATCTCGAGGACCTCTATCAAGAAGAAGATATCCTCTAAGGAGCCATTGATATCAGTACAAGGCTCGAGATGGTACCCGATCTCGAGGACCTCTGTCAAGAAAAAGATAGGCTCTAAGAAGCCATTGGCATCATTACAAGCCTCGAGATGGTATCCAATCTTAAGGACCTTTGCAAGAAGAAGATAGGCTCTAAGGAGCCATTAATATCATTACAAACCTCGAGATGGTACCCGATCTCGAGGACTTATGTAAAAAGAAGATAAGCTCTAATCTACTCATACGGGCCTGATTTCGAGGTGGTACCCTACCTCGAGGATTTATGCTATTGCAAATACGAGTCATCTACCCAGTTCTTTGCCCCTCGAGCTACATGAGCCCAAGCCAACTTGCACTCGAAAACTAGTAATAAAGCCTTAGGGCTATTTCTCCCCTTCGGATCAAGTTAAACGCCCTATCAGTTATTTTAATCCAGTGGCTATCCGAGTCCAGGCGTACCCTCATTCGGGATCTATCTATAATGCCTTAAGGCTATCTTCGCTCGAAATTTAAAATAAGTTTTCAAGTCGCCCGAGCTTGAACAAACTCTCACTCGGGGACTGTCTTCGAAAGCCTAAAGGCTATCTTTATTCTCAGGCATCCGATCAAGTCCCCCCTCGAGGACTATTGATGGGGTCTGAAAGGCTAAGTTTTGTCATAAAAATTCGAAGCCCTACTCTCATTCAACTCGAAGTCGGGGGTCCCGATGGCCTAAGCTCATATCAATTGAATCTGAGCTCAACTCAAGGAACGACAAAGGGCTCCACAGGATATCGTATTAACCAATAAAGGACCGGGGAAACACCTACACCCAGACCCGGTATTCAGACCAATCAGTAGAGTCATGCACTCAGATTCTTCATAAACGCAAGTAAAAGGAAATCCGGCATAAATCAGGTAAAAAATTAAAGAAACACTTTTTCATTAATAAATGTTGATTACAAAAACCCATGAAGGGTCCTTACACATGATTACAAAAGCCCATGAAGGGTCCTTACACAGAAATAGAGAAGCCAAACAAAAAAAGAAAAAATGTATATAACAGCTACAAGCCTAATATGCTTTCGGGGGTACATCCTCGGGGCCAGTGTCTTCAAGGACTGTTCCCTCCGGGACTCCTCTCAATCTTCTAAACGGTATCTTCAAGATTAAAGAAGAAGCAGAAAACGATGAGGAAGAAGAAGAAAAAAATGAAGAAGAAACAGAGAAAGATGAGGAAGAAGCAGTAAAAGATGAAGAAGTGGCTGGGTGAAAAATTTGGCTAGTATGGTTCTCATCAACACTACTATTGTCAAGCCACTTTTTAAGACGTTTTACCGGTGCGGGTGCAACAGTTAGTAGATGGCACCACCTCACTCCATGGAAAGCAAAGGGAGCGAGATGCCACGCCAGGTAATTAGGGTAAATGAGCAGAAGTTTGTAGTCCGCATATCCTTTAATGCGAAGATAATTTGAGATTTCTCTCTCATTACCTCGGGCCAACAACAACATCAACAACAACAACAAATCAATACAACCCCGCTCAGTAGGGGAAATCTCTAGGAAAGGGCCACGACATAACTAATAAGAACACAACCATGTGACCTTAAGGCCACAGGCCTCAAACATGGGAGATAACAGTGGACGAGGATGAAGAAAAGGAAGGGGTAAAAGGCTGTTGAGAGCATTTGAATGAAGTTTTGGTTCAAGAAGGCTACCATTTATAAAAAGGGTGGCCGTGTAACCGATGGCGCAATCAATGATTTTGAAAGACATACCGACAAGCGCAATCAATGCATTTTGGGAAATGGACTAGCGGCAATATTATCGCTTTGGAGAATATAAACCGGCGGTACATTGAATAATTCTGGAAAGATGAACCGACGGGATGCCTTGGTTATCACGAAGGCTTACGTCACGAGTATGACATCATCGCGGGAAGTTCGAGGAGATGGATATCGAAGTCATTTCTTATCGATTCACTATACGAAACGCGGGTACTATCTGTATACGGTAAAATTGGAGGGTCCAATTTTCGGTCATTACGACGCTTCATGACCATAGGATCGACATTATGGTCGAGATTAACACTTGAGAGATTATCGATGTAACGACCCGCCCGGTCATTTCATGAGTTGCCTCTCTGTTTCCCCCATTTCTACTTTTTATTTCCTTGTTCAGCTGCATTTTATGTTACCGGGTTAGTTGGCTCTAGTTCAGAGAGGTTTTGGTGAGGTTTGAGACACTTAGTCTCTTTTGTGTAAGCTTAAGTTGGAAAAGTCAATTGGATGTTGACTTATGTGTTAAAGGGATTGGATGTGAGTTCTGATGGTTCGGACAACTTTAGGAGGTAATTTGGGACTTAAGAGTGTGATCGGAATGTGTTTTGGAGGTCCGGAATAGATTTAGGCTTGAATTGGCGAAATTGGAATTTTGGCGTTTTCCGGTTGATAGGTGAGATTTTGATATAGGGGTCGGAATGGAATTCCAAAAATTACAGTAGGTTTGTTGTGTCATTTGGATGTTTGTGCAAAATTTTAGGTCATTCGAACTTGGTTTGATAGACTTTTTGATTGAAAGTGAAATTCAGAAGATTTTGGAATTCTTAGGCTTGAATCCAATGTGAATTTGGTGTTTTGATGTTGTTTTGAGCGTTTCGAAGGTTGGAACAAGTTTGAATGATGTTATGGGATATGTTGGCATGTTTGGTTGAGGTCCCGAGGGCCTCAGGTAAGTTTCGGGTGGTTAAACAGATCATTTAAAGTTGTGAAAAGTTGTAGAAAAATCTACTGAAGTGTTGGAGACAACAGTGCTTCGCGTTCGCAAATAGGCCCTCGCGATCGAGAAGGGCTAGAGTGTGAGGCTGAAGGTTTGGCCATCGTATTCATGAGGGAGGTCCCGCGTTTGCGAAGGTTTGGGGTCATCAAGCTACACATTCGCGAGAGGAGAGCCGCGTTCGCGATGGGCTTGGAAGCTGAGCCCTCGGTTTCGCGAGGGTGGAGATGCGTTCGCGAAGAAGGATTTGAATGCTTGGGCAGAATGTTTTAAAAGCTCATTTTCGCAATTTTGAGCATAAGTTCCTCCATTTTTGGGCGATTTTGAAGCTTTTTGAAGGGGATTGAAGAGGGAATCAAGGGGGAACACTTGGAGGTAAAATTTATGGATTTATACTCAATCCTAATGTGTTTTCTACCTAATTAATCATGGAATTTAAGCCTAATATTGAAGAACTAGGGCTTGTAATTAGAGACCTTCAATTAGGGATTTGAGGGATCAATTGTGGTTGGATTTTGGTAATTTTGATATGAATGAACTCGGGGAGTGATAAGGAGTCTATTGATGTAATTTTTATCGTAATCCGAGACGTGGGCCTGGGGGTCGGGTTTGGCCAATTTCGGGATTTGTGGTGTAATTTTATTTTTTTCGAGTGGGCCTTGTTCCCTTAGCATATTTTAATGGTTTTGCACTGATTTTGTTTAGATTTGGAGCATCCGAAGGCCGATTCGAGAGGCAAGGGCATCGCGGGCTAGAGTTCGGACGAGATAATGGTAAGTAATGATTGTAAATGTTGTCTTGAGGGTATGAAACCCCAGATTTCATATCGTTGTGCTATATTGAGGTGACACACATGCTAGATGACGAGCGTGGGGTCGTGCACTGTTGGGGATTGTGACTTAGTCCATCCTGAATGACTCTTTTACCGCGTATTTGATTGAAAACTGTATGATATCATCATGTTTTGGGCTGCATGCCATATTTGGGCCACGTGCCAACTAACCCTTAGGGGATTTTTACTACTATTTCCTCACTATTTTGATTTTATATCTGTACTCAGTCATGCTATATTATACTATTTTCATAACTCAGCCATGTTTATTCTGTTTTTAACACTTTAAATGATATTTTGGGCTGAGCATCATATTTTACTGTGCCCAAGTGGCTTTTAGAGATTTCTGACTGAGTAGGGCCGATAGCCTATGTTGTGAGGATTATTATGGGATCGGGCTGCACGCCACAGCAGTATTGTACTAATTATGATTATGAGGCCGAGGGCCTGAGTTGTACGCTGCAAAGTGGCTTGATATGAGGTCGAGAGCCTATTGATTATGCCACGAGATGGCTTGATATTGTGCTTGGGTCATAAGGGGCCTCTCCCAGAGTCTGTACACCCCCAGTGAGCGCGGGTACCCATTGTGATGTGAGATATAGCCCGAGGGGCTGGTGTTGTTCCATGTTATTGCCCGAGGGGCTGATTCTGTTGACATTGTGCCAGAGGGGCAGATTTTATGTGTTTATCTTTTCTAGCTGCTTTTCATTTACTTGCTAAACTGTTGAAAAGGTGTTTTAAAGAAGTTTACTCTGAACCAAGGTATTTTATAAGATTTCACTGCTTTATTGCGTTTATTTGGTTTTACTCTGCTTCTTTATAGCATGTTGTTGTGTTTTTACGTGATTTCTTATCGCTCAGTCTTCATTTATTGTTATTACTCACTGAGTTGGAGTACTCATTTTATTCCCTGTACCCTGTGTGTAGATTCATGAGCTTCAGGTCCCGCCAGTGAGGGTTGATTGCTCAGCAGGCTATTCAGAGTCCACTAGGTAGCTGCTCGACATTCGCAACCCAGTGTTTCTCCCTTCTATTTTATTTCCATTGTCCTAGTTATGCAGTAGATTATATAAACTCTTTCATACTCTTAGACTATGTTAGATGCTCATGACTGGTGACACCCCGATGTCGGGTTGTATTTGGTTTTCTGCAGTTGATATATTTCACTCTATTATGGGATTTATCATTATTAATGACTTAATTATGAATTGTTATTTGTTAATTTTATTGGGGGTTTGTGTCGGCTGGCCTTGTCTTCATGAGAGGTGCCATCACGACCGGGTCTGGGTTTAGGGTCGTGACAAGTTGGTATCAGAGCCGGGTTACATAGGTCTCACGAGTCATGAGCAGATTTAGTAGAGTCTCGCGGTTCGGTACAGAGACATCTGTATTTATCCTCGAGAGGCTGCAAAACCTTTAGGAAAAATTTCATATTCTTGTAATTCTTGTCATGCGAATCTGTTGATCCGATTACTAAACTTCTGTTATTTTATTCTCTCACGGATGGTCAGGACATGCGGTACCGGTCAGGATGGACAACCACCAGTACCACTAGCTATGACCACTAGAGGCCGAGGACACGGTCGTGGTCGCGGTAGGGGTAGGGGTGTAGCCCGCACAACAGCTAGGGAAGCACCTACATATCCACCGGCTTCCCCAATTCAGGATCCGGTCCTAGTTGTGGATGCTCTAGCAGTACCAGCTCAGGCACCAGCTGTGCACATTGTTATTTCGGGTCTTTAGGAGGCCTTGGCTCAGATTCTATCAGTATGCACTGGCCTAGATCAGGCAGTCTCAGTTACTACAGCCGCAGCTACTTCTCAAGCTGGGGGAGGCACTCAGACTCCCGTCGCTCGCATACCTGAGCAGGTCGTGCAGGGACTTCAAACACGGGGGCACATCCAGCCCAGCCGATTATAGCTGCTCATGACTATGTAACTCCTGCCATGCCAGAGGACGAGCATCGCAGGTTGGAGAGGTTTGGTAGACTTTAGCCTCCGACTTTTAGTGGTGCAGAGGGCGAGGATGCCCAGTGTTTCTTAGACAAGTGTCAGAGGATTCTTCACACATCGGGTATTCTGGAGACCAGTGGGGTCGCTTTCACTACTTTTTAGTTTTCTGGAGCCGCTTTCACTTGGTGGGAGGCTTATGAGAGGCATATGCCAGTTGGTGCAGCACCCCTTACCTGGAAGCTTTTCTCTGTTCTCTTTTTGGAGATGTATGTGCCGCAGTCTCGCAGAAAGGAGCTGCCTAGGCAGTTCGAGTGGTTGCATCAGGGAGAGATGACCGTGACGCAGTATGAGGTGAGGTTCTTAGAGTTGGCTCATCATGCTATTTGGTTGGTTCCGACAGATAGAGAGAGTATTAAGAGGTTTGTGGATGGCCTCACTTATCAGCTTCGTATTCTCAGGACCAAGGAAAGGGTGTTTGGAGCTACTTTCGAGGAGGTTGTAGACTTGCTCGTGAGATTGAGTCAGTTCATTGCCAGGAGCAAGATGAGAGGGAGGCCAAGAGGCCTCGAGGATCTGGTAGTTATGGTGGTGCTCCTTGGAGAGGTCAGTTTCAGCACGGTAGAGGCCGTCCATTTAGGCATGCTCAGCCAGCTCGCCCAGGTTATCGTGGGGCGTCATTGGGTCATGGTTCTCAAAGTTCTCATCAGGGCCAGTCATCACTTAGTGCGCTTCCAGCTTAGAGTTCGTCCCGTGCTTCATCAGTTTAGGTCTCTTCTATGCCAGGCGCATATGCTAGTCATTCCAGTGCTAGGGGTTCCCTTCAGTCCCTATCTCCAGCACCCGGGAGGTTCTATGAGTGTGGAGAGATGGGTCATATGTGGAGGCAGTGTCCTCGTCGTCTTGCGGGTTCATCCCAACAGAGGAGTTAGCCATCAGCTTCAGCACCAGTTACTTCACCACTACCCACCTAGCCAGCTATGGGTCGCCCTAGAGGGGGAGGTCGTTCAGGTGGTGGTCAGGCCCATTTCTATGCACTTCCAGCTAGACCCGATGTTGTTGCTTCAGATTCCGTGATCACAGGTACTGTCTTAGTCTGCCATAGAGATGCTTCTGTATTATTTGATCCCGGATCCACTTATTCTTATGTGTCATCATACTTTGCTCATTATTTGGATATGCCCCATGAGTCTCTTGTTTCACTTGTTTATGTATCTACTTCGGTGGGTGATACTGTTGTAGACCGTGTGTACCGGTCGTGTCTGGTGACTATTGGGGGTCTGGAGACCCGAGTGGATCTTTTGTTATTATATATGGTAGATTTCGATGTTATATTGGGCATTGATTAGCTATCTCCGTATTGTGCTATTTTGGACTGTCATGCTAAGATAGTGACATTGGCTATACCGGGTGTGCCATGGATTGAGTGGCGAGGTCCGACTGATTATGTTCCTAGTAGGGTAATTTCATTCTTGAAGGACCAATGTATGGTTGGGAAAGGTTGTCTTTCATATTTAGCCTTTGTGAGAGATGTCGGTGCAGAGACTCCTAGTATTGATTCTGTTCCTGTTGTGAGGGATTTTCATGATGTGTTTCCTGCAGACCTGTCAGGCATGCCATCAGACAGGGATATTGATTTTGGTATTGACCTGGTGTCGGGCACTCAGCCCATTTCTATTCCACCGTATTGTATGGAACCAACAGAGTTGAAGGAGCAGCTTCAGAAACTCCTTGGTAAGGGGTTTATTCGGCCTAGTGTGTCGCCTTGGGGTGCGGCAGTTCTATTTGTAAAGAAGAAGGATGGCACTATGAGGATGTGCATTGATTATAGGCAATTGAACAAAGTAATAGTTAAGAACAAGTATCCTTTGCCTCATATTAATGATTTATTCAACCAGCTTCAGGGAGCGAGGGTGTTCTCCAAGATTGATCTCCGTTCAGGTTATCACCAGTTGAAGATCAGGGACTCGGATATTCTTAGGACGACTTTCAGGACCCGATATGGTCATTATGAGTTCTTGGTGATGTCTTTTGGGTTGACCAATGCCCCACCAGCGTTCATGCATTTGATGAACAACATGTTTCGGCCTTATCTCGACTCGTTTCTCATAGTTTTCATTGATGATATTCGGGTATATTCGTATAGTCAGGAAGAGCGCGCGGTACATTTGAGAGTTGTGTATTAGGGGAGGAGAAGCTTTATGCAAAGTTCTCCAAGTGTGAGTTTTGGCTCAGTTCAGTGGCTTTCTTGGGGCACGTGGTGTCCAGTGAGGGTATTCAGGTTTATCCAAAGAAGATAGAGGCGGTTCAGAGTTGGCCCAGACCGTCCTCAACCACAGAGATTCACAGCTTTCTTGGTTTGGCGAGTTAGGACCGCCGGTTTGTTCAAGGATTCTAATCTATCGCATCGCCCTTGACTAAGATGATTCAAAAAGGTGCTCTATTCAGGTGGTCGGATGAGTGTGAGGAGAGCTTTCAGAAGCTCAAGACTGCCTTGACCACAACTCCAGTGTTAGTTTTGTCATCAGCTTCAGGTTCCTATACCGTGTATTGTGATGCTTCGAGAGTTGGTATTGGGTGTGTGTTGATGCATGGGGGTAGAGTTATTGCTTATGCTTCTCGCCAGTTAAAGCCCCATGAGAAGAACTACGATGTTCATGATTTGGAGTTGACTGCCATTGTTCACACATTGAAGATTTGGAGGCATTATTTGTATGGTGTGTCTTGTGAGGTGTTTACTGATCATCGTAGACTCCAGCACTTTTTCAAGTATAAATATATCAATTTGAGGCAGCGAAGATGGTTGGAGTTGCTAAAGTATTATGATATTACTATATTATACCATCTAGGGAAGGCCAATGTGGTGGCTGATGCCTTGAGTAGGAAGGCGGTGAGTATGGGTTGTTTGGCATATATTCTAGTTAGGGAGAGACCTATTGCAGTTGATGTTCAGGCCTTGGCCAATCGGTTCGTGAGGTTAGATATTTCGGAGCCCAGTCGGGTATTGGCTTGTATGATCCTTATATGATTGCATCAGAGAGTGCCAGTATGATGATCCTCATTCGCTTGTCCTTAAGGACAGAATTTAGCACGATGATGCCAGAGATGTGACTATTGGTGATGATGGGGTATTGAGGATGCAGGTCCGGATATGTATGCCCAATGTAGATGGGCTTCGGGAGTTGATTCTGGAGGAGGCCCATTTCTCGCAGTATTCCATTCATCCGGGCGACGCGAAAATGTATCAGGATCTGAGACAACATTATTAGTGGAGGAGAATGAAGAAGGACATTGTCGGATTTGTAACTTAGTGTCTCAATTGTCAGCAGGTGAAATATGAGGATTAGAAACCGGGTGGCTTGCTTCAGCAGATGGATATTCTAGAGTGGAAGTGGGAGCGAATCACTATGAACTTTGTAGTTGGGCTCCCACAGACTTGAAGAAGTTTGATGCTATTTGGGTGATTGTGGATCGACTGACCAAGTCTGCGCACTTCATTCCTATGTGTACTATCTATTCTTCAGAGCGGTTGACAGAGATCTATATCTGGGAGATTGTTCGTTTGCATGGTGTCCCAGTTTCCATCATTTTAGATAGGGGCACTCAGTTTACTTCGTAGTTTTGGAGGTCTATGCAGCGAGAGTTGGGTACTCAAGTTGAATTGAGCACAACTTTTCACCCTCAAACGGACGTGCAGTCCGAGCGCACTATTCAGATATTAGAGGACATGTTGTGTGCTTGTGTCATTAATTTCGGAGGGTCATGGGATTAGTTTCTACCGCTCGTAGAGTTTGCTTATAACAAAAACTATTGGTCGAGTATTCAGATGGCTCCATATGAGGCTTTGTATGGGAAGTGGTGTAGATCTCCAGCTGGTTGGTTTGAGTCGGGTGAGGCTAGGCTATTGGACACAAACTTGGTGTAGGATGCTTTAGACAAGGTGAAGGTAATTTAGTAGAGGCTTCATACAGCGCAGTCGAGACAAAAGAGTTATGCTGACAGGAAGGTTCGTGATGTGTCCTACATGGTTGGTGAGAAGGTTTTGTTGAAGGTTTCACCCATGAAGGGTGTTATGAGATTTGGGAATAAGGGTAAATTGAGTCCTCGGTTCATTGGGCCTTTTGAGGTACTTTGGAGGATTGGAGAGGTGGCTTATGAGCTTGCTTTGCCACCCAGCTTGTCGAGTGTGCATCCGATATTTCATGTTTCTATGCTCTGGAAGTATATTGGGGATCCGTCTCATGTTCTGGATTTCAGCACCATTCAGTTGGATGATGATTTGACTTATGATGTGGAGCTAGTAGCTATTTTGGAGCATCGGGTTCGAAAGTTGAGGTCAAAGGATATAGCTTTAGTAAAGGTGTAGTGGAGAGGTCCGCCCGTGGAGGAGGCTGCCTAGGAGATCAAGCGGGAAATGCGGAGCAGATATCCTCACCTGTTTGAGGCATCAGGTATGTTTCTTTACTCGTTCGAGGACAAACGTTTGTTTAAGAGGGAGATGATGTAACGACCCGACTGGTCGTTTCATGAGTTACCGCTCCGTTTCCCCTATTTATGCTTCTTATTGCCTCTTTAGCTGTATTTTGTGTTACCGGGTTAGTTGGCTCGGGTTCGGAGAGGTTTTGGTAAGGTTTGAGACACTTAGTCTCTTTTGAGTAAGCTTAAGTTGGAAAAGTCAACCAAATGTTGACTTATGTGTTAAAGGTCTCTAGTGTTAATTCTGATGGTTCAGAAAGCTTTGGGAGGTTATTTGGGACTTAGGAGTGTGATCGAAACGTGTTTTGGAGATCTGGAGTAGATTTAGGCTTGAATTGGCGAAATTAGAATTTTGGCATTTTTCTGGTTGATAGGCGAGATTTTGACATAGGGGTCGGAATGGAATTCCAGAAGTTGCAGTAGGTCTATTGTGTCATTTAGGATGTGTGTGCAAAATTTCAGGCCATTCGGATGTGGTTTGATAGACTTTTTGCTCGAAAGCAGAATTTAGAAGATTTTGGAATTCATAGGCTTGAATCTAATGCGAATTTGGTGTTTTGATGTTGTTTTGAGCGTTCCGAAGGTTGGAACAAGTTTGAATGATGTTATGGGATATCTTGACATGTTTGGTTGATGTCCCGAGGGCCTCGGGTGAGTTTCGGGTGGTTAAACGGATCATTTCAAGTTGTGAAAAGTTGCAGAAAAATCTGCTGAAGTGTTGCAGACAGCAGTGCTTCACACTCGTGAGTGGGCCCTCGCATTCGCGAAGGGCTAGAGTGTGAGGCTGAGGGTTTGGCCTTCGCGTTCGCAAGGGAGGTCCCGCATTTGCGGAGGGTTGGGGTCATCAAGCTACGCGTTCGCGAGAAGAGAGTTGCGTTCGCGATGGGCTGGGAAGTTGAGCCCTCGCGTTCGCGAGGGTGGAGACGCGTTCGCGAAAAAGGATTTGAATGCCTGGGCAGAATGTTTTAAAAGCTCATTTCCGCGATTTTGAGCATAAGTTCCTCCATTTTTGGGCGATTTTGAAGCTTTTTGAAGGGGATTGAAGAGGGAATCAAGGGGGAACACTTGGAGGTAAGATTTATGGACTTTATACTCAATCCTAATGTGTTTATTTACCTAATTAATCATGGAATTTAATCCTAATATTGAAGAACTAGGGCTTGTAATTGGAGACCTAAAATTAGGGATTTGAGGGATCAATTGTGGTTGGATTTTGATAATTTTGATATGAATGAACTCGGGGAGTGATAAGGAGTCTATTGATGTAATTTCTTTTTCAGAATTTGAGACGTGGGCCCGGTGGTTGGGTTTGGCCAATTTCGGGATTTGTGTTGTAATTTGATTTCTTTCGAGTGGGCCTTGTTCCCTTAGCATATTTTGATGGTTTTGCACTGATTTTGGTTAGATTTGGAGCATCCGGAGGCCGATTCGAGAGGCAAGGGCATCGCGGGCTAGAGTTCGGATCGGATAGAGGTAAGTAATGATTGTAAATATTGTCCTGAGGGTATGAAACCCCTGATTTCACATCGTTGTGCTATATTGAGGTGACGCACACGCTAGATGATGAGCGTGGGGTCATGCATTGTTAGGGATTGAGACTTACTCCATCCTGAATGACTTTTTACCGTGTATTTGATTGAAAACTGTTTGCTATCATCATATTTTGGGTTGCATGCCATATTTGGACCTCGTGCCAACTATTTGGACCCTTAGGGGATTTTTACTACTATTTCCTCACTGTTTTGATTTTATATATGTACTCAGTCATGCTATATTATAGGGTTTTCATAACTCAACCATGCTTACTATGTTTTTAACACTTTAAATGATATTTTGGGCTGAGCATCATATTTTAGTGTGTCCGAGTGGCTTTTAGAGATTTCTGACTGAGTAGGGACGAGGGCCTGTGTTGTGAGGATTATTATGGGATCGGGAAATGAGGCCGAGGTCCTGAGTTGTACGCGACGAGGTGGCTTGATATGAGCCTGAGAGACTATTGATTGTGCCACGAGATTGCTTGATATTGTGCTTGGGCCGTAAGGGGCCCCTCCCGGAGTCTGTACACCCCTAGTGAGCGCGGGTACCCATTGTGATATGAGATATAGCCCGAGAGGCTGGTGTTGTTCCATGTTATTGCCTGAGGGGCTGATTCTGTTGACATTGTGCATGAGGGGCGGATTTTATGTGTTTATCTTTTCTAGCTGCTTTTCATTTACTTGATTAACTGTTGAAAAGGTGTTTTAAAGAAGTTTACTCTGAACCAAGGTGTTTTATAAGATTTCACTACTTTATTGCGTTTATTTGGTTTTACTCTGCTTCTTTATAGCATGTTGTTGTGTTTATACGTGATTTCTTATCGCTCAGTCTTCATTTATTGTTATTACTCACTGAGATGGAGTACTCACTTTACTCCCTGCACCCTGTGTGCAGATTCAAGAGCTTCAAGTCTTGCCAGTGAGGGTTGATTGCTCAACAGGCTGTTCGGAGTCCACTAGGTAGCTGCTCGGTGTTCGTAGCCCAGTGTTTCTCCCTCCTATTTTATTTCCATTGTCCTAGTTATGTAATAGATTGTATAAACTCTTTCATACTCTTAGACTATGTTAGATTCTCATGACTGGTGACACCCCGATGTCGGGTTGTGTTTAGTTTTCCGCAGTTGATATATTTCACTCTATTATGGGATTTATCATTATTAATGTCTTAATTATGAATTGTTATTTGTTAATTTTATTGGGGGTTTGTGTCGGCTGGCCTTGTCTTCGCGAATGGCGCCATCACGACTGGGTCTGGGTTTAGCATCGTGAAAATCGACATCCAGCCTCGGGGCAGTGCAGATCGATAGTCATGCTGTAAAAGTGGGAGGCTTCCAAGGCATGTGACTAAAGCTGACCTAGTCTATTTGGCTAGTTTAAGTCCGTACCGTGGCATTAAATGGATGTACCATCCCCATATCTTTGTAATAAATATATTTGTACTATGTTGGGATTCCCCCTCATATATAAAGGAAATCCTTGTCATTTTGTAAGAGACCTGATACTCTATATTAAATATACAAGAACATTCTCTCTGCTCTCTAACATATTCTCTTGATCTCATTACTTACATTTACTACTTATATTCATTATGTTCTATTTATTGTTCTTCATTTATTGCTCATTATTGATCATAAAAGGCTCCCATCAAAGCTATCATAACTGTTAATCCCCCCTCTATTGCCCCTAGTCGAGCATCCGACTCGACCTCGAGGCCATTATACACCAGCTCGAGATTTCCAGCCATTCGGTTTGGTCATTATACTATCTACAAGCTTTTATCTCATTTTCTAATCTCTTACCTAGCATCTATTGCCTAAACAACTAGCATAAAAATAGATCACGTATTTTTAGAACCACAAAATCAAATCTAATTGTAATTACCATTTTCAAGGTAAACAAGAATTCAACTTTCTCGTCCAAAAATCAACATAAGATTACAGTAAGTTATGCTTTACTGTGTTTCTGTTAATTTTTATTTCGTTACTAGGAATTTGATGCTTTTGCTCCTCTGGATTGATAACGTTAAGGACATCGCGTCTTGTGATTATTCTATAAATATTGAGGACATATTGTTAAGGATTTGGTGTCCTTAGCATGACACATATTGTCCTGATTTTGCAAATTGCATTGAAAAAGTTAAGGACACAATGTCCTTAACGTTTTTGTTGTTGTTCTGATATTAAGGACATAATGTCCTAGTTTTGCAAATTGTTTTGAAAAAGTTAAGGACACTTGGTCCTTAACTTAGAGTCTTAACTTTAAAAGTTAAGGACACTTCTTCCTTAACTTACAGTTACAAAGTTCAAAAGTTAAGGACCCTCGGTCCTGAAGTTTGATTTCCAAGTTCAAAGTTTAGGACACATGGTCCTGAAGTTAGACTAACAAGGTCAAAAGTTAAGGACACTTGGTCCTGAAGTTTGAGTTCCAAGTTCAAATGTTAAGGACACTTGGTCCTGAAGTTAGACTAACAAGGTCAAAAGTTAAGGATACTTGATCCTGAAGTTTGAGTTCCAAGTTCAAAACTTAAGGATTCATAGTCCTGAACTTCAAGTTTCAAGTTCAAAAGTTCAAGACACTTGGTCCTTAACTTTGAATACCAAGTTCAAAAGTTAAGTACACTTGGTCCTTAACTTTGATTTCCAAGTTCAAAAGTTAAGGACACTTGTTCCTTAACTTGGTCCTGAACTTACAGTTCATGTCCTTAATTTATACAAGGATTGCTCTATAAATATGTCCTGAATTTCCCATTCTCTTGACTTGCACGATGGAAACAATATGTATTATAGTTGCTTTTAATGGTAGATGGACTAAAGACTATAAATATCTTGATCATCAAACAAAGCTTGTTCTAGTACCTGAGGCAATTCAATTTGAAGATTTTATTAAACAGTTCTTTGAAGTTATTGAATTGGATAGAGACAAGTTTGAAGCAATGATATGGTTTGATATCAACCTGGGAACAAGCAAGGGAATGATTGTATCCAAAGATTTAGATCTTCACACATGTATAGAGTTACTAAAAAGTCATTCACTCTTCAAGGGTTGTTGTTTCATTGTTGATGTTTCGGAAAGCGTTTTTGGATCTACAAGCACCTTTGAACATGTCAACAGAGAAAATCAACATGACAATCAAAACAAATGCCAACAGATAATGGAAATAGATATGGTTGAAGCTGAACCAATAACTAAAGAGGTGCTTCAAACATTTGATTCTATTTAAGTGGAAGGACAAAGCATTATAGAGATTGACAACGAACAAGCTTTGGGTATTCAAGTCTTAGAGAGTGCGCCGGTAATAGAAGAAGTTACTGAAAAAACCTCTAACCAACTAACTAGACGAAGCTCGAATTTGAAACAAAAAGAATCCCCAATTACGATATTAAGAGAAAATGCTTCTTTGGATGAAATAAACGTGGGATCAATATTTGACAAAAAAAAAGTATAATTAACTATTTTCCGAATATAGCAATTAAAGGACATTTTGAATTCAAGGTTGTTAGATCAAACTCAACATGATATTCGTTGAAATACAATGATGATAGGTGTGGGTGGTGTGTGCATGCTTTCAGAGTTAAAGATTCAACACTGTTCAAGATAGCAAAGATTGAGAAAAAATCATGACTGCTGAGTTAACACTATGAAAGTTGATCAAAGGCATGCAACTTCAAAGTTTATTAGTGGTTATATTATTGACAATCTTCGAGACCCAAGGTTTGAAGTTACACCAGCTTTTGTCATGGAAGAAATGCAAAAATTGCATGGACTAGACATTGGTATCACAAGGCGTGGTGTGCTATTCAACGTGCTTCAGCATTAATAAGAGGAACTCTTGAAGAGAATTATGAATTATTGTCTTCATACTTGTATATGATGAAAAGTAAAAACCCAGGAACATATACTAACATAAAGATAGACGACAACAATAGGTAAACAATCAAAAAAGAGATTATTAGTCTATTTTATAAACTTTAGGACATGCTGTCCTTAACTAGTTTTTGATGTGTGCAGTCAAAAAGTTAAGGACATTTGGTCCTTAACTTAGAGTTGCAAGTAAAAAAATTAAGGATTGTCTGTCCTTAACTTTTGAACTCGTAACTGTAAGTTCAGGACTCCATGTCCTTAAATTTTGAGCTTGTAACTCTAAGTTAAGGACTGCATGTCCTTAACTTTTAAACTTGTAACTCTAAGTTAAGGACTGCATGTCCTTAACTTTTAAACTTGTAACTCTAAGTTAAGGACCAAGTGTCCTTAACTTTTGACTTTGGAGGTCTAACTTCAGGACTACCTGTCCTAAACTTTTGGGCTTGTAACATGAAGTTCAAGACTAACTGTCCTTAACTTTTAACCTTGTTAGTCTAAGTTAAGGACTACCTATCCTTAACTTCTGTTAACCTTCTGTTATACTGTATTTTTAGGTTTATTTATATGTTTTATTCATATGGATCATCAATAACTGGTTGGAATCATTGTAGACCAATGATTGTTGTTGATGCAACATTTTTGAAGTCAAAATTTCGTGATGTTTTAATGATTTCAGTTTCAAAGGATGCAAATAACCAAATTTTCCCACTAGCCTTTGGAATTGCAGAATCTGAAAATAAAAATTCCTATTAATGGTACTTTAGTGAGCTTTGCAATGCAATTGGGAGCCGTGAGAATTTAATTTTTTATCAGATAGTTATCAAGCTATTGCAAATGGCATTGCAAAGGTATATCCTAAAAGCCACCATGGGATTTGTATCTATCATTTGGAGCAGAACCTAAAGCAAAGGAAAGTGAAAAGTGAGGTCATAAAACTTTTCCAAAGTGCTACAAGAGTATACAGGCGCAAAGAATTTGATCTATACATGTCTGATATAGCAAAAGTAGATAAGAATACTTATGACTACTTGATGGAAGAATCACCGGAAAGGTGGGCACGTTCTTGTAGTCCACGACGAAGATATGACATGCTCACAACAAACATAGTTGAGTCAATGAATTCTATGCTTTTAGAAGCAAGGGAGCTGTCTATATTAAGAATGATGGATTTCATCCAAGTGAAGCTACAACGTTGGTTTTATGAAAGAAGAAATGAAGCAGAAGGAACTTTTTATGACATTTCTTGTTGGGTAGAATAGGAATTGAAGAAAAAGATAGATTTAGCAATTACTTTGAATGTAAGTATTATGTTCTTTGTTTAGCTTATTATTTTAATGAAAATTTAGCATAATGTACTAACTCATAATTTTTCAACATTGAAGGTCTTCCCTGTTGATTCATGGCATTCTAGAGTTGAGGAAGAAGGAATTACTTTCTTGGTGGACTTAAACAAAACAATATGTGATTGTTTTCAGTTTCAATTTGATGAATTACCATGCATACATGCAATTGCAGCTATCGAAAAGTAAAACATCATGAAGTCCAACTTTTGCTCGCAATTGAACTTAAAGGAATCTTGGCTGAAAACATATGAAAGACAAATACATCCTGTAGGACATACTGATTCTTGGATTGTACCAGAGAGTGTTAAGTCACAAATTATTAAACCTCCAGATTTCAAAGTGCCACCAGGTAGAAGGCAGAAGAAAAGGCATTTTCCAGCTACCGAGTCATAATAGAATAGCTTGTATATATTCTTCGGCAGTCCATCCATTTTCAAGGAAGCATAGAGAGTAATAGATATATACACTTATGTTTATCTACTCTTTTACATTTTTGCTATAAATTGGATTTATTTAGATAATTTTTATTTGAGCAGATGTCCTGAATATTCAAAGTTTCTTTGCGCTTATATGCTTTTTGTTTCTTTTGAGTTCCAAGTTCAAAAGTTAAGGACAGGCAGTCCTTAACTTAGAGTTTCAAGTTCAAAAGTTAAGGACACTTGGTCCTTAACTTAGAGTTCCATGTTCAAAAGTTAAGGAAACTTCGACCTAAAGTTTGAGTTCCAAGTTCAAAAGTTAAGGACACTTGGTCCTGAACTTCAAGCTCCAAGTTCAAAAGTTAAGGAATTTTGGTCCTGAACTTCAATTTTCATGTTCAAAAATTAAGGACATTTGGTCCTGAACTTCGATTTTCAAGTTCAAATGTTAAGGACACTTGGTCCTTAACTAATACTTACAAGCTCAATACACTTAGTTTAGGTATTGCAAATGGACAAATCAATACTTGACAGAAACAAAGAAATTAATAACACGATGCCTCCATAGTACTTCTGAACTGTAATTTGGCATAGCTGTGACCAAAAATTATGCTGTGCAAATAAAATAAAAGTGCCTTGTTTACAACAATTTTATACAAAAAATCAACAGCAACTAACTTTCTTTACGACTAAACTACAGCTCCTTTGGGCAGCAGGTTTCATTTTCACTATCATAGTCGTCGCCGACATTTTCTGGTGGTGTATCATAACCAGAATTTCTTTTCCACTCTCCATATGCCCAAAGATTTGCTGCAAGTTCTTTTCTAAAGTTTGTCATGTCTTCAGGTTGGAATTTCTCCACATCCTTTCCCATCATCAACAACTTCACATACTTGATTAGGAATGCACTACAATCAGTCCTAAGAAAAATATAAGATATGGAGTCAATTAAACAATATCTTTGATAAAATAAATCTAAAGTACATATAAATTATATGTGATGACCCAAAAGGTCATCACCTATTTTTAAAATAACTTATGCGTTCCGAGGCCTTAAAACCTCTTTCTGTCTCGCCTCGATTTGCGTGCGTATTCTGGACGCGTAAACAGACCCAGACCCGTGATTTGGGTAAACGGGTCAACATTTTGGGTAAACGGACCCAGACCCGTGATTTGATGGTCCCGGAGGGTCCGTAGGAAAATATGGGACTTGGGCATATGTCCGGAATCGAACTCCAAGGTCCCATGCCTGAGAAATGAATTTTTTAAAGAAAATTGTTTTCTGAAATTATTTATGAGATTGGGAAATGAATTATGATTAGAACTCGATGGTATCGGGCTCATATTTTGGTTTCGATGCCCGGTACAGGTCTTATATGTGATTTAAGATAAGTCTATGAAATTTGGTAAGAAACGGACTTGAAAAGATATGAATCGGATCATTTTTTAGAAAATTAGAAATTTGAAGTTCTTAAGAAAATTTCATGATTTTGATGCTAAATTGCTAGTTGTTGATGCCCGTATGATGTTTTTAGATTGATGTGCATGTTTGGTTGGGAATCCCGAGGGCTCAGGTGAATTTTGGATAGGCCACAGAGTGAAATTTTAACTTAGGGAATTGCTGGTATGCTTCAGGCCTGCAGGCTTCGCATTGTCTCGCAAATGCAAGCTCGCAAATGCGAACAATATATCGCAAATGCAAGAGGTGGCCTGGGCCGCCTTCTTCGCAAATGCGAAGTGTCTGTCGCAAGTGAGACATCTGCCTGGAATCCCCCTTAGTCGCAAATGAGAGACCTCAGTCGCAAATGCGAACATAGCGGAGGTCGGGGTTCGCAATTCTCATACCTACAACCTGCAATTTTTATACTTAGCCGAAAATCAACCTTCCTAGGGCAATTTTTCAAGAACAACTCTTCTTCCAAATTGATTGTAAGTCAATTTTAACTCGTGTCCTTCAATTATTAACATTTTTAAACATGATTCAACTCAAAACCAATGATTTTCATGGGGGAAATTGGGTGTTTTAGGTAGAACCTAGGTTTTTCAAAAATTGGGGATTTGGACCTCGATTTGAGGTCCGATTTCAAAACAAATTATATATTTGGGTTCGTGGGGGAATGGGTAATCGGGTTTTGGTTCGAACCTCGGGTTTTGACCCTGTGGGCCTGGGGGCGGTTTTGACTTTTTGGGTAAAACTTTGGAAAACTCATTTTCATGCATTGGGGTTGATTCATTTAGCGTTTATTGATGTAATTAAGTAACTTGTGGCTAGATACGAGCGAATTAGTGGTGGAATCAAGGGGTAAAGCGATAATTGAGATGTGAATTGTGTTCGTGGCATCGAGGTAAATGTTTGGTCTAACCTTAGCTTGAGGGATTAGGAGTTGTGTCCTATTTTCTACTTGTTTCTTGTTGAGTACGACGTATAGGCATGGTGATGAGTATCTATACTTTGGTGTCGAGCATGATCGTGAGTCTTAAATTGTGATTTATTGTGTTCTTGAATAATACTACGGATGCTTAAATTGATGATTTTCTGTATTGAGCAAGGATTATGATTGTTCTCGTGGGAATTACTTATGATTGAGTATTGGTGTTAGCTAAGGTAGTTAGATGTTGGAACAAGTTTGGTTATAGTTGTTTCTCCCTTGCCGGGATGTAGTTACTTATATTGTCGATTCCCTTGCCGGGATAGTGTAGTTCTTTATTGATCCCTTACCGGGACTCTTGTTATGATTGTTGTTGATTGTATATGTGGATCGGGTTGCACGCCGCAACAATATTATATGTGGATCGGGTTGCACACTGCAACAATGATATATGTGGATCGAGTTGCACCCCAAAAAAATATTATATGTGGATCAGGTTTCACGTCGCAATAATATTATATGTGGATTGGATTGCACGCCGGAACAACGATATATGTGGATCGAGTTGCACGACGCAACAATATTATATGTGGATCGGGTTAAACTCCGCAACAGTTTTAAATGATATATGTGGATTGAGTTGCACGCCGCAATAGTGATAAATGATATGGATCGGGTTGCACGCCGCAACAGTGTCGTTATATATTGGGATCGGGTTGCACGCCACAAAAAATGTTTATACAAAGTGTTTATAGATTGGATCAAATTTCTTATTGTTTTGACATGAATTCTAAGATGTCTTTATGCCGTTACTCTTGATTTACTGTTGATATTGATACACCCCCACAGCATGTACCCCCTCCCATCTTTACTTGTTTATTCATGTTTTATTTTTTGCTGTATATTATATAACTACACAGGTTCATTTGGTAGTCTGGTCCTAGCCTCGTCACTACTTCGCCGAGGTTAGGCTAGGCACTTACCAACACATGGGGTTGGTTGTGCTGATACTACACTCTGCACTCTATGCAGATCCTGGAGCAGCTCTTGGACCATAGCATTTAGGTGACTAACTTCAGTCCACACGAAGATCCAAGGTAGATCTACAGGTTTCCGCAGGCCCTGGCATCTCCTCTATCCTTTTATTTCCTGTTTCATTTCTTTGATTCGGAAACAATCTATCTTTATTTTCAGACTTTATATTTAGCACTCTTAGATCATTTGTGGTACTGTGACACCAGTTCTAGGTGATTAAGTCTTAAAGAGTTGTATTAGATTCATATTTCAGATATTTTACTACATTTCTTCTGCTTAATAAAATTTCCGCTGTTTTTTTCACATTATTGCTTTATAAATGGTAAAAGGGTATAAAAATGGATAAAAGTAATATGTTCAATAATTGGCTTGCCTAGATCACATTTGTAGGCGCCATCACGACTCTCAAGGGTGGGAAATCCGGGTCGTAACAAGTTGGTATCAGAGCTCTAGGTTACATGGGTCTCACAGTTCACAGACAAGCTTAGTAGAGTCTTAGGGATCGGTATGAAGACGTCTGTATTTATCCTCTAGAGGCTGCAGAGTTAGGAAAAACTTCACATTTATTCCTTCCTATCGTGCGGTTTGGTTTCTCAATGCTGATTAAATTTCTACTCTATTTTTTCGCAGATGGTGAGAACACGCGCTTCCTCATCCACTGACTAGCAACCTAAGCCCCCAGCAGCAGCTCGCATGAGGGGTAGAGGGCGAGGCCGAGGTCGAGGGCGTTCTTGAGGCCGAGGTAGGGGCATAGGTCAACCCAGAGTAGAAGCACCATCGGCGGAGCCTTAGATTGACTTTGATGATGAGTTTCCGGCCCCGACAGTTTTGGTGGGCTCAGCTCAGGTCCTAGAGGGGTTTATTGCTCCCCCAGTACTCCAGGACACTCTGGTCTGTCTAGTGGGCCATATGGAGAGTGTCACCCGGGCTTGCTTCATGTAGCACCAACCATCTCTCAGGCTGGAGGAGGAGCCCAGACTCCTACTACTTGCACTCCGGAGTAGGTAGCTCCCCAGTTTCAGACTCTAGTAGTTTAGCCAGTTGGAGCAGTTCAGTCGGGTGTGGTAGCTTAGACCGGTGATGGAGCAACTATGTTTGCTGATGCTTTGTGGAGATTGGACATGTTCACCAAGCTCTTCACTACTACCTTCAGCAGTGCATCTTCTAAGGATCCCCAAGATTATCTAGACAGCTGTCATGAGGTTCTTAGGAACATGGGGATAGTTGAGACCAATGGGGTCGATTTTGCTACCTTTCGCTTGTCGGGGATCCACCAAGACTTGGTGGAGAGACTATTGTTTGGATAGACCAGCCGGATCACCAGCCTTGACTTGGGAGTAGTTTACTCAGTTATTTCCGGAGAAGTTTCTCCCCATCACTCAGAGAGAGGCCTATCAGAGGCAGTTTGAGCGTCTCCAGCAGGGTTCTATGACTGTTACTCAATATGAGACCAGATTCATCGACTTGGCTCGTCATGCTCTTATCATACTTCCCACCGAGAGAGAGAGAGGATGAGGAGGTTCATCGAGGGACTTATCCAGCCTATTCGACTTCAGATGGCCAAGGAGATTGGGAGTGAGATTTCTTTCCAGGAGCCGACCAATATGGCCAGGAGAGTTGAGATGGTTTTATCGCAAGGAGGTGGTCAGGGGTCTAACAAGAGGCCTTGTCATTTCGGCCGATTCAGTGATACCTCATCTGGAGGCAGATATTCATATGGTAGAGGCCATCCTCCTAGGCCTTTTCAGTCAGCACTTCAGGTTTCTCACGGTGCTTCAGGTGACCGTAGTTCTCATATGCAGTATTCTGATCAACAGACCTACAGTGCACCACCAGCTCCTATCAGTGCATTGCCGCTTCACAGTTTCCAAGGTCGTCAGCCCCAGCAGCCGAGGGCTTGTTTTACTTGTGGTGACATGAGGCACATTGCTAGATATTGCTCTCGAGCACTGGCAGTTCTTAGCAACAGGGTTCCCATGCTATGGTTCAGGCACTAGGTGTTCCACAGCCCGCCCAGCCAGCTAGAGGTGGGGGTAGAGGTGCTAGAGGTGGAGGTAGAGGTATTAGAGGTGGAGCTCAGGCCGCTAGAGGTGGAGGCCAGCCAACAACAGGCCATCCTTGAGATGTAATTCAGGGTGGTGGGGCCCAACCGCGATATTATGCTCTTCCAGCTTGGCCCGATGCTGAGGCTTTCGATGCAGTTATCACAAGTACTGTTCTGGTTTGTAGCAGAGATGCTTCAGTTTTATTTGATCCGGGATCTACATACTCCTATGTGTCATCTTATTCTGCCCTGTATTTGGTCATGCCTAGTGATTCTTTGAGTGCTCCTATTTATGTGTCTACACTGGTGGGTGATTCTATTGAGGTAGATCAAGTCCATCGTTCATGTATAGTTGTGATTGGGGGTCTTGAGACTCGTGTAGATTTGCTTCTTCTGGACATGGTTGATTTCGATGTCATATTGGGGATGGACTATTTATCACCTTACCACGCTATCTTGGATTGTCCTGCCAAGACTGTGACCTTAGCCTTACCGATTTTACCTCGTTTAGAGTAAAGATGGACTCATGGTCATTCTACCCGCAGTGTTATCTCGTATGTGAAGGCTCGGCGTATGGTCGAGAAGGGGTGTTTGGCCTATTTGGCCTATGTTCATGATTCTAGTACTAAGATTCCCTCTATTGATTCTGTGCCCATGGTTCATGAGTTCCCTGAGGTATTTTCTTCAGACAAGTCAGGTATGCCACCCGACAAGGATATTGACTTCTGCATTGATTTGGCTCCGGGCACTCAGCCCATTTCTATTCCGCCGCATCGTATGGCCCCGCCTGAGTTGAAGGAGTTGAAGGATTAGCTGCAAGACTTGCTTGAGAAGGGTTTCATTAGACCTAGTGTTTTGCCTTGGGGTGCGCCGGTGTTGTTTGTTAAGAAGAAGGACGGATCGATGAGAATGTGTATTGATTACTGGCAGTTGAACAAGGTTACAATCAAGAATAAGTATCCATTGCCGAGGATTGATGATTTGTTTGATCAGCTTCAGGGTGGCAAGGTACGAAGATTGACTTGAGATCTGGCTACCATCAGTTGAGGATTAGTGTAAGCACATGATTTTTGCCCTATATGAGAATTACTCCCAAAAAATTCAAAAATAAAATGATTTTCCTTGGTGTGCAATTTTGTGATATTTTGTGATATTTTTGAATAATTATTTATGTTTGTCTATGCATGTTTATTTGTTAAATTAATAAAAATACAAAAATATGTCGCATTTTGCATTTAGAATTTAATTCTACAATTGTTAGTAATTAAGTTTGTTTTACAAAAAATAAATATTACAAAAATAGGCATTGTTTGCATTTTTAGCATTTAATGTCCAAATATACAATTTTATGTTTAATTATTACTTAATTGTGCGTTAATCGTTATTGGGAGTTAACTTGCGCTTTTATAACTTAATTTAATTCTTAATAATAATTTAAGTATTTTTATAATTTAGTTTTAGAAAAATAAAAGAAGAAAAGAGAGCAAAAATATAAAGAAAGTCGGAATTGGGCCTCTTCTTCGATTAAAAGCCACAGGCCCAAAAAATGGCCCAATCTTCCCAAACGACCCAGTCCATTTCGAACTGGGTCGACCCAGTCCATAACCCAACATCCTATTATCTTACATTTTACAAAAAAACAAAACAAATAAACAAAAAGGAAGAAGAAAACCCTAAAATTAATCCCATCCCCCCCTCCTCTCTCTCTCGTCTTCTCCCCAAACGACCCCCAACCTCAAGCAGCCATGGCTGCTCCCCCCCCCACGCAGCCAGCCAAGCTTCCAAGCAAACCCCACTCCACATTCGTCACCTCCGAACAACCCCTCACCGCCGGACATAACCCCAAACGACCACAGTCCTTCAACACCAAAGCTCCACCACGAAACATGTCGTCGTCCGCTGCTTCATCTCCTTCTTCTTCGTCCAACTGTCCCAGCCCTATCCGCCATTGATGAAGCTCGTCGAGCTCCAACTGAACGTGGCTATTTCTTCTTCTTCACCTCATACTGTCATGAGCGTTCCGCTGCTCCATCGCCATTTCTTCCACTGTTACATTCAGTCGACGACGACGAACAACTCGTCGACCACTGCTTCCGCGTCTGCTTCTGCCTTCTGCTTTATCTTCTCCATCCAAACAACCACACTGCACCCCTGCTCTTCCTCTCTCATTCTCACCAGCGAGTTAAGACCAGAATCCGGCCAGCCACCGAACCCCCATGATTTCCTCCTCCGGACAGACTCCTTTTCTTGAAGAATATATATAAAAAATAATAACAAAAAGAGAAGATTGGAAAAGCTGGTCTGATTTCTACTGCTTTGGTTAAAAAAATTCTGGTGGATTGAGCCAAAAATTTCGTTTGGTTGGCGTCAAATTAGCTGAGTTTGATCGTCTGGATTTCAGACCTTTATTTGGTCTCAGTTTCCATTGATTTCCTGTTTTAGGTAAGTTACACTCGTCTGTAATCACTTATTGAATTTATGACTGGAACATGAGTTTGTTTATGCTAAATTACTGTTTCTACTTATGTTTTCGAAATGGTATGTTCAATTTGAAATCATTTGTCATCTTAGTTGAGCTTTGCTTTTAGTGCTGACTGTTAGAGATATTGATTCAATTTGTGGTTTGAAGTTCATTTTTAATCCAGTAATTTAATTTGAGTTTGTTTTGGTTTTTTTGATTTGTTGGTTTAATTTGAATCATGCATTTTGTCGTTTGTATTGTTGTTTCCTTGCTAATCTATTTTTGGTCTGAGTTAACCAGGATTGGTTCCCAATATGGTTAATTCATTCACATTAATTTGATGTTGTTCATGTTGTTCATATGATTTGTTGATGAACATTGTTAGAAATTGGTCATATTTGCTATATTTTGATTGAAATTGATTAAATGAAGTGTTTATAGCTGATGGGGGTAGTTTGGTAATTTGCAGTACGTTCAGGGGTAGTTTGATAATTTCAATAAGGGCAGAGGGGTATTTTTGGAATTTAATTTCTGAATTATTATTTATTTTGAATGTTCTTTCCATTAAAATTAAGATAATATTAAAGTAATTAAGCATGAGGGACAAAATGTAATGGGGTGTGGGTGATATAGTTGTTTAATATAAATGGGGGACAAGACAAAGTGTAGTGGAGGGGAATATGTTAATTGTTTATGGTAGGCATGGGGGACAAAATGTAATGGGTGGGTGGGGTTGATATATTTATTTAATGTAATGGGGGTGAGTGGGAAGATAATGGGTTTGGTAGGAGAAAGTGATTGATTTTAATTGAGTTTGGGAATGTGTTATATAAGAGAGGTCTTGATACAAAAGATGAAAAATAAGAAATAGGAGATAATAGAGAGGAATCTGAAAAAGAGAAGAGAAAAACGAATCTTAAGAGGAGAGAAGAAGAGAATACAGAAGAAAATTTTAATAGAGAGGAAATTCCGAAAAATACTAAGACTTCAGAAAATAAAAAGAAAAACATTCTGGAAATTAGAAGAGAGAGTAGTACACACCTGATAAATATTCTGATATACAGGTTTAGAAACTAAGGGTTAAACATTAATTAGCCTTTTCAAATCTGAAAATTCCCTTGGTTTCTGTCCGTTGTTTGTTGATAGTGTTTCTGGATTTTATTTTGATTTTCAAATCTGTCACTGGGATTTCTGTTGACTGGATTGCTGGTTATTATTGTTGTTGCTGTGTTACGTACTGCGTGGCTGACTTTCTTCTTATATTGGCAATACCAGGTACACAACTGTAATTTTGGCCTTTTGTAAGCTGAAAGTGAAGAATGGAAGTTTAAATTTTTAATTTAGTTTTTTTTATTAATTGCATTTAGATTATTCATGTATTATTATTCTGTAAATCACTGTCATTTGGCATAACTAGGCATGTTATAGCGATTTATTAAATAACGCCTTAACCGGATTATTAGGAAGTATATTTAAGCCTGATTACTAATTAAAACTGTTTAATAATCAAAATAGAAGAAATAACGTAAAAACGGCGTTATTGAATCAGTTTGGAAAAAATTGACTAAGTTCCTTATTCATAAGGTTTATTGTCAACGTTAAGTTAATCGGAATCATGTAGTTAATTTCAGTTAAAACATGAATTAGTTTGCGAATCAAGTATTAGGACATGATGTGAATTAAAACAAGGTTAGTTAAGGATAAATTATTTAATTTTTAGAAATACGGTTTAGTAATCAAGATTATTTCTAATTTTCAGTTTTTTAATTAGAAACAAGATTATTTAATTGACTATGGGATAATTAGTTTTTTATTTTTTTAAAAAAAATAAAATACAATAAAATATTTTGACAATTCCATGCTGTATTTATAATTAATATTTTTAGTAATATTACTTTCCGTTAATATTTGTTTTAAACTAGTATTTAATATGTTATTTGTAAGTATGTAGAGATTGATTTTATATTAGTAATAATAAAAGTAGTCATTAAAAGATATTCATAAAATAAGGGAGGATTTCGCCAAAAATAAATAAATAAAAACAATACAAAAATTTGCAGGGTCCTCCAATCTTATTTATTTATTTTTTTTAAAAAAAATATTTAGATTACGGGATGAGCCATTTAGTAAATTTCACAGTCCTACCTAACAATTTAATAACGTGTAGTATTTTGGGCGCGTATTTAATATAGTTATTTTCTTAAATACGGGTGTGCATTTATGTAACCCAAATTCTGATCTTGACGAAGTCAAAATGCATCAACAAATCACGTGTACACTGGTTGTGACGTGGTCTGAGATGTTTTTTCACGACGTTGCAATTCTTGTATAAAATAATAATAAGAATAATGATAAAAGCGGTTTAATGCTAAATTTGCACATGAGCTCATAATTGTATAAAAATCAGATATTTAAGCCAAATATGACAGTTGAACGACCGTGCTAGAACCACGAAACTCGGGAATGCCTAACACCTTCTCCCGGGTTAACAGAATTCCTTATCCGGATTTCTGGTTCGCGGACTGTAATACAGAGTCATTCTTTTCCTCGATTCGGGATTAAATTGGTAACTTGGGACACCCTAAAATCTCCCAAGTGGCGACTCTGAAATAAATAAACAAATCCCGTTTCAATTGTCCTTTAATTGGAAAAACTCCTTGCGCCCCTCGCGGGGGCGGAAAAAGGAGGTGTGACAGCTCTGGCGACTCTGCTGGGGACTAAAAGACCCAGAGCCGCTGGTTCAGGGTTCAAGAATTTGAGCTTAAAATAATTGTTATAGTTGGCTTTATTTATTATCTGATTTTTACATGATATATGCCTAATGTGCTAAATGATGCTTTTACCGCTTTAATATTATATGAATTGTGTATATAAAACTGCTACGAAACCCTTCTTCTTTCTGAGTCTTCTAAATTTATGGTGTACACGTGCGCGTGGCCCACCTTTCTGTTAGAAGTTATACCAAATAAGACGAAGTTGGGACAAGTAACTAGGCCGGGTAGACTTTCGTGCTCCCGGTACGTTGCCCCCACTTCGGCTCAAGCTGTCCACTTGGGTAAGCCAGGGCTAGAACAATATACCTCAGGTTTTTCACTTAGAATAACTCAGCTTCATGCCGGATCCCTAGTAGGAACGCTTATTTGACTTAGGGGACTCAACACAGGGGTTGGGTCCGTCTAGGACTAGCAACCTGATATGAAAGAACCATCCTGATGCATCCTATTTGTTTTCCGTGCATTTATTTGTCTCGCGCCCGCATGCTGACCAGTGTTTGAATATTAGGAATATTGAAATTGAAAAAAAAAAAAGAAATAGCGGTTAGAGAATTGATTGTTTAATTTTGAAAAAAAAATCCAATGCCCAAATACTGTCAAAACTCTGCCGAAATTTTGAGAAAATGAAAAAAAAAATGTTTTATTAGTTTGTTTTACTAAAAAGCAAAGGAAAAATAGAAGAAAAAAAAAGTCGTTGTTCTGTCTTATTTTTTTTTAAAAAAAAATAAAAAAATATAAAAGGGAAAATAGTTTGTTTTCCCCTGAAAATGACAATGAAAAAGAGTCTTACTTTTAAAATGGTTTTTATTTTTTATTTTTTATTTGTTTCTGAAAATGCCAAAATGAAAATGAAAAGAGTCGTGCTTTGAAAGTGGTTTTGTTATTTGTTGCTGAAAAAGAAAAAAAAATCCTGTTTTAAAATAGTTCGGTTAATTGGCCCGAACTACGCGGGTTTGGTTCTTACCGGATGTGAGATACGTAGGCAACCCTCATCGGGTCCAACCCCCCCTTTTTGCTACAATAGCCAAAAATCAATAAATAAATAAAACGTGTCAAAATTTTAATTTTGTCATAAATAAGTCGGGACGGTGTTCAACCTCCCCTTTTGCTAAAAAATAGCCAAAAAAAATATGTCAAATTTAATTGTCATAAAGAAGTCGGGTGACGCTGTTTTATCAAGACATAGCCGAATGTTCCCGAAAGGGACGCCGAAAGGCTGACTTTGCATAAACAACCACTTTTTGGGTCATGTTTAAGATTTGGTCCAGTTGACTCACACAGCCTTAAAAATCTTCGTCCCCGAGACGTTGAAAGGCCGTGTTTGCAATATTGAGTTTGCTAATTTGAAAAACGATAAAAAGAGTCATGAATAAGTCGGGTGATGCTGTTTTATCAAAACATAGCTGAATGTTCCCAAAAGGGACACCGGAAGGCTGACTTTGCATAAACAACCACCTTTTGGGTCATGTTTAGGATTTTGGTCCAGTTGACCCACACAGCCTTAAAAAATCTTCGCCCCCGAGGCGCTGAAGGGCCGTGTTTGCAACACCCGATTTTTATTGCAATTTGAAAAAAAAAAAAGAGTCAACGGTCAGGTGAATACCGTTTGTTTTTTTAGTCTAAATAAGTCGAGCCAGCTTCGGTCGCGTCTTAAACTGTTCTTGCCAAAATAGCCTTAGAGTATCTTTCAGTTGTCGAAAGGTTATTTTCGTAAAAGAACTGACAAGTTTGTAAAGTGTCAAAATAATCCTCCCCGGCCTCAAAATTCATGTGAGATTTGGAAGGGGCCACATTTGCAAAAATAGCCATTTTGTTGCGTTTGTCAAACGGGGAAAGGAAGCTGACCTTTTTGTTTCGAGGTTATAAATCTTTAATTAGAATATGTGGGTTGTTTGATTTTCGAGTATATAGGTCATCTTCAAACTTTTGAAACCCAGTTTGTTTTAATATGAAAATTGAAAAAATGTGTTTAGTATTGTTTATCTTTTATTGGTCCGAACTACGCAGGGTCTGATTCATGCGGGGTCATGATACGTAGGCAATCTCCATAAGATTCGACCACAACAAAAAATGAAAAAAATGAAAAAAAAATCAAAAAAAAAAAGAAAAGAAAAAATGAAGAAAAAAAAATCAAAAAAAAGAAAGGAAAAAAAAAAGAAAAAAAATGAAAAAAGAGAGGAAAAGATGTTATTAATAATGGGGACCGACGGAGTCCATTCTAACCTGTTTCGCTTTGAATCACAAAGAAAGTTAAGGTGGTTGGTTTGTGGTAAGCCGGAAATACAAGACCCGGAAGCACACTTTGCGGGGATCAGGCCTGATAACAGAAGCACTCGAATCCTATTGGGACTTGTTGACTAAAGTTGATGATATTGAAGTTGGCAATGATCTGGGCAATACTGATGCGAAGCTCAGTGGCTGAGATGCCAGTTTTGATAAAATGGGAGGACGCTCCGTTCCTTGGTTAGCAGGAGAGAAGTTTTTGGTGGCTTATTTTGTTGTCATTTCTGTTGTCCGGATTATTCTTAGGGTTGTAATCCGAATATTGTCTTGTGTCAAACCTTCTTATCTTTCCAATTTGTCATATCAGTTTGTTTAAGTTTTGTCAAGGCTGTGTTAGGATTTTATTCTGGTTGTTTTGTTTGTTTTATTATTCAAACCATTTCGCCGGTAGTCTAATGCAAAAGCCGATCTTTTATTTTTTCCAGTCATCTTTTTGTTTAGTCCTTTTACCATTTTTGTTCAGTGCCGATTCTCGTGACATGACATGCGCACACAGTTTGGGCCTAATCTTAAAAGTTAATCATAAAAATCTTGGAAGGTGATCAAAGCATTTAAAGGAAATAAGAACTGTTTGAGATTATTTGAAGCCTGAGTCATGTGGAACTGGGGCAAGTAAAACATAAAGAAAACCGTTAAATGCAAGATTCGACAAATTGGCATGAGGGTCGTTCATGAGAATGAGAGTGTCGCCCAACAGTGCTTTAGAAATGACAAATGAAAAAGCAAGTGTTTAACACAATTGTCAAGTCCAGCACCATCGGAAGAGACTATAAATCTATGATCAATTGTGTTGTTTGCACTTGGCATGTTTTGAAGACTGGAATGACGAAGACATTTTGTTCTGCTACCTAAACATTTTATCCTTCGTTACCCCTTTTGAGCCTTATTTATTTTCTTTCATACCCCTCGTTCGGAATCAATAGCAACGACTAGGAAATACGAGCCTGGAAGGTAAAGAAAAAAAAAATCAAAAAAAAAAAACGAAAAAAAATAAGAAGAAAAAAATGATAACAAAAAAACAAAAGAAAGTCAAATGAAAAAAGAGGAATTAGGAACTACGTTTGACCTGATTCCTCAAGGAGGATACGTAGGCTCTTCACGGCTCGGTCATATGGTGCATAGTATCCATAGTGTGCATGGTGTAATAAAAAGTAAAAAAAAAATTAAATATAAATAAATAATCCCCAAGCAAGAAACTGGGGCAAGGGTTGCGCTTGTGGTAAGCAAAAAAATTGGTTCCGAATGTTGTAATTTTTAACCCCAAATTTATTTTGTTTTTGAGCCTTTAATACCCTTTCTTTCTAACCTATCCAAAAACCCACATTACGGTCCAAAGAAAGACCTTCTGACCAGTCTGCAAAAGATGCCAAGTCATACAAATGAGAGTCTTACCGGTGAACATAACATTCTGTTCTACAGCAAAAAGGACTCTAATCTCCAGCAGAGAGAGTTATACCGGCAACACTCCAAAATCCCCAGCTGGAAAGTGATACAAATGAGAGAGTCTTATCGGTGAAAATCTTCACGGACACCATAAGACGATGAAAGCTGAGAGAAAAACCAAAATGAGAGAGGCTTGATAGTGAAAACCCTTCGGGCACTACAAGTCGAATAAGATTGGGAATCAGATGGGGGATAGTCAAGGGAAGATCTTGAAAGACGATTGACGACAGAGGATAGGCCACATATGCATGTCATGACCATTAGAGTCGGTGTCTGCAATTGATAGGTTTTTATTTATAGTTTCTTTTGTTAAAGAGTCATCTTTTTCATTTGTCTTTTATCCTGTTCCTTTTTATCTTTCTCCTTTCATAGAAAAATTCCCTAGTAGAGTCTGTTTGGTCAGAACCAGTGGGAAATGACTTCAAAATAGGCCATCAGCTTTCCAATTATGCAAGACGAGATCTGACTAGTACATCCAAGTGATATAGTCAGCAAGGAACAAGCGCAAGGCCAGTGTCAAGAAAGATATCCCCAGCAAAAGGGAATTGACAAAAGGATTGACGAGTATCAAGAGGGATACCCTTGCCGAAATCAAAGGTTATAAACCTCAAGGCCAAGGACCGTGGACAAATTAAGGAGAGCAATGAGCATGATTTGGGAAATTCATGCGAGACTAAAAGGTCAGGGAAATGCTAGTTTCCGAGCTATGCCACAAAAGAAGAGGGATATCCCTAGCGGAAAGGGATTATCCCCAGCAAATAATATCACCCCCAACAAGTTGTGGAGCGCAGAGCAAGGAAGGAGAAAGGGAAAACCATCCCAATAGGAGTATCACAACCAACCACTACGTTTTAAACTAACAAATTTTGTTTGATTTGAAACAGGTAAAGGAAATGGCATTGATGACAGAAATGCATGCCCTAAGGGAGATTGTCAAACTGGGGCAGAAAATTTTCCTTTCATTTAAAATTTTTTCTGGAAGTCAGGTACCCATTCGAGGAAGAATAAAGATAATACCAGTCTCAAGGGAAGTGGTCTTTGAACCAGTGTTGTCCCAACATAATAAGTTTCAATGGAGGAAGTTATCCCCAGCAGACAGAACAAAGGGATGACACTTGTGCTCAGAAAAGCAAAGAGCCATTATCATCCCCAGCAGCTTCCAGAAGAATGAAGCATCGATTTGAAGGGATAAAATTCCCTAGCAGCGTTATCCTCAACAACATTATCCCAAGAAGATAACACTTTTATCCCCAGCAGTGTTGAGAGAAAGAAAAAAAAAGAAAAACAAATTTTGAAGGAGGGGAAGAAAGGAGACTCCCACAGTGGTATTATCCCCAACAAGCAAGAACAAAGCAGCGCAAAGGTAAAAGAAAAGAAAAGAAGAAATTACGAAGGTAAGTTTCTCAAATCATTGATCTTTACATTTTCCTCCTAGGATAAAAGTCCTAATCTGATGAATTTCCCTCCCGATACAATCTTGGTCCGATGAAATTTTTCTCCCAAGATAAGATATCAAATCTTAGTCCGATGAATTTTTCTCCTAAGATATCAAATCTTAGTCCGATGAATCTTTCTCCTAAGATAGAAATCTTAGTCCGATGAAATTTTCTCCTAAGATACCAAATCTTAGTCCGATGAATCTTTCTCCTAAGATAGAAATCTTAGTCCGATGAAATTTTCTCCTAAGATCACAACAAAATGGACCTAGTTTGACGATTTATCTCCTAGAGTCAAAATCTTGGTCCGATGGAATCTTTCTCCCAAGATAATATAATAAAATCTTAGTCGGATGAATCTTCTCCTAGGATCAAAATCTAGTCTGATGAATTTTCTCCTAGGATAATTTGAAAAAGAAGAAGTTTGAATTTGAAAAAAAAGGAGTCATTTTTTAGTTTTCTTAAGATTATCAATATTCAGTTGTTGTTGAGGTCAGGAGCCCGCCTGGAGAACGGAGGCTGAATTATTTTTAAAAAAGTTGTTGTCAAAGTCAGGAGCCCGCCTGAAGAAAGGAAAGGCGTTTTATTTTTTTTTAAAAAAAAAAGTTGTTAAAATCTCGCCAGCCAAAGAAAGGAATGACATTTTTGAAAAGTTGTTGAAGTCAGGAGCCCCCCTGAATAACAGAATGGCGATTTATTGGTTGAAGTCAGGAGCCCCTCAGAAGAACAGAATGGCATTTTATTGTTTGAAGTCAGAAGCTCGCCTGAAGAAAGGAAAGGCGTTTTATTTTTAAAAAAAAGTTGTTGAAATCTCGCCAACCTAAGGAAATGAATGGCATTTTTAAAGTTGTTGTTGAAGTCAGGAGGCCCCTCTGAAGAACAGAATGACGATTTATTGGTTGAAGTCAGGAGCCCCCTGAAGAACAGAATGGCGATTTATTGGTTGAAGTCAGGAGCCCCCCTGAAGAACAGAATGGCGATTTATTGGTTGAAGTCAGGAGCCCCCTGAAGAACAGAATGGCGATTTATTGGTTGAAGTCAGGAGCCCGCCTGAAGAAAGGAAAGGCGTTTTATTGTTTGAAGTCAGAAGCTCGCCTGAAGAAAGGAAAGGCGTTTTATTTTTAAAAAAGTTGTTGAAATCTCGCCAACCTAAGGAAAGGAATGGCATTTTTAAAGTTGTTGTTGAAGTCAGGAGCCCCCCTGAAGAACAGAATGGCGATTTATTGGTGGAAGTCAGGAGCCCCCCTGAAGAACAGAATGACGATTTATTGGTGGAAGTCAGGAGCCCCCCTGAAGAACAGAATGGCGATTTATTGTTTGAAGTCAGGAGCCCCCCTAAAGAACAAAATGACGTTTTATTGTTTGAAGTTAGAAGCTCGCCTGAAGAAAGGAAAGGCGTTTTATTTTTAAAAAAGTTGTTGAAATCTCGCCAACCTAAGGAAAGGAATGGCATTTTTAAAGTTGTTGTTGAAGTCAGGAGCCCCCCTGAAGAACAGAATGGCGATTTATTGGTGGAAGTCAGGAGCCCCCCTGAAGAACAGAATGGCGATTTATTGGTGGAAGTCAGGAGCCCCCCTGAAGAACAGAATGGCGATTTATTGGTTGAAGTCAGGAGCCCCTCTGGAGAACAGAATGGCGATTTATTGGTTGGAGTCAGGAGCCCCAATGAAGAACAGAATGGCGATTTATTGGTTGAAGTCAGGAGCCCGCCTGAAGAGAGGAAATGCGTTTTATTTTTAAAAGTTGTTGAAATCTCGCCAACCTAAAAAAAGGAATGGCATTTTAAAGTTGTTGGCTGAAGTCAGGAGCCCCCTGGAGAATAGAATGGCAATATATTGGCTGAAGTCAGGAGCCCCCCTGAAGAACAGAATGACGATTTGTTGGTTGAAGTAAGGAGCCCCCCTGAAGAACAGAATGGCGATTTATTGGTTGAAGTCAGGAGCCCGCCTGAAGAGAGGAATGACGTTTATTTTTAAAGTTGTTGTTGAAGTTGGGAGCCCGCCCATAGAACAGAGGCATACATTTCAGTCTTTACATTTCAAGAGTTGAAGTTGGGAGCCCGCCCATAGAACAGAGGCATACATTTCAGTATTAATTTCCAAGTGTTGAAGTTGGGAGCCCGCCCATAGAATAGAGGCATACATTTCAGTCTTTTCATTTCAAGCGTTGAAGTTGGGAGCCCACCCATAGAACAGAGGCATACATTTCAGTCTTTACATTTCAAGAGTTGAAGTTGGGAGCCCGCCCATAGAACAGAGGCATACATTTCAGTATTAATTTTCAAGTGTTGAAGTTGGGAGCCCGCCCATGGAACAGAGGCATACATTTCAGTCTTTTCATTTCAAGCGTTGAAGTTGGGAGCCCGCCCATAGAACAGAGGAATACATTTCAGTCTTTTCATTTCAAGTGTTGAAGTTGGGAGCCCGCCCATAGAACAGAGACATACATTTCAGTCTTTTCATTTCAAGTATTGAAGTTGGGAGCCCGCCCATATAACAGAGGAATACATTCAGCATTAATTTTCAAGTATTGAAGTTGGGAGCCCGCCCATACAACAGAGGAATCTATTTCAAGATCAAGTCAGAAGACAATAAAACAGAGGGTTACAATAGGAATCCCCAGCAGGAAACAATAAAAATCCCCAGCACCGGGAATCAGAAGATTGCAACAAGAGGTCCCAGCACAAACTCAAGTGCATGTGTCAAAAGGAAGAAAAGCATCGGAAGAAAAGCACCGGAAGAAACGCAAGCAGACAAGAAAGCAAGGCAATAAGAACAAATTGCAGTCTAGCCTAGCTTCTTGTTTTCTTTTAAGCACGGTGTAACAAGGAGATCGGTAAGCAGTGGTAATAGCATGCAACAACAGTAACATTGCAGTCCCACGGTAGTCCCAGCTACCAAAACTTCCCGAACTACATTGACCTGATTCCTGTTTAGCCCAGGATATGTAGGAAACCTTTGAAGCAAAGGTTCGGTCAAATCTTTTTCAAAAAAATGCTTCACACGGAGTACTCGGATGGGCAAAAATCGCTCGCTTTATCTTTGCACGAAAACCCTTCGTGTCTTCGGGCAAAGAGGGGCAGCTGTAAGCACGTGATATTTGCCCTATATGAGAATTACTCCCAAAAAAAATTCAAAAAAAAATGATTTTCCTTGGTGTGCAATTTTGTGATATTTTGTGATATTTTTGAATAATTATTTATGTTTGTCTATGCATGTTTATTTGTTAAATTAATAAAAATACAAAAATATGTCGCATTTTGCATGTAAAATTTAATTCTACATTTGTCAGTAATTAAGTTTGTTTTACAAAAAATAAAAATTACAAAAATAGGCATCGTTTGCATTTTTAGCATTTAATGTCCAAATATACAATTTTATGCTTAATTATTACTTAATTGTGCGTTAATTGTTATTGGGAGTTAATTTACGCTTTTATAACTTAATTTAATTCTTAATAATAATTTAAGTATTTTTATAATTTAGTTTTAGAAAAATAAAAGAAGAAAAGAGAGCAAAAATATAAAGAAAGTCGGAATTGGGCCTCTTCTTCGATTTTAAGCCACAGGCCCAAAAAATGGCCCAATCTTCCCAAACGACCCAGTCCATTTCGAACTGGGTCGACCCAGTCCATTTCGAAATGGGTCGACCCAGTCCATAACCCAACATCCTATTATCTTACATTTTACAAAAAAACAAAACAAATAAAAAAAAGGAAGAAGAAAACCATAAAATTAATCCCATCCGCCCCCCTCCTCTCTCTCTCGTCTTCTCCCCAAACGACCCCCAACCTCAAGCAGCCATGGCTGCTCCCCCCCCACGCAGTCGGCCAAGCTTCCAAGCAAACCCCACTCCAAGTTCGTCACCTCCGAACAACCCCTCACCGCCGGACATAACCCCAAACGACCACAGTCCTTCAACACCAAAGCTCCACCACGAAACATGTCGTCGTCCGCTGCTTCATCTCCTTCTTCTTCGTCCAACTGTCCCAGCCCTATCCGCAATTGATGAAGCTCGTCGAGCTCAAGCTTGAGCTCAGGTTGCCATGGCTAGTGCTTCCAGCGCCGCCACTGCTGCATCTTCGTCGAGCTCCAACTGAACGTGGCTATTTCTTCTTCTTCACCTCATGCTGTCATGAGCGTTCCGCTGCTCCATCGCCATTGCTTCCACTGTTACATTCAGTCGACGACGACGAACAACTCGTCGACCACTGCTTCCGCGTCTGCTTCTGCCTTCTGCTTCATCTTCTCCATCCAAACAACCACACTGCACCCCTGCTCTTCCTCTCTCATTCTCACCAGCGAGTTAAGGCCAGAATTCGGCCAGCCACCGAACCCCCATGATTTCCTCCTCCGGACAGACTCTTTTTCTTGAATAATATATATAAAAAATAATAACAAAAAGAGAAGATTGGAAAAGCTGGTCTGATTTCTACTGCTTTGGTTAAAAAAATTCTGGTGGATTGAGCCAAAAATTTCGTTTGGTTGGCGTCAAATTAGCTGAGTTTGATCGTCTGGATTTCAGACCTTTATTTGGTCTCAGTTTCCATTGATTTCCTGTTTTAGGTAAGTTACACTCGTCTGTAATCACTTATTGAATTTATGACTGGAACATGAGTTTGTTTATGCTAAATTACTGTTTCTACTTATGTTTTCGAAATGGTATGTTCAATTTGAAATCATTTGTCATCTTAGTTGAGCTTTGCTTTTAGTGCTGACTGTTAGAGATATTGATTCAATTTGTGGTTTGAAGTTCATTTTTAATCCAGTAATTTAATTTGAGTTTGTTTTGGTTTTTTTGATTTGTTGGTTTAATTTGAATCAGGCATTTTGTCGTTTGTATTGTTGTTTCCTTGCTAATCCATTTTTGGTCTGAGTTAACCAGGATTGGTTCCCAATATGGTTAATTCATTCACATTAATTTGATGTTGTTCATGTTGTTCATATGATTTGTTGATGAACATTGTTAGAAATTGGTCATATTTGCTATATTTTGGTTGAAATTGATTAAATGAAGTGTTTATAGCTGATGGGGTAGTTTGGTAATTTACAGTACGTTCAGGGGTAGTTTGGTAATTTCAATAAGGGCAGAGGGGTATTTTTGGAATTTAATTTCTGAATAATTATTTATTTTGAATGTTCTTTCCATTAAAATTAAGATAATATTAAAGTAATTAAGCATGGGAGACAAAATGTAATGGGGTGTGGGTGATATAGTTGTTTAATATAAATGGGGGACAAGACAAAGTGTAGTGGAGGGGAATATGTTAATTGTTTATGGTAGGCATGAGGGACAAAATGTAATGGGTAGGGTTGATATATTTATTTAATGTAATGGGGGTGAGTGGGAAGATAATGGGTTTGGTAGGAGAAAGTGATTGATTTTAATTGAGTTTGGGAATGTGTTATATATAGAGAGGTCTTGATACAAAAGATGAAAACTAAGAAATAGGAGATAATAGAGAGGAATCTGAAAAAGAGAAGAGAAAAACAAATCTTAAGAGGAGAGAAGAAGAGAATACAGAAGAAAATTTTAATAGAGAGGAAATTCCGAAAAATACTAAGACTTCAGAAAATAAAAAGAAAAACATTCTGGAAATTAGAAGAGAGAGTAGTACACACCTGATAAATATTCTGATATACGGGTTTAGAAACTAAGGGTTAAACATTAATTAGCCTTTTCAAATCTGAAAATTCCCTTGGTTTCTATCCGTTGTTTGTTGATAGTGTTTCTGGATTTTATTTTTATTTTCAAATCTGTCACTGGGATTAATGTTGACTGGATTGCTGGTTATTATTGTTGTTGCTGTGTTACGTACTGCGTGGCTGACTTTCTTCTTATATTGGCAATACCAGGTATACAACTGTAATTTTGGCCTTTTGTAAGCTGAAAGTGAAGAATGGAAGTTTAAATTTTTAATTTAGTTTTTTTTATTAATTGCATTTAGATTATTCATGTATTATTATTCTGTAAATCACTGTCATTTGGCATAACTAGGCATGTTATAGCGATTTATTAAATAACGCCTTAACCGGATTATTAGGAAGTATATTTAAGCCTGATTACTAATTAAAACTGTTTAATAATCAAAATAGAAGAAATAACGTAAAAAAACGGCGTTATTGAATCAGTTTGGAAAAAATTGACTAAGTTCCTTATTCATAAGGTTTATTGTCAACGTTAAGTTAATCGGAATCATGTAGTTAATTTCAGTTAAAACATGAATTAGTTTGCGAATCAAGTATTAGGACATGATGTGAATTAAAACAAGGTTAGTTAAGGATAAATTATTTAATTTTTAGAAATACGGTTTAGTAATCAAGATTATTTCTAATTTTTATTATTTGTAAATAATTAATTTCAATAGTTCAAATCATCTAACAATGTGATTTAATTGACTATGGGATAATTAGTTTTTTATTTTTTTTAAAAAAAAATAAAATAAAATAAAATATCTTGACAATTCCATGCTGTATTTATAATTAATATTTTTAGTAATATTACTTTCCGTTAATATTTGTTTTAAACTAGTATTTAATATGTTATTTGTAAGTATGTAGAGATTGATTTTATATTAGTAATAATAAAAGTAGTCATTAAAAGATATTCATAAAATAAGGGAGGATTTCGCCAAAAATAAATAAATAAAAACAATACAAAAATTTGCAGGGTCCTCCAATCTTATTTATTTATTTTTTTTTAAAAAAAATATTTAGATTACGGGATGAGCCATTTAGTAAATTTCACAGTCCTACCTAACAATTTAATAACGTGTAGTATTTTGGGCGCGTATTTAATATAGTTATTTTCTTAAATACGGGTGTGCATTTATGTAACCCAAATCCCGATCTTGACGAAGTCAAAATGCATCAACAAATCACGTGTACACTGGTTGTGACGTGGTCCGAGATGCTTTTTCACGACGTTGCAATTCTTGTATAAAATAATAATAAGAATAATGATAAAAGCGGTTTAATGCTAAATTTGCACATGAGCTCATAATTGTATAAAAATCAGATATTTAAGCCAAATATGACAGTTGAGCGACCGTGCTAGAACCACGGAACTCGGGAATGCCTAACACCTTCTCCCGGGTTAACAGAATTCCTTATCCGGATTTCTGGTTCGCGGACTGTAATACAGAGTCATTCTTTTCCTCGATTTGGGATTAAATTGGTGACTTGGGACACCCTAAAATCTCCCAAGTGGCGACTCTGAAATAAATAAACAAATCCCGTTTTGATTGTCCTTTAATTGGAAAAACTCCTTGCGCCCCTCGCGGGGGCGGAAAAAGGAGGTGTGACAATTAGGGCATCCAACGTCCCTAAGACAGCTTTCTGCACTCGGTACGGACATTATGAGTTCTTGGTGATGTCATTCGGGTTGACAAATGGCCCAACAGCTTTTATGGATTTGATGAACCAAGTGTTCAGGACTTACTTGGATTCGTTCATGATAGTCTTCATTGATGATATTTTGATATATTCCCGCAGCCGGGAGGAGCACGAGCAGCATCTTAGAGTGGTTCTTCAGACTTTGAGGGATAGTCAGTTGTATGCCAAGTTTTCGAAATGTGAGTTCTGGTTGAGTTCAGTTGCATTCCTGGGTCATGTTGTATTGGGAGAGGGTATTCAGGTTGATTTAAAGAAGATTGAGGCAGTCAAGAACTGGCTTACACCAGCATCAGCTACAGAGATTCAGAGTTTCTTGGGATTGGCAGGCTATTATCGTCGGTTTGTGGAGGGATTTTCGTCTATTGCAGCCCCGATGACCAGGTTGACCCAGAAGGGTTCCCTGTTAAGATGGTCAGACGAGTGTGAGGCGAGCTTTCAGAAGCTCAAGATAGCTTTGACTACGACACCAGTGTTGGTTTTGCTCACAAGTTCAGGGCCTTATACGGTTTATTGTGATACATCTCGTATTGAACTTGGTATGGTGTTGATGCAGGATGAAAAGGTCATTGCCTATGCTTCGCGGCAGTTGAAGATTCATGAGAAGAACTATCCAGTTCATGATTTGGAGTTGGCAGCCATTGTTCACGCGTTGAAGATTTGGAGGCATTACCTGTATGGCGTGGCATGTGAGGTGTTCATGGATCACAAGAGTCTGCAGTATTTGTTCAAGCAAAATGAGTTGAATTTGAGGCAGAGAAGGTGGTTGGAGCTATTAAAGGACTATGATATCACCATCTTCTATCATCTGGGAAAGGCCAATGTGGTGGCCGATGCTTTGAGTAGAAAGTCAGCTAGTATGGGGCAGTCTTGCTTATATTCCGGTCGGTGAGAGACCGCTTGCTTTGGATGTTCAGGCTTTGGCCAATCAGTTCAAGAGGTTGGATGTTTCTGAGCCCAGTTGTGTGTTAGCTTGCACGGTCGCTCGTTCTTCCTTATTGGAGTGTATCCGTGATCGGCAGTATGACGATCCCCATTTGTGTGTCATTAGAGACCCGGTGCAGCACGGAGGTGCCAAGCAGGTTACCTTAGGTGATGATGGAGTTTTCATATTGTAGGGTCGAGTTTGTGTGCCTAATGTGGATGGACTCCGAGAGTTGATTTTAGAGGAGGCCCATAGCTCCCGGTACTCTATTCATCCGGGCGCCACGAAGATGTATCAGGATTTGCGGCAGCATTATTTGTGGCGGAGAATGAAGAAAGATATCGTTGCATATGTGGCTTGGTGTTTGAATTGTCAGAAGGTTAAGTATGAGCATTAGAGGCCTGGTGGTTTGTTCCAAAAGATTGAGATTCCTGAGTGAAAGTGGGAGCGGATCACTATGGACTTCGTTGTTGGACTCCCACGGACACCGAGGAAGTTCGATGCAGTATGGGTTATTATTGATAGGCTGACCAAGTTAGCACATTTCATTCTTGTGGCAGTCTCCTATTCTTCCGAGAGGTTAGCTGAGATCTATATCCGGGAGATTGTTCGTCTTCATGGTGTGCCCGAGTCTATCATTTCGGACCGAGGTACGCAGTCTACCTCGCATTTCTGGAGAGCGGTTCAGCGAGAGTTGGGAACACGGGTTGTGTTGACCACAACATTTCATCCTCAGATAGACGGGCAGTCCGAGCGGACTATTTAGATTTTGGAAGATATGCTCCTAGCTTGTGTCATTGACTTTAGAGGCTTGTGGGATCAGTTCTTGCCTTTAGCAGAGTTTGCCTACAACAACAACTACCAGTCGAGTATTCAGATGGCTCCTTACGAGGCTTTATATGGTAGGCGGTGTCGGTCTCCGGTTGGATGGTTTGAGCCGGGGGAGCCTCGGTTGTTGGGTACGGATCTGGTTCAGGATGCCTTGGACAAGGTCAGGATTATTCAGGATAGACTTCGTACAGCTCAGTCCAGGCAAAAGAGTTATGCCTCCCGCAAGGTTTGTGATTTGGCATTCATGGTCGGTGAGCGGGTATCGCTTCGAATGTTGCATATGAAGGGCGTGATGAGATTTGGCAAGAATCAAGCTTAGCCCTAGGTTCATTGGCTCGTTTGAGATTCTTGATCGAGTGGGAGAGGTGGCTTATAGACTTGCATTGCCACCGAGCTTATCAACCGTGCATCCAGCGTTTCATATGTCCATGCTGAGGAAATATCACGGCAATCCATCCCACGTGTTAGATTTCAGCACTGTCCAATTGGACAAGGACTTGTCTTATGAAGAGGAGCTGGTAGCTATTCTAGACTTGCAGCTTCGTTAGTTGAAATCGAAGAGTTTTCCTTTTGTTCGTGTACAGTGGAGAGGTCAGCCTGCTGAGGCATCGACCTAGGAGTCTGAGTCCGATATGCAGAGCTGTTATCCCCATCTTTTCCCCGACTTAGGTACTTCCTTCTTCTGTCCGTTCTAGGATGAGCGATGGTTTTTGAGGTGGAGAATGTGATGACCCAAAAGGTCATCACCTATTTTTAAAATGAATTTTGCGTTCCGAGGCCTTAAAAACCTCTTTCTGTCTCACCTCAATTTGCGTGCGCATTCCGGGAGCATAGCCGGAAAGCTAATATGTGAAAATTTGTGAAAAATGGTAAATTTTGATTATAAAATGAATTAATTTGACTTCAATCAATATTTTGGGTAAACGGGCCCGGACCCGTGATTTGATAATCCCGGAGGCTCCGTAGGAAAATATGTGACTTGAGCGCATGCCCGGAATCGAACTCAAGGGTCCCAAGCACGAGAAATGAATTTTTTAAAGAAAATTGTTTTCTGAAATTATTTATGAGATTTGGAAATGAATTGTGATTAGAACTCGATGTTATCAGGCCCGTATTTTGGTTCCATCACCCGGTACAGGTCTTATATATGATTTAAGATAAGTTTGTAAAATTTGGTAAGAAACGGACTTGAAACGACGTGAATCGGATCATTTTTGAGAAAATTGGAAATTTGAAGTTCTTAAGAAAATTTCATGATTTTGATGCTAAATTACTAGTTGTTGTTGTTATGTTATTGATTTGAATGCACGAGCAAGTCCGTATGATGTTTTAAAATTGGTGTGCATGTTTGGTTGGGAGCCCCGAGGGCTCGGGTGAGTTTTGGATAGGCAACGGAGTGAAATTTTAACTTAGGGAACTGCTGGTATGCTTCAGGCCTGCAGGCTTCGCATTTGCGAAGCCTGTCTCGCAAATACGAGCTCGCAAATGTGAGCAATGTATCGCAAATGCGAGAGGTGGCCTGGGCTGCCTTCTTCGCAAATGCGACATTTGCCTGGAATCCCCCTTAGTCGCAAATGCCAGACACTTTGCAAATACGACACTGCTTTCGCAAATACGAACATAGCAGAGGTCGGGGTTAGCAATTGCGAAACCTGTTCGCAATTCCCATACCTGCAACCTGCAATTTTTATACTTAGCCGAAAATCAACCATTTTCCACATCTTTTTAAAACACAAACTCCCTAGGGCGATTTTTCAAGAACAACTCCGTCACACCTCCTCTTTCCGCCCCCGCGGGGGTGCAAGGAGTTTTCTCCAATTAAAGGAAAGTCGAAACGGGATTAGTTTATTTATTTCAGAGTCGCTACCTGGGAATTTTAAGGCGTCCCAAGTCACCGGTTTTAATCCCTGAATCGAGGAGAATATGACTCTGTTTGTCATTCTGCGAACCAGAAATCCGAGTAAGGAATTCTGTTAACTCGGGAGAAGGTGTTAGGCATTCCCGAATTCTGTGGTTCTAGCACGGTCGCTTAACCATTTTTATACTTGGCTTAATTATCTTGATTTACTAAATATATTTTTCTGTTGTTATATAATTCCGTTACCGCCTTAGATTATTTATAATTATAGACCTTTAAACGAATCACGCGTACGTATATTCGTGTTATATATTTTTTATAAACATGAAGAATCGTGTCACGCATACGTGTACACAATAAGATTGACAATATTATTTTTGTATATTTTTATTATGAAAAATCATATGTTCGAAATTTAAAATAAAATTAAGAACATCGTCACCCTTGTATGATTAAACAGTGAACTGCAAATCTCGGGTTATATAAAATTATTTTAACATCCCCGAAGAACCCCTTTTTTTATTAAATGTTTGCTCGGAGTTGCGCGAACGCATAATCGGAATTGCCTTTAGAAATATAATCAGGTCACGCGAACGTATCCCTAATCGCACAAAATATTCTTGATGGTAGTATAAATTTTTCACAAATTGTTTATTACATCCATACATTTTTATGTGAAAGTCATGACAAATCACTATTTGAGATGCCTCTAAATTCCTTAAAAATAATTCACAATTTATTAAGTGTTGACCGCGAATTATATTTTTCGCGTGTGAATTATATTCCTCAAAGCCATTCGAATTTAAAGAGTAAAAAAAAATAAACAACGTGTGATTAATACTACCATTTTTATCGTAAATACAATATTTGTCTACCCAAAAAGCGAATTGCGTATAAAACTTAGGAAAAGAATTGATTTAATAAACGAAGTAATATTTTTCGAAGAATTTTCATTGCTATATTTGGAGCGAACGCTATTTACACATTTTTGACTTAAAATGTTACAATTTATAAATCCCACCCTTCTTTTACACCACTTGTTTTTAGTCCGAGGTTATAATTATTTGGTTAACTTTGCTTACGAAGATTGAGTTTGGGATAAATAAACCAATTCTTATTCTCTGCCTACGCGAATATTTGCAAACACTAACTCTATATTTTGTAAAAAATCATTGACATCATTTTATACATTAAAAGAAATGAGTTGATCGCGTTCCTAAAATAGCTAAGCCATTTGTTATTAAGAAAGAGAACTAATCCACCAATTGATTTAATAAGACGACATCACATATAACGTAAACATACATCATGACCTGTTCGCAATATTCCAACATTGTAATAGTAATGGATTATATCAATTCACCTTTCAACTATAGGTTATACACATAACCGTTATTACGCCATATACGAATAAAGTAGAACTGACATCATCTAACCTTAAACAAAATTGGATATTTGACAAAATAAGCTAGTAATGTAATTTCTGGGTATTTCCGTACTATTCTATACTTAGCTAACAATATCACAGGCTTTAATTAATGGCAAACTTTCTACCATGTTCCCTATCTCAACAATTCAAACAATAAATGTCATCACTAGTCCTCAAAACACATAAGATTATTGTGGAATTTACTACTCGAGAAGGTTAATTAGTTAACAGTTTATCATGTCAAGTGTAATACTCTATTACCAACTAAAACAAAACTGAAACTTAAACTAATAAAATTTAAATGAGTAGAAGACATCCTTATAATTCCAAACTTCATTTACTTGCCATGTTGAAGCTTTTCATGACATGAGTTTACAGATATGTACCTAGAAATGAGGGTAGAAGAGGTAAATTTCAGCAGTAGCAGCAGCAACAAAAACAACAGAATATACCAATGTTTCAACAGATTTGAACAACAAATGACAAGACCCATGAAGCCCAGACGCACAGTGGCAGGAAATTTAGGAAATTTCAGATTTAACCCAAGTAATATCAACAAACAGACCCGGACAGGTTCAAAGAAAACTATGTTTCTGGTTTTCTTTCCTTCTTCTATATCTGTTTCAGATTCTGTGTGTGCGTGAGTGTTCTCTTTTCTGTTTCTTCTTCTGTTTTCTTCCTCCTTTTCAGATTTCTGTTTCTGATTTTTTCTGCTCAGTTTGGTTCCCTCTCTTTAGATTTTTTCTCTATCTCCTTTTTGGTTCTCTTTTTTTTTTCACTGTCCAGTCCCCCTTTTTCTCTCTATTCTCCTTCTTTGTGTCTCTCTTCCCCTAAAATCAGTCCCAATTCCCCCTTTTTATACAAGTTTTCCTCCCCTAATGCTGCCTGGACCCCTTCTTTCTTTTAAAATCAGAAAATCTCATTCAAAATCTGCTTTACTACTTTAAATCCCATTAAGTAAAACCTTTTCTTGATTTTCAGCACTCCCATTACCCTTTGTTTCCCATTATCCCATTAAATTATAGCCATCAACATTCCACTATAACACATTAATACTAACATATTATTCCTACTATTTCTATCCCAGAAATACCCCTGAAATCCTACTGTTATTACTGCCCTTAATACAAAGAAATCAGAATCTGATACAAAATAGATTTTATAATCTGTTCAAACTTAATTATCAACCTGCTTTCTGATTTAAACAGCTATAACCAATTCTCTTGAACTCTGGACTGAATCTTAACTGAGAATGCAACCTTCTAACACAATTGTATCTAATCAACACTTGTGAAATTGAATTTAAACCCAACATCACAATAACATCACACTGAACAACAGAACAATTTAAACTGAATTTGAAAATCGAACTAAGATCAAACAAATGCAGGAGCATTGTCAATATATTGACAATGCCCTGAAACTAACTGCCCAGAAATCAACACACACACAATATCCATTTGACGGACTCATTGATTTACAAACAAGCATGATTTAACTGACAAATACTAATCAACTGACTATCTACAATAATTGTCAACAAACAATTTATAAATAGATAAACATATTGTTTCAATCAGCATTATCAGAAACGGGAATTCATAATATAACTAATCGACGAACTTAATCGAGTCGATTACACATATTGTAAACAAACATAACAAACAGAGACAAATGCCATTATTTGATCACATGAACGGGTATGAGACAGAATCAAATAAACAAATAGGAAAATTACACAGACTACTAAAATAGGCAACAATATACCCGTAGGAAACAAAAAGAAGTAGAAAAATATCTCTGAATCTTCAATCTTACACAGACAAAACTCAGCTTTGGATTCGGACCTTTTGAGGCTGAACAGACTTTATTCGAAGTATTCTCAATTGAGAATACCTCGATTAAAGTCTCTTAGACCTCAATCCCTCACTTAAATTGGACAGATTCCACGAGTTGGCATTTTAGGGTTTCACTTTTCTCAGATTTAGGGTTCGACCAAATCTGGGCAGATTCGAAGGGAACCAAAGATGACTTAGGGGTGAGGGAGGCCTAGGGGTCATTGGGTGTGAATTTGAGACAGATCTGGGTGAGTTCATGTTTGGCTCGAATCTTCAAATGAAGATTCGAGAAGCTCTGAGGTGATTCGAGCCAAACAAACAACAGATCCATAACGAGGCAGGTTAGGGGGTGCTATGGTGTTAATTGTGGCTTGGTTGGTTTAGTCCCAACTCATATATCTTCAAATGAAGATTCGAGAAACTACAGGAATATTTGAGCTTAGTGGTTATCATATTCGGATAGAGGATGGTCAGGGGGTTCAGGGGTGTTAAGGTGGTGACCGGCGGCGTTGTTGCCGCCGGGTTTCAGGCGAGGGGGAGTTAGAGCGGCTAGGGTTTTAGGGGTATCGTCTGAAGACGATGATGAACAAGAGAAGGGGGTGCTTAGTTATGGGGCCGGGGTATGAACTTGGGACTTATATACGGATGGGGTGGATGGACCAGGGCCGTTGGATCAACTGAGATCAAAGGCCTGGATCAATTCGTATGAGAGGAACGGTGTCGTTTGAATTTAGTCGGGGTATGGGTTGGCCCGGGCAATGGGTCGGGTAGGGGTTACGGGTAAGGGTGTGGAATATCAGCCGTTGGATTGATTTAATCCAACGGCCCTTGATGAAATATGACCAAACGTCGTCGTTTGGTTTACTCTTGAGTTGGACCGGACCTGGGGTGTTTGGATTGGGCTATGGGGGGGGGGGGTAAATTTTGTTTGGGCCTGGATTTCAGTCCAGGTCCGATTTTTCACCTTTAAAACTTATTTTCTATTTTTCAAAAATTAAACAAAAATTAAAAATCAATAAAAGAAAATTACACACATATTATTTAATGCATAAAATAATAAAATCAACACAATGACAAGAAACACCTATGCACATTTTGTGATTTCCCATTTATGCCGAATATTATAATCAACTCCTAAATGTATGTATTTTTGTTTGTATTTTTTCATTTTTATAAAACCCATGATTAAAAAATGCGATATTAACTCCTAAATGCATATGTATCTGCATTACCATTTTTTTTTTGTATTTTTCCTTAATTAGAATAAAAATGAACATGCACAGACGAAATGACCCGAAAATTCAACAATTGCACACAAAGAAAACAATTATTTGTGATTTCTTTTGGAGTAGTTCTTGGGAGGAAAAAATCACGTGCTCACAGCTGCCCCTCTTTGTGCGGAAACTCGAAGAGTTTTCGTTCAAAGATAAAAGTGAGCGGATACGAGCGATTTTTGCCTATTTGAATACTCCGTGTGAAACATTTTTTGAAAGATTTGACCGAACCTCTGCTTCAAAGGTTTCCTACATATCCTTGGCTATAAAGGAATCAGATCAATGTAGTTCGGGAAGTTTCGGTAGCTGGGACTACTACGGGACTGTGATGTTACTGCTGTTGGTTGCTGATTTTACTGTTTGCTGACCTCCTTATTACACCCTGCTTTAAAGGAAAAACAAAAAGCTAAACTAGATTACGGTATATGAATTACAAAATCTTATCTAGATCATGCCCTTGCGTTTCTTGTTGTCTTGATGCCTTGGTGACTCTCGGGCATCTGACTTATTCCGCATTTTCTTTCATTGTGTCTCATATTTTCTTTCTCTGTTTGGGACTCTTGTTGTGTCCTGCTGGGGATTTGGTTGGACTCCTCTGCTTTATTGACTCTAAGTGTGCTCCTTTCTTATATGGGCGGGCTTTTGACTTCAACCCGTAATGCCAAAATAAATAGTCATTCTGTTCTTCAGGGGGGCGCCTGATTGCTTGATACTTCAATGGTATTCTCTTATTCTCCAGGTGGACGCCTGATTGCCAATGCTTCTTTTGCTCTTCCTTGTTCTCCAGGTGGACACCTGATTGCTAATTCTTTCCATGGTTCTTCCTTGTTCTCCAGGTGGATACCTGATTGCTAATGCTTCTTTTGCTCTTCCTTGTTCTCCAGGTGGACGCCTGACTGCTATTTCCTTTCCTCATCCTTGTTCTCCAGGTGGACTCCTGATTGCTATTTCCTTTCCTCATCCATGTTATCCAGGTGGACGCTTGATTGCCATTTCAACTCTTCATCCTTGTTCTCCAGGTGGACGCCTGATTGCCAATACTTATTTTGCTCTTCCTTGTTCTCCAGGTGGACGCCTGATTGCTATTTCCTTTCCTCATCCTTGTTCTCCAGGTGGACTCCTGATTGCCATTTCAATTCTTCATCCTTGTTCTCCAGGTGGACGCCTGATTGTTATTTCCTTTCTTCATCCTTGTTCTCCAGGTGGACGCCTGATTGCCAATACTTCTTCTGCTCTTCCTTGTTCTCCAGGTGGACGCCTGATTGCTATTTCCTTTCCTCATCCTTGTTCTCCAGGTGGACGCCTGATTGCCATTTCAATTCTTCATCCTTGTTCTCCAGGTGGACGCCTGATTGCTATTTCCTTTCTTCTTCCTTGTTCTCCAGGTGGACACCTGATTGCTAATACTTCAATTGTTCTTCCTTGTTCTCCAGGTGGACGCCTGATTTCTTCTATTTCCTTTGTTCTTCCTTGTTCTCCAGGTGGACGCCTGACTGCTAATACAATACTTCTTCTGCTCTTCCTTGTTCTCCAGGTGGACGCCTGATTGCTATTTCCTTTCCTCATCCTTGTTCTCCAGGTGGACGCCTGATTGCCATTTCAATTCTTCATCCTTGTTCTCCAGGTGGACGCCTGATTGCTATTTCCTTTCTTCTTCCTTGTTCTCCAGGTGGACACCTGATTGCTAATACTTCAATTGTTCTTCCTTGTTCTCCAGGTAGACGCCTGATTTCTTCTATTTCCTTTGTTCTTCCTTGTTCTCCAGGTGGACGCCTGACTGCTATTTCCTTTCATTACTCTTTCTTGTTCTCCAGGTGGACGCCTGACTGCTATTTCCTTTCCTCATCCTTGTTCTCCAGGTGGACACCTGATTTCCATTTCAATTCTTCATCCTTGTTCTCCAGGTGGACGCCTGATTGCTATTTCCTTTCTTTTTCCTTGTTCTCCAGGTGGACGCCTGATTGCTAATACTTCAATTGTTCTTCCTTGTTCTCCAGGTAGACGCCTGATTTCTTCTAGTTCCTTTGTTCTTCCTTGTTCTCCAGGTGGACGCCTGACTGCTATTTCCTTTCATTACTCTTCCTTGTTCTCCAGGTGGACGCCTAACTATTTCCTTTCCTCATCCTTGTTCTCCAGGTGGACGCCTGATTGCCATTTCAATTGCTCTTCCTTGTTCTCCAGGTGGACGCCTGATTGCTATTTCTTCAACTGCTTTTCCTTATTCTCCAGGTGGACGCCTGATTGCTATTTCCTTTCCTCATCCTTGTTCTCCAGGTGGACGCCTGATTGCTATTTTCTTCCATTGTTCTTTCTTGTTCTCCAGGTGGACGCCTGATTGCCATTTCAATTCTTCATCCTTGTTCTTCAGGTGGACGCCTGATTGCTATTTCCTTCCATTGTTCTTCCTTGTTCTCCAGGTGGACGCCTGATTGCCAATACTTCTTCTGCTCTTCCTTGTTCTCCAGGTGGACGCCTGATTGCTATTTCCTTTTTTCATCCTTGTTCTCCAGGTGGACGCCTGATTGCTACTTCCTTTCTTCTTCCTTGTTCTCCAGGTGTACGCCTGATTGATAATTCTTCCTTCATCCTTGTTCTCCAGGTGGACACCTGATTGCTAATTCTTCTTTTTCTCTTCCTTGTTCTCCAGGTGGACGCCTGATTGCCAATACTTCTTTCCCCATCCTTGTTCTCCAGGTGGACACCTGATTGCCATTTCCTTTGCTCTTCCTTGTTCTCCAGGTGGACGCTTGATTGCCATTTCAATTCTTCATCCTTGTTCTCCAGGTGGACGCCTGATTGCTATTTCCTTTCTTCATCCTTGTTCTCCAGGTGGACGCCTGATTGCTGACACTTCAACTGTATTCCCTTATTCTCCAGGTGGGTGCCTGATTGCTGATACTTCAACTGTTGTTTCCTGAAACAAATATTGTTTTTGGCCCTGTTTCAAATCAAAGAAAATTTTGTTAATTTAAGGCATGTTGGTTAGTTGTAGCATTCTTGCTGTCCTGTTTTACTGCCTTGGAGTGGTTGAAAAAACTGTTTTGTCCTTATAATTGATCCTTAACCGCAGGATCCCCAACTGTTGTGTTCACTTCAAAACCCTTTCAATTGTAATCATATGCTTTTCCTGACATTACTGAACCACTTTTCCGATTCAACTTTTCTTACACCCATGTCTTATTTTCATCCTGTTACCTCCCGCCTTTCATGGCCGTATTTTGCATTATGCAATCTTGAATCTTGGTAGTATACCTTGACATTCCTTTTTATTTGTTTGGAACAAAACTTACCTCAAAAGCTTTAGAAGAGTAAGATTATTAGTGACGAAAAACGACGATTTCGACAATTATAAAAAGAAAAATCCAAATTTGGATGGCTGTTGGAGAAGGAATAAGGAACTTATCTGATTGGAGTTACTGTCACCAATGATCAGGGTATGCATTTCGGATTAATCAACCCAGTCTTTTTAATCAATCTCTTCTTTCCAATTGTTTCATTCTGCTTTCCCAAAATTTCCACAACCCAATTTCACTTTTTGCCAATTTACAGATCTTGTTCGACTTGCAGTACCTAAAAGAGTTTCCACCAACAAACCTTCCTCATTTGTTCATTTCTTAATTCCTTTTCGCCTTATGGTGCCTACGAAGGTTTTCACCAATAAGACTCTCTCATTTTTCTTTCTCTCAGTTTCTGTCGTCTCATGGTGCCCGTGAGGGTTTTCACCTATGAGACTCTCTCATTTTCATTACTTCTTCTTGTTTGGACCAGAGTGTTATGAATCATCTTCATTTGTTTGACTCGGCGTTCTTTCTAAGATTGGTCGAAAGGTCTTTTGGTATGTGGTTGGAATGGAAAGGTATCAAAAGTTAAACAATTTTGGTATGGGTTTAAAATTACAACTCTTGGAATCCTTTTTTCTTATTATCAATACAATTCCTGCCCCAGTTTCTTGATTGGGGGTTCTCTTGATGTTTCCTTTTATGCACATTGTGCATATTATGCACCCTATAACCGAGCCGTGAGGCGCCTACGTATCCTCTTTGAGGAATCAGGTCAAACGTAGTTCACTTCAATAATAGTGTTTTTTTTTTCTATTTTTGCTTTTTTTTATTATTTAATTTTCATTGATTCTAAGAGAGGGTAAGAAAGAAACGAATGTGGCTCAAAGGGGAAACAAAGGGTACAGTGTTTGGATAGCAGAATAAATTGCCTTTGTCATTCCAATCTTCGAAACAATGCCGAATACAAACATTTAATAACTATACCAAAGAAAAATCATGCATAATATCTCTTTACCGCATCAGAATTGATAGCCATGTCTATGCATTTTCCTTCAATATCTGTTAAACATAATGCACCGTTGGACAATACTCTGGTCACAATGAATGGTCCTTGCCAATTCGAGGCAAATTTGCCCTTTGCTTCAACCTGATGTGGAAGAATACGTTTCAGCACATGTTGACCCACTTCAAACTTTCGGGGACGCACCTTTTTGTTGTATGCTCTTGCTATTCTTCTTTGATATAATTGGCCATGACATACTGCTGCCAATCGTTTTTCATCAATCAAGTTTAACTGTTCTAGACGGGTTTTGACCCATTCATCATCATCAATCTTAGCTTCGGCGATGATCCGAAGGGAAGGAATTTCAACTTCTGCAGGAATTACTGCCTCAGTGCCATATACCAACAAATAAGGAGTTGCTCCTACTGAAGTGCGAACAGTAGTGCGATATCCCAACAACGCAAATGGTAATTTTTCGTGCCATTGTCTTGAACCTTCTACCATTTTCCTAAGTATCTTCTTTATGTTTTTGTTGGCTGCCTCGACTGCTCCATTCGCCTTGGGCCGATACGGGGTAGAGTTGTGATGTATAATCTTAAACTGTTGACATACTTCCCTCATTAAGTTACTGTTAAGATTAGTACCGTTATCTGTGATGATCACCTTTGGGATTCCGAATGACATATGATATTTGAGTGAACAAAATCGACCACAGCTTTCTTGGTCACTGATTTGAATGTTTTGGCCTCAACCCATTTGGTGAAATAATCAATGGCTACCAGAATGAACCTGTGCCCATTTGATGATGCCGGCTCAATTGGTCCAATGACATCCATGCCCCAAGCGACGAAGGGCCATGGTGCCGACATTGTGTGCAACTCGGATGGTGGAGAATGAATCAAATCCCCGTGTATCTGGCATTGATGACATTTGCGCACAAAACTGATACAATCTCGCTCCATGGTAAGCCAATAGTAACCAGCTCGGAGAATTTTCTTTGCCAACACATATCCGCTCATGTGGGGTCCGCAAACTCCCGAATGTACTTCAGACATGACAGTCGTAGCTTGTTTAACATCTATGTATCTTAATAATCCAAGGTCTGGTGTTCTTTTATACAAAACTCTTCCACTTAAGAAGAATCCATTTGCCAATCGCCTAATGGTTCTCTTTTGATCTCCTGTGGCTTGTGCTGGATATATCCCCATTCTGATATACTCCTTGATGTCGTGGAACCATGGTTCACCGTCAGATTCCTCTTCAACCATGTTGCAGTAAGCGTGCTGATCGTGGACTTGAATATGCAGTGGATCCACATAAGCTTTGTCCGGATGGTGCAACATTGATGCCAGGGTAGCCAATGCATCGACAACCTCATTATGGATCCTTGGAATATGCCGGAACTCCACTGATTGAAACCGCTGACAAAGATCATGCAGACATTGTCGGTATGGTATGAGCTTCAAGTCTCGTGTTTCCCATTCTCCTTGAATTTGATGTACCAGAAGATCCGAATCTCCCAAGACCAAGATTTCCTGGATGCCCATGTCTGCGGCTAGTCTTAACCCCAGAATACAAGCTTCATACTCAGCCATATTATTGGTGAAATAAAATCGAAGTTGAGCCGTAACAGGATAGTGATGCCCTGTTTCATAAATAAGTACAGCTCCTATCCCGACTCCTTTCATGTTAGCGGCCCCATCAAAGAAAAGTTTCCAGCCAGGTTTTTCAATTTTCTCCATCTCATCGATATGCATTATTTTTTCATCGGGAAAATAGGTTTTTAATGGCTCGTACTCCTCGTTGACCGGGTTTTCGGCTAGATGATCGGCCAATGCTTGGGCTTTCATTGCAGTCCGAGTCACATAGATGATGTCAAATTCTGTGAGCAATATCTGCCACTTTGCAAGTCTCCCCGTTGGCATAAGTTTTTGAAAAATATATTTCAACGAATCCAGACGCGAAATGAGGTAAGTAGTGTAGGATGACAAATAGTGTTTCAATTTCTGAGCTACCCAAGTTAGGGCGCAACATGTCCTTTCCAGATGAGTGTACTTAACCTCATAAGTTGTGAATTTCTTGCTAAGGTAGTAGATGGCCTGTTCTTTTCTGCCGGTGAGGTCATGCTGCCCCAATACACAACCAAAGGAATTTTCCAAGACCGTTAAGTAAAGAATCAAAGGTCTTCCTGGCTCTGGCGGAACCATCACAAGTATCCTTTTATCTTATCAAATGCTTCTTGACATTCATCAGTCCACTTGACCGCAACATCTTTCTTCAACAATTTGAAAATAGGCTCACAGGTTGCCGTGAGCTGAGCAATAAACCTGCTGATGTAATTCAACCTCCCTAACAAACTCATTACTTCAGTTTTGTTCCTTGGAGGTGGCAGTTCTTGGATGGCTTTGATTTTTGATGGGTCTAGCTCGATGCCTCGCCGACTGACTATGAACCCCAACAACTTTCCAGATGGAACACCAAATGCGCATTTAGCAAGGTTAAGCTTGAGGTTGTACCTGCGAAGTCTTAAGAAGAATTTCCTCAAATCCCCAACGTGGTCGGCTTGATGTTTTGATTTTATGATCACATCGTCCACGTATACCTTAATCTCCTTGTGTATCATATCATGAAACACCGTGGTCATTGCTCTCATGTAAGTTGCCCCGGCATTCTTCAAACCGAATGGCATTACCCGGTAGCAATAAGTTCCCCATGGTGTGATGAATGCCGTCTTTTGTGCATCTTCTTCATCCATCAGAATTTGATGATACCTGGCATAACAATCCACAAAAGATCCTATCTCATGCTTGGCACAATTATCGATCAAAATATGGATATTGGGCAATGGGAAGTTATCCTTCAGACTTGCTTTGTTGAGATTACGGTAGTCGACGCATACTCTAATTTTTCCGTCTTTCTTTGGCACAGGAACGATATTAGCCAACCAAACAGGATATCGAGTGACTCGAATGACCTTTGCCTCCAACTGTTTGGTGATTTCTTCTTTAATTCTCACACTCATATCAGGCTTGAACTTTCTCAACTTTTGCTTGACAGGAGGCACCATTGGATCAGTGGGCAATTTGTGAACCACTAAATCAGTGCTCAAACCTGGCATGTCGTCATACGACCATGCAAAAACATCTTTGAATTCTATGAGTGCTTTAATCAACTCTTCTCGGATCTTTTGTTTGAGATGGACACTTATTTTAGTTTCTCGGATATTATTCGTGTCCCCTATGTTGATGTCTTCGGTATCACTCAGGTTAGGTTTGGTTTTTTCCTCAAAATGAATTAACTCTTTACTAATATCTTCGAAAGCCTCATCCTCATCATATTCTGATTCATAATCACAATATACTTCTTGAATTATTATTTTGGAATCAGATTGATTTTTAAGACTGGGCTGAGGATTCCTCATGCATGTCATATCACTAGAGCCAGCGTAAAAAGAACTGTACAGAAAAAGAAGAAAAGAAAAGAAAAATATGAGGAATGATAATGAAATGGAAACTGTATTTTATTGGATGATGAAAGATAACAAGGTTTGCACACTTCAAACAAACTGTAAGATAAACATTGGGATTACAACCCTGAGGTAACCCAAACAAACTGAAGGAAAATCAAAATAAACTACCAAGACCCCTTTCGAATGGGGAGAGGAGTGGCTTTCCAATTATTAAGCCTTGTCTCTTGCCCGACGAATTGCACTTCTGCGTCACTAGAACCTTCACTGCTTTCCACCACGTTCACATCGTCAAACAGCTTTTCGAATCTTTCAGCTAATTCCTCCTCAGAATTAATCATGGATTTAGGAATTGTTGTTATCGGGTGATTTCTGGTACCGGACTTGATGAAAGATTTTGATAGATGTGGGACTAGCTTTGGGAGGACCCATGCCTTCTGTTTTGGCTTCTTGGCTTTTCTCATGTCTGTGACCGTGGGTATGAATCCCAAACCAAAAGTTCCCCAGTTCTCGGGGAGAGATACTGGTTGTATAATGCCTTGCAGAGATGAGCCCAAACCCTTGCCGGGTACAAAACCATTCTTTAACATTTCATAGGCTACCATGACTGATGCAAAGGTTATCTTTGGATTCGGAATGTATTTCCCCTCTGGAATTTTCTCTACCGACATTGTGTCGGCCATTTGGTAAACCCATGGCCCCTGGTCATCCTCTATTCCCTCAACTGGTACAATGGCACCGCTGTGAGTATTTAAACTGTCTTCCCCATGCACAACTATTTCCTGTTTATCCCATTCAAACTTGACTACCTGGTGTAGTGTTGACGGGACTGCTTTAGCAGCATGAATCCATGGTCGACCCAACAGCAAATTATAAGAAAAAGTTATGTCCAGCACTTGAAACTCCATTGTGAATTCAACTGGCCCTATTGTCAGCTCCAGCACTATGTCGCCAAATGAATCTCTACTTCTACCGTCAAACCCCCGTACGCAAATACTATTCTTCTGGATCCTCTCCTCTTTTATTTTTAACTTGCTCAGAGTGGAGAGAGGGCAGATGTTTGCGCTTGACCCGTTGTCAACCAACACCCGGGTTACTACGGAGCTTTCACATTTCAAGGTGAGGTAAAGAGCTCTGTTGTGCTCAGTACCTTCCACAGGCAATTCATCGTCAGAAAATGTGATTCTGTTTGCCTCAAAGATTCTGTTGGCTATTTTTCCCAAGTGATTTACGGAGATCTTGTCAGGAACGTGTGCCTCATTTAGGATCTTCATTAAAGCTAGACGGTGCTCCTCTGAATGGATCAGTAATGACAATAATGAAATTTGAGCGGGCGTCTTTTTCAATTGATCTACAACAGAATAGTCATGGAGCTTCATCTTTCTCAAAAATTCTTCCGCTTCTTCTTCCGTCACAGCTTTCTTTATTGGTGTTGGATTATTTTTAGTTTTTCTTAACTCCTCGGGAGTGAAACATCTTCCCGAATGAGTCAAGCCTTGTACCTCACAGACTTCTTCCTTGACTTCTTTTCCTTTGTACATTACCGTCACCCGTTCATAGTTCCATGGAATGGCCTTGTTGTTGATCACTGGTAACTGGGTTACCGGCTTGATAATAACACGTTCTATACGGGCTCCTTCCACGACTACAATGGGTTTGCTGGCGACCCCTGGTACAATCACTTTTAATCCTTCCCGCTTTGTAGCAACTTTGCTTGAAGATCCCTTCTCAAATACCACAGATGGTTCATCACCCTTTTTGTTGTGCTTAGGTATCGACTTCTCTTCTATTAAATGCTCATCTGGCTTGGATTCATGAGACCTAATAATCATGATGGGTTGTGATGGCTTCTTTGTTTCCCCATCAGCCCGTACTATTTCTATCATATTGGCCTCCTGATGGGCTGGCATTGGATTTTTGTTGATATTGGGAGCTTCGGGGGTTTGAACTTCAATTTTGTTAGTATCAATCAGCTCTTGTATTGCATTCTTCAAATGCCAGCATTTTTCTGTATCATGGCCTGGTGTACCAGAACAATACTCGCAGCTTATGGTGTATTTCAGATTCTTTGGAGGAGGATTGGGCAGCTTGGATTGTATCGGCCTTAGCATGTCTAGTTGTCTTAACCTGTGGAACAGACTAGTGTAGGATTCACCCAATGGAGTGAAGGTTTTTTTTTTCTGTCCCCTTTCACCCCTGAATACCTGATTAGGCATGAAACTTGATCCTGGGTAATTTCGTGGGTAAGTACTTGGTATGACAGGGGCACGCCAATGAGCGTGGGCAGGTGGTTGATGGAAAAATGAGGTTCCGACGGGTGATAGTAGTGTTGGGGTGAATTGTGGTGGTAAGTTGATTGGTGGGATCGATGTTGATTGTAGTAATTAGGTGAACCTACGGATCCTGACCAAGTTCCTGAATCAATCACCGCTGCTTCCTCCCTTTTCTTTCTTCCGATTCCTCCTACCCCGCCTTGAATAGCTTGAGTAGTCGCCTTAATAGCCGAATAACTCATGATTTTATTTGTCTTGAGGCCTTCTTCCACCATACCTCCCATCTTCACTACTTCGTTGAATGATTTTCCTACCGCTGAAACCAAATGGGCATAGTAAGTTGGCTCCAGGGCTTGTAGGAAGTAGTCTACCATTTCACTTTCCTTCATAGGAGGATCCACCCTTGCTGCCTGTTCCCTCCACCGGAAACCATACTCTCTAAAACTTTCATTGTGTTTTTTCTCAAATTTTGTCAAAGATAGTCGATCTGGGATGATTTCCAGATTGTATTGGAAGTGGTAAGCAAATGCCTGTGCCAGGTCATCCTAAGTGTACCATCTTCCATGGTCCTGGCGTATATACCACTCCAAAGCTGATCCGCTCAAACTTTGACTGAAGTAAGCCATTAATAATTCATCTTTTCCCCCAGCTCCTCGCATCTTGCTACAGAAACCCCTTAAGTGGGCTACTGGATCGATGTGCCCATTATATAGGTCAAATTTGGGCATCTTGAAACCAACTGGCAATTGCACATTTGGGAATAAGCATAAATCCTTGTAGGCCACACTGACCTATCCTCCTAACCCTTGCATGTCTCGGAACAATTGTTCTAGGCTTTTGACCTTCCTGAACATCTCTTCTTGTTCAACATTTTTGACTGGCTTGTCAATTTCGGTTGGGAGGTCAAAACGAGGAGTAGTTGAATGGATTTTGGAGGCTTTGAAGGTGGGCTCCGGGGGGTAGTATTGGTTGTCCTGGGCCTGGAATATAGGCTCACTAGGAGATTTGTGGAATGTAGCCTGGGGAGGTGCTACGAAAACAGGAGTTACTGGTGGAGGAAGGTATGGAACTGGTTTAGGAGGTGGAGATTGCGGTGTCTGAGAGGTGGTGCCTCGGTAGTGTTGGTAGATGGGGAAATTTGGGGATAGTTCAGTGGTAAGATTATCCTGAGTTTGGGCTAGTGATGGAGCAGGGTTAGCTGGGTAAGATGGGGGTGATTGCCCTGTAGACCAAGCCCGGTACATCTCAGCCATTTGCTGCTTGAGCTTAAGCATTTCTTCTTTCATTTTACCTACGTCCATCTCCTCTATCTCAATACCTGTGTCGACATCCGGAATAGACATACTTTCGGGTATTGGTCCTTTTGATCTCGTGTGATAATGATAATATGCCAGTATACTCTTAGAGAAACTAACTGCTTGAATTCTGGAAATGACAAACTTGTTAGTTTTGAGAGTTTTAACACATATATAATTACACGTTGAGATGCAATGTTCCTAGACAAATAACCCCTTTCTATTATGCATTTGCTCGGCTGCTTGTGTCATCCCAGCTTTTCTTGACCTTTCTTTTTACTGTTACTCACTCTTTATTTTATTCTTTTATGATTGTGAAGGTGTTCGAATCTTATAGAGATTGCCTGCGTATCATGCCCCCGCATGAATCAGACCTTGCGTAGTTCGAACGTAAGACAATCACTTTTATTTATTCTTGAAATAATACAAAGATGGAACATACATTACATTTGGAAAAACATTATACGAAAAATGGTTTAAAAACTCGACACACACCCAAATCAAATAAAAGACACAACTCTTAACATCTCTGAACATGCTCCACTTCCCACTTTTGTTGTCAATCATTGGATTATCTGCTCAATGTGGGGCTTGACCCAGATGACCTCCCAGCGTACGATACATTCTTTCTAACTCCATTGCCAGATGACGGGCAAAAATAGGTGCATGCTCTATAAACCTTTCATAATCCATCCCTTGGCAGTTTACATAACTTTGAGAGGTGTAAACCGCTAAATCATGGATTTGTGCCCTGAAATCTTGGAGACGTTGGTCTTGGTTTTGCATTTGCTGTTGGCGAGTGGTGGATATATCTCTGACACGGTCTTCACGATCTAAAGCTGACTCTAATTAAGCTCGGAGTCTGGCCTGATCGAGTCTTGCCTGTGCTCTTTCTCTGTCGATGTCTGCATGCTGATATTCTCTGTTGTACCTTCTCGCTTCTTCCAGTTGTGCATGAAGTTGGGCTTCTGAATGTATCCAACTGTCTTTTTCCTTCTTGAATTGTACCCTGTCTTCTTCGAATTGCCTTACTTGGCGTTCCTTATTAGATCTGGCCTCTTCGTTTAATTGTTGTATTCTTTCTTTAGCTTTGCTCAACGCCTTTTCGTTTTTTGCCAAAATGGAATCATAATCTTGCATTTTTCAAAAAGATTGGCGATGATTTTTTGATCCTTCCAACTCCTCATTGGTGTTTCAGAAGCTTTCTTCATTTTTTGAAATTGAGCGTGAAGATTTTTATTCTCACAAGCTAGACTCTTCTTCTCGCCTTCTGCTTCTTGTTCTTGCAAATCTTTCTCCAAACTGAGGCTCCTCAGATTTTCCTTTAGGGCATGGATAGTTGCTTTGTACCCTTTTTCCTTTTCTCCCCAAATCAACCGCTCTTGGATTTTATTGTTAAAGGTTTGAACATGGGGTCTTTTTGTTGGCCTTCTTAGATCGGGTTCTGGTGCATCATCCACGCGGGACTGTTTCTCAAACCACCTTGCATATCCTGGATTTATCTCGCCCTTTGTAGTGTCTGGAACTTGAGTATCATCTTTCAAGTATCGACACCCATTCCACATCTGCTGAATTAAAGCCTCGGGAAGAGTGGCTTCAGGGTGTAACTCGATTACTTGCATACTCAAATCTTTATCATCGGGAACTATTTGGTATCTCCCTAGTTGTCTTAGAACTCTTTGTGGCGCATATGGCTGGATGCTTCTCAATCCCAATAGTAGCAAATAACTATTCGAGGTTGACATGTGTATCACTTCCCTTACCGGGAGCCATCCCAAAGTCCACTCAATTTGACTTGCCGTTAAAGATCTTAGATGAGATACCCAGGCTTCGACCCCTTCTGGTGACTTATAATCTTTTATTCTTTCTTCATAACTCTCAATGAAATTATCATGGCTTGGACCATACTATATGATCTTGGGGTGATGCTGGAGATGTTCAATCATCCACATTTGCAACAAAATTTTGCACCCTTCGAAGACCTTTGCCCCTGATTTACATAAAGTCAACGCCCGATAAATGTCGGAGAGAATGATCGGGGCAAGGGTATGATTTTCCTTGGTAGTGAGGACTTGTACGACTTTCGCCGTGCGAATATCAATTGTTCGTTCTTTGTTTGGGAAGACCATGATTCCTAGAAAGGCCACCATGAAAGCGAATCGACGGTGAATCTGCCAGGTGTCTTTGTTCTGCTTGTTGGTAAGGCCCTTCTCATGAATTTCAAATCCATCTGGCTTTCCGAACCTTGAATGTAGGAAGTTGAAAGAACAACACCCGTTGATAACGTTGCTTTTTCTGATTTGATTACTGATGTTCAGGAGCCCAAAGAATCGATGCACTGAGGGAGCTTTTGGGAATATAAGACTTTGGTTTCTTAAATCTCCATCACAACCGGCATATCCAGCTATCTCTTCTAATGTAGGAGTAAGCTCAAAATCAGAGAAGCAAAAAACATTGTGAACAGGGTCCCAGAAGGTTACTAATGACGCAATCAAATCATCACGTGGTTTAACTTTCATAATATCTATGAGAGTTCCCAAATGTTTAATGAGCCATTTTTGACCATCTTCTCCTAACTCATGCCACCACATCTGAATCCGAAATAGAAACTCATCTGCATTTGCGGACGGCGGGTTTTGGGTAGTGCTCATTTTGTGTCTGCGATTAATTTTAACAAAAATCAAGACTCCTTTTGAAAACAGACACTCATAAAAAAAATCATTTTTTTATATATTTTTTATTTAATTAACACTTCTTCTTTTTTTCAAAACTTAAAACTATTTTTGGGAATTTTCTAAAACAACCCATTTTATTCCTCGGCTCTCACAATGATTTTGTTTTCCAATTAAGCTGGTCAACAAGCAAATACAAGGCAAATGAATGCACAAGTAGCAAGTAGGATGCATCAGGATGGTCTTTTCATTTCGGGTTCACCTGTCCTAGACAGACCCAACCCCTGTGTTGAGTCTCCAAGGCCAAATGTACATGATGCAAATAGACGTTCCTACTAGGGATCCGGTACATGGCTGAGTTATTCTAAGTGAAAAACCTGAGGCAAATTGTTCTAGATCTGGCTTACCCAAATGGACAATTTGAGCCGAAATGGGGGCAATGTACCGGGAACACGAAAGTCTACCCGGCCTAGTTACTTGTCCCAACTTTGTCTTATTTGGTATGACTTTAACAGAAAGGTGGGCCACGCGCACGTGTGCACCATAAATTCAGAAGACTCAGAAAGAAGGAGGGTTTCGTAGCAGTTTTATATACACAATTCAGATAATATTAAAGCGGTAAAAGTGTCATTTAGCACATTGGGCATATATCATGTAAAAATCAGATAATAGATAAAGCCAACTATAACAGTCATTTTAAGCTCGAATTCTTAAACCTTGAACCAGTGGTTCTGGGTTCACAATTGAGTCCCCAGCAGAGTCGCCAGAGCTGTCACACCTCCTCTTTCCGCCCACGCGGGGGTGCAAGGAGTTTTCTCCAATTAAAGGACAGTCGAAACGGGATTAGTTTATTTATTTCAGAGTCGCCACCTGGGAATTCTAAGGCGTCCCAAGTCACCGGTTTTAATCCCTAAATCGAGGAGAATATGACTCTGTTTGTCATTCTGCGAACCAGAAATCTGGGTAAGGAATTCTGTTAACTCGGGAGAAGGTGTTAGGCATTCTTGAATTCCGTGGTTCTAGCACGGTCGCTTAACCATTTTTATACTTGGCTTAATTATCTTGATTTACTAAATATATTTTTCTGTTGTTATATAATTCCGTTACCGCCTTAGATTATTTATAATTATAGACCTTTAAACGAATCACGCGTATGTATATTCGTGTTATATATTTTTTATAAACATGAAGAATCGTGTCACGCATACGTGTACATAATAAGATTGACAATATTATTTTTGTATATTTTTATTATGAAAAATCATATGTTCGAAATTTAAAATAAAATTAAGAACATCGTCACCCTTGTATGATTAAACAGTGAACTGCACATCTCGGGTTATATGAAATTATTTTAACATCCCCGAAGAACCCCTTTTTTTTATTAAATGTTTGCTCGGAGTTGCGCGAACGCATAATCCGAATTGCCTTTAGAAATATAATCAGGTCACGCGAACGTATCCCTAATCGCACAAAATATTCTTGATGGTAGTATAAATTTTCCACAAATTGTTTATTACATCCATACATTTTTATGTGAAAGTCATGAGAAATCACTACTTGAGATGCCTCTAAATTCCTTGAAAAGAATTCACAATTTATTAAGTGTTGACCGCGAATTATATTTTTCACGTGTGAATTATATTCCTCAAAGCCATTCGAATTTAAAGAGTAAAAAAAAATAAACAACGTGTGATTAATACTACCATTTTTATCGTAAATACAATATTTGTCTACCCAAAAAGCGAATTGCGTATAAAACTTAGGAAAAGAATTGATTTAATAAACGAAGTAATATTTTTCGAAGAATTTTCATTGCTATATTTGGAGCGAATGCTATTTACATATTTTTGACTTAAAATGTTACAATTTATAAATCCCACCCTTCTTTTACACCACTTGTTTTTAGTCTGAGGTTATAATTATTTGGTTAACTTTGCTTACGAAGATTGAGTTTGGGATAAATAAACCAATTCTTATTCTCTGCCTACGCGAATATTTGCAAACACTAACTCTATATTTTGTAAAAAATCATTGACATCATTTTATACATTAAAAGAAATGAGTTGATCGCGTTCCTAAAATAGCTAAGCCATTTGTTATTAAGAAAGAGAACTAATCCACCAATTGATTTAATAAGACGACATCACATATAACGTAAACATACATCATGACCTGTTCGCAATATTCCAACATTGTAATAGTAATGGATTATATCAATTCACCTTTCAACTATAGGTTATACACATAACCGTTATTACGCCATATACGAATAAAGTACAACTGACATCATCTAGCCTTAAACAAAATTGGATATTTGACAAAATAAGCTAGTAATGTAATTTCTGGGTATTTCCGTACTATTCTATACTTAGCTAACAACATCACAGGCTTTAATTAATGGCAAACTTTCTATCATGTTCCCTATCTCAACAATTCAAACAATAAATGTCATCACTAGTCCTCAAAACACATAAGATTATTGTGGAATTTACTACTCGAGAAGGTTAATTAGTTAACAGTTTATCATGTCAAGTGTAATACTCTATTACCAACTAAAACAAAACTGAAACTTAAACTAATAAAATTTAAATGAGTAGAAGACATCCTTATAATTTCAAACTTCATTTACTTGCCATGTTGAAGCTTTTCGTGACATGAGTTTACAGATATGTACCTGGAAATGAGGGTAGAAGAGGTAAATTTCAGCAGTAGCAACAGCAACAAAAACAGCAGAATATACCAATGTTTCAACAGATTTGAACAACAAACGACAAGACCCGTGAAGCCCAGACGCACAGTGGCAGGAAATTTAGGAAATTTCAGATTTAACCCAAGTAATATCAACAAACAGACCCGGACAGGTTCAAAGAAAACTATGTTTCTGGTTTTCTTTCCTTCTTTTATATCTGTTTCAGATTCTGTGTGTGCGTGAGTGTTCTCTTTTCTGTTTCTTCTTCTGTTTTCTTCCTCCTTTTCAGATTTCTGTTTCTGATTTTTTCTGCTCAGTTTGGTTCCCTCTCTTTAGATTTTTTCTCTATCTCCTTTTTGGTTCTTTTTTTTTTCACTGTCCAGTCCCCCTTTTTCTCTCTATTCTCCTTCTTTGTGTCTCTCTTCCCCTAAAATCAGTCCCAATTCCCCCTCTTTATACAAGTTTTCCTCCCCTAGTGCTGCCTGGACCCCTTCTTTCTTTTAAAATCAGAAAATCCCATTCAAAATCTGCTTTACTACTTTAAATCCCATTAAGTAAAACCTTTTCCTGATTTTCAGCACTCCCATTACCCTTTGTTTCCCATTATCCCATTAAATTATAGCCATCAACATTCCACTATAACACATTAATACTAACATATTATTCCTACTATTTCTATCCCAGAAATACCCCTGAAATCCTACTGTTATTACTGCCCTTAATACAAAGAAATCAGAATCTGATACAAAACAGATTTTATAATCTGTTCAAACTTAATTATCAACCTGCTTTCTGATTTAAACAGCTATAACCAATTCTCTTGAACTCTGGACTGAATCTTAACTGAGAATGCAATCTTCTAACACAATTGTATCTAATTAACACTTGTGAAATTGAATTTAAACCCAACATCACAATAACATCACACTGAACAACAGAACAATTTAAACTGAATTTGAAAATCGAACTAAGATCAAACTAATGCAGGAGCATTGTCAATATATTGACAATGCCCTGAAACTAACTGCCCAGAAATCAACACACACACAACATCCATTTGATGGACTCATTGATTTACAAACAAGCATGATTTAACTGACAAATACTAATCAACTGACTATCTACAATAATTGTCAACAAACAATTTATAAATAGATAAACAGATTGTTTCAATCAGCATTATCAGAAACGGGAATTCATAATATAACTAATCGACGAACTTAATCGAGTCGATTACACATATTGTAAACAAACATAACAAACAGAGACAAATGCCATTATTTGATCACATGAACGGGTATGAGACAGAATCAAATAAACAAATAGGAAAATTACACAGACTACTAAAATAGGCAACAATATACCCGTAGGAAACAAAAAGAAGTAGAAAAATATCTCTGAATCTTCAATCTTACACAGACAAAACTCAGCTTTGGATTCGGACCTTTTGAGGCTGAACAGACTTTATTCGAAGTATTCTCAATTGAGAATACCTCGATTAAAGTCTCTTAGACCTCAATCCCTCACTTAAATTGGACAGATTCCACGAGTTGGCATTTTAGGGTTTCACTTTTCTCAGATTTAGGGTTCGACCAAATCTGGGCAGATTCGAAGGGAACCAAAGATGACTTAGGGGTGAGGGAGGCCTAGGGGTCATTGGGTGTGAATTTGAGACAGATCTGGGTGAGTTCATGTTTGGTTCGAATCTTCAAATGAAGATTCGAGAAGCTTTGAGGTGATTCGAGCCAAACAAACAACAGATCCATAATGAGGCAGGTTAGGGGGTGCTATGGTGTTAATTATGGCTTGGTTGGTTTGGATCTGAGTTTGCCTCGAATCTTCAAATGAAGATTCGAGAAACTCCAGGAAGATTCAAACTCAATGGTTATCATATTAGGATAGAGGATGGTCAGGGGGTTCAGGGGTGTTAAGGTGGTGACCGGCGACGTTGTTGCCGCCGGGTTTCAGGCGATGGGGAGTTAGGGCGGCTAGGGTTAGGGGTATCGTCTTCAAAGATGATGATGAACAGGAGAGGGAGGGGGGTGTTTGGTTTAGGGGTGGGGTATGTTTTGGGACTTATATACGGATGGGGTGGATGGACCAGGGCCGTTGGATCAACTGAGATCAAAGGCCTGGATCAATTCGTATGAGAGGAACGGTGTCGTTTGAATTTAGTCGGGGTATGGGTTGGCCCGGGCAATGGGTCGGGTAGGGGTTACGGGTAAGGGTGTGGAATATCAGCCGTTGGATTGATTTAATCCAACGGCCCTTGATGAAATATGACCAAACGTCGTCGTTTGGTTTACTCTTGAGTTGGACCGGACCTGGGGTGTTTGGATTGGGCTGTGGGGGGGGTGTAAATTTTGTTTGGGCCTGGATTTCAGTCCAGGTCCGATTTTTCACCTTTAAAACTTATTTTCTATTTTTCAAAAATTAAACAAAAATTAAAAATCAATAAAAGAAAATTACACACATATTATTTAATGCATAAAATATTAAAATCAACACAATGACAAGAAACACCTATGCACATTTTGTGATTTCCCATTTATGCCGAATATTATAATCAACTCCTAAATGTATGTATTTTTGTTTGTATTTTTTCATTTTTATAAAACTCATGATTAAAAAATGCGGTATTAACTCCTAAATGCATATGTATCTACATTACCATTTTTTTTTTTGTATTTTTCCTTAATTAGAATAAAAATGAACATGCACAGACGAAATGACCCGAAAATTCAACAATTGCACACAAAGAAAACAATTATTTGTGATTTCTTTTGGAGTAGTTCTTGGGAGGCAAAAATCACGTGCTCACAAACTCTTCTTCCAAATTGATTATAAGTCAATTTTAACTCGTTTCCTTCAATCATTAATATCTTTTAATATGATTTCAACTCAAAACCAATGATTTTCATGGGGGAAATTAGGTTTTTTGTGTAGAACCTAGATTTTTCAAAAATTGGGGATTTAGACCTCGATTTGGGGTCCGATTTCAAAACAAATTATATATTTGGGTTCGTAGGGGAATGCGTAATTAGGTTTTGGTTCGAACCTCGGGTTTTGACCATATGAGCCTAGGGGCGGTTTTTGACTTTTTGGGTAAAACTTTGGAAAACTCATTTTCATGCATTGGGGTTGATTCATTTAGCGTTTATTTATGTAATTAAGTAACTTGTGGCTAGATACGAGCGAATTGGTGGTAGAATCATGGGCTAAAGCAGTAATTGAGACGTGAATTGTGTTCGTGGCACCGAGGTAAGTGTTTGGTTTAACCTTAGCTTGAGGGATTAGGAGTTGTATCTTATTTGCTACTTGTTTCTTGTTGAGCACGACGTATAGGCATGGTGACGAGTAACTATATATTGGTGTCGAGCATGACCGTCAGTCTTAAATTGTGATTTATTGTGTTCTTGAATAATACTACGGATGCTTAAATTGATGAATCTCTGTATTGAGCAAGGATTATGATTGTTCTCGTGGGAATTATTTATGATTGAGTATTGGTGTTAGCTGAGGTAGTTATATGTTGGAACAAGTTTGGTTATAGCTATTTCTCCCTAGCCGGGACGTAGTTACTTATACTGTCGATTCCTTTGCCGGGATAGTGTAGTTCTTTATTGATCCCTTGCCGGGGCTCTTGTTATGATTGTTGTTGATTGTATATGTGGATCGCGTTGTACGCCGCAACAATATTATTTGTGGATCGGGTTGCATGCCGCAACAATGATATATGTGGATCGAGTTGCACGTCGCAACAATATTATATGTAGATCGGGTTGCACGCCGCAACAATATTATATGTGGATTGGGTTGCACACCTCAACAACGATATATGTGGATCGGGTTAAACACCGCAACAATATTATATGTGGATCGGATTGCACGCCGCAACAATAATATATGTGGATCGGGTTGCATGCCGCAACAGTGATAAATGATATATGTTTATCGGGTTGCATGCCGCAACAGTGATAAATGATATATGTGAATCGGGTTGCACGCCGCAACAGTGATAAATGATATATGTGGATCGGGTTGCACGGCGCAACAATGATAAATGATATGGATCGCGTTGCATGCTGCAATAGTGTCGTTATATATTGGGATCGGCTTGTGCGCCGCAACAATTGTTGATTCAAAGTCTTTATAGATTGGATACAAGTTTCTTATTGTTTTGCCATGAATTCTAAGCAGTCCTTATGTCGTTACTCTTGATTTACTGTTGATATTGATACACCCTCGCAACATGTACATCCCCTCCCATCTTTACTTGTTTATTCCTGTTTTATTTTCTGCTATATATTATATAACTACATAGGTTCATTTGGTAGTCCGGTCCTAGCCTCGTCACTATTTTGCCGAGGTTAGGCTAGGCACTTACCAGCACATGGGGTCGGTTGTGCTGTACTATACTCTGCACTATGTGCAGATCCCGGAGTAGCTCTTGGACCATAGCATTTGGGTGGCTACCTTCAGTCCACGCGGAGATCCAAGGTAGACCTGCAGGCGTCCGTAGGCCCTGGCATCTCCTCTATCCTTTATTTCCTATTTCATTTCTTTGATTTGGAAACAGTGCATCTTTATTTTTAGACTTTGTATTTAGTACTCTTAGATCATTTGTGGTACTGTGACACCAGCTCTGAGTGATTAAGGCTTAAAGAGTTGTATTATATTCATATTTTAGATATTTTACTACATTTCTTCTGCTTAATGAAATTTCCGCTGTTATTTTCCACATTATTGCTTTATAAATGCTAAAAGGGTATAAAAATGGATAAAGGTAATATGTTCAATAATTGGCTTGCCTAGCTCACATTAGTAGGCGCCATCACAACTCCCGAGTGTGGGAAATCCGGGTCGTAACAAGTTGGTATCAGAGCTCTAGGTTACATGGGTCTCACAGTTCACAAACAAGCTTAGTAGAGTCTGAGGGATCGGTACGGAGACGCCTGTATTTATCCCCAGAGGCTACAGAGTTAGGAAAAACTTCACATTTATTCCTTCCTATTGTGCGATTTAGTTTCTCAATACTGATTGAATTTCTACTCTGTTCTTTCGTAGATGGCGAGAACACGCGCTTCCTCATCCACTAACCAGCAGCCTGAGCCCCCAGCAACAGTTCCCACGAGGGGCAGAGGGCAAGGCCGAGGCCGTGCTAGAGGTCGAGGTAGGGTCAGAGCTCAGCCCATAATAACAACACCCGTGACGGATCCTCAAATTGACTTTGATGATGAGGTTTCGGCCCCCCAGTTCTGGTGGGCCCAACTCAGGTCCCAGAGGGGTTTATTGCTACCCCAGTACTCCAAGACACTCTGGTCCGTCTAATGGGCCTTATGGAGAGTGTCACCCAGGCAGGCTTGCTTCTTGTAGCAACAGCCATCTCTCAGGCTGGAGGAGGAACCCAGACTCCTACTACTCGCACTCCGGAGTAGGTAGCTCCCTAGTTTCAGACTCCAGTAGTTCAGCTAGTTGGAGTAGTTCAGCCGGGTGTGGTAGCTCAAACCGGTGATGGAGCAGCTATGTCTGTTGATACTTTGTGGAGATTGGATAGGTTCACCAAGCTCTTCATTACTGCCTTCAGCGGTGCATCTTCTGAGGATCCCCAGGATTATCTAGACAGTTGTCATGAGGTTCTCAGGAACATGGGGATAGTTGAGCCCAATGGGGTCGATTTTGCTACCTTTCACTTGTCGGGATCTGCCAGGACTTGGTAGAGAGACTATTGTTTGGCTAGACCAGCTAGATCACCAGCCTTGACTTGGGAGTAGTTTACTCAGCTATTTCTGGAGAAATTTCTCCCCATCACTCATAGAGAGGCCTATCATAGCCAGTTTGAGCATCTCCAGTAGGGTTTTATGACTGTTACTCAGTATGAGACCAGATTCATTGACTTGGCTCGTCATGCTCTTATCATACTTCCCATTGAAAGAGAGAGAGTGAGGAGGTTCATTGAAGGACCTATCCAGCCTATTCGACTTCAGATGGACAAGGAGACTGGGAGTGAGATTTCTTTCCAGGAGGCGACCAATATGGCCGGGAGAGTTGAGATGGTTCTATCGCAGGGAGGTGGTCGGGGGTCTGACAAGAGGCCTCGTCATTCCGGCCGATTCAGTGGTACCTCATCTAGAGGCAGAGATTCATATGGTAGAGGCCATCCTCCTAGGCCTTTTCAGTCAGCACTTCAGGTTTCTAATGGTGCTTCAGGTGGCCGTGGTTCTCATATGCAGTATTCTGATCAGCAGACCTACAGTGCACCACCAGCTCCTATCAATGCACCGCCGCTTCAGAGGGCTTGTTTTACTTGTGGCGACACGAGGCACATTACTAGATATTGCCCTCAAGCACCGGCAGTTCTCAGCAGCAGGGTTCCCGTTCTATGGTTTAGGTACCAGGTGTTCCATAGCCCACCCAGCCAGCTAGAGGTGGGGGTAGAGGTGCCAGAGGTGGTGGTAGAGGTATTAGAGGTGGAGGTCAGGCCGCTAGAGGTGGAGGCCAGCCAGTAGCAGATCGTCCTAGAGATGTAGTTCAGGGTGGTGGGGCCCAGCCTCGATGTTATGCTCTTCCAGCTAGGCCCGAGGCGGAGGCTTCCGATGCAGTTATCACAGGTACTGTTCTGGTTTTTAGTAGAGATGCTTCAGTTTTATTTAATCCGGGATCTACATACTCCTATTGTAGACATGTAATTTTTGACCCTCCCCAAGATTTTACACATTTTAGTGTTAAATATTTAGTTTAGGTCTAGTATCATTATTTTAACTAGTTTTGACTCTTTTACTTTATTTTAAGCACAAAAATTGAAAACTACAAAAACAGTTTCATGTTTCTCTATTTAATTAAGGTATTAGGTATTTTTAGAAAAATATTATTTTTAACCCATTTTTATTTTTAGTATAATCCTTAAAACTATCAAAAAAAGAGTTTCATGTCAAAATATAGTTGTTTTAGTTAATTGGTATTAGTTTTACATTTTTATGGTATTATTTTAGAAACGAAATTAATATTTTTATCCAAATTGCAAGAACTATGGAATTAAAAACCAAATTTTATAACCCAATTCACCAAGCCCAATCTTCGAGGCCCAATTAACTTTTCCCTAGCGCTAAAGAACCCCACCCCTAGCGGATTCCCTTACTCTCCAAAATTTAGCGCCCATAAAAAACCAAAAAATGAATGATCTGCTTCTTCTCCCAGAAAAAGACGATAGCAACTTTTCCCTCTGATTTTCATGCTAAAACCACCCAAAACTCCACATCTGCCGCTTCGGACTTCTCCTTCCTTCATCTCTCTGGACATTTTTTAATTGTGTTACTGATAAATCCGCGACGATCTTCAGTCTAAGACGCGAGAAATAGAATTAACAAAAAACAGGGGAAACAACACACACACACACACAAACCAGAAAAAACAAGTAACAGATAAACAAGGGGAGGAGTACGAATTGAGAATAGAGGAAGCTCGGTTCTCTGCTCAAACCTTCTGCTTGATTTCTCTAAGAAGAACACTATTTAGATTTTATTCTTTGCCCAATCATTGTTACCATGCTAAAAATGTTATAGGCTACCTACTCAAGAGCTCACTAATTGAAAAAAAATGAAACAAAAAAGAGAAACGAGGTCTGGTTAAATTGTTCAAGAGAAAAAGGCTAGCTTTTTTATTTTGGGGTCTCACTTTTTCCTTTCATGATATTAAGTTTCATACATAGAGATATAAAAATTCTAGTCTTCCTAGTTTAGATTTCAAGTTTAAAAATACAAAAAAAAAGGAGGTCAGCTCTTTTTAAAGCCATTCTCACTTCAACTCTCGGTTTCAATTCATGGAATTTGAGTGAAAAGTTAGTGTCGGGTTCGAGGTTTTCGGATGGATTCGCGGTTCCGGTGTAGATTTTAAATGCTATTGTCGGATTGAACAACATTGATGCTTGCAAGGAGATCTTTCATCAATTCAATTTTGATCACTGTTTTGGTTTCACCTGAGGTCAACCCTTTACTCTGTTCTCTGCTTAGTCTAGAATTTCCTCATGTGCATGATTTCTGCTTGTGTGCATTTTATGCTTCAATTGTTACACTATGTTAGTCAAATTTGTTTGAATTTAATTTCTCAAGTATAAATATTGTTGAATTCTTGTCTTGTGGGTATGTGTTGATGCACAAAGAAGAGTAATAATTTTGATTAACCAGTAAGTGATCTCAAATAGAAAGATAAAAGAATGGGAATTTGGTTAACTGGGTTTAAATGGATTTGAGCTTTGGTCATAATCGACACATGTGAATTAGATTTAATATCAATTTTACTTTTATATCATCACTTTGTCACCGCTAGTAGCATGTTTTAGGCCGATTAAATTTGGGTAGGCAAGCCTTAGGAGTTTTGTTAATTTCGAGGCAAGAGGTCGTTCCCTTAGTTAAATTTATCCGGGGAATGCTTCGAAGGATTTGTATATATATTTTATTTCGGGGAATGCCCCGTAGTATCACGTATTTGGAGGCTGTGACGAACTTCATGGAAGAAATATAGAATATATTAGCATTTAGGACTTTACTTTATTTTTTCTTTTTCTTTTATTAGGTGGGGACGACCTCAAGCCTCTTGTGTGTTTATTTTTCTTTTCTATGTTTATTTTACCTTAATTCGAATATTCTAAAAGCCGATTTGATCAAGTGCGCAACTGTACTAGTTACGGGACTTGGGGAGTTCTAACACCTTCTCCCCGAGTCAAATGAACCCCCTTACCCGAATCTCTGGTGCAGGTTTAGTTTTGGAGTCTAAAGTGTTTTAAAAGGAAAAATTATTTTTAAAAAAACTGGTGACCTGGCACACCGAAACCAATGTCAGGTGGCGACTCTGAAAAGTCTTTTTGAACAAAAATTTTTGTCACTTTCTAATTGAAAATCCTTTGAGCTTCATAAAATCTTTTTATTTCTTTTAAGAGGGTTAGTGAAGTTGGTAAAAAAAGGGGTGTGACATCTCTAGCGACTCTGCTGGGGAGTTGCAGGTTCGAGCTGATACTTGATCTTATTGGCTTTTAGGATATTCGATTGAGGTGTTTGTTTTCTTTATTTGCTTTGTTTATTTAGTTTGTTTGTCTTATTTCCTGTTTTTTTTGGTTGTTTGTTTATCGCTTTTCTTTATGTGTTTACCGCTTTATAATTGTCATCATATGCATAACCATGGGTCTTTTTTCTGCAACAAGTCTCGAAGTACGCGTCACTTGCACAAACTCTTTGTTTAGTCACCTTTATTTTAGGAGGGGAGGGCGTCGGACGTATGGAGTGGGTGGAACCACTATCGACCATATGCTCCCCCGAATTGCCTTGTTAGTGAACCCCAAATTTAGGTCAGCCTTTAGTTCATTCTTATTTGCATCATGTCATTTGGACCTAGTAGGGCTCGTTCCCAGGCACCATGTCCCTTTGTAGGAATTCTATCCAAATTTTGTCAAAAATGGGCCTGTGGCCCAAAAAGACATTCAATCATCCCTATGTGATACATGTTGCATCTTTGAGGGTAAAAAGGTCATTTGGCGGACCGATGCTTGGGAAAAAAGGTTGAAAAATGAAGCAAGTAGGGCCTAGTTATATTTTTCTTTCACAACGTTTTCAAAAAAAATGAAAATGAAAATCCAAAAAAAAAGATTTTACACTTTCCCATCATTTTCCAAAAATTCAAAAAAAAAAAGAAAAGAAAATCCAAAAGGATTTTACATTTTCCATCATTTTTCAAAAAGACAATATATTTTTTTTCCAAACTAGTGTCATTTTTTAAGCTTTCTCCCTATCCAATCTTCTCGAACTACGCGAACCTGATTTTCATCTTTCGGGATGTGATAAGTAGGCAACCCACATAGGGTCCGGTCTTGCTAGTAAGTCTTAGGTTCTTGGCTTCGCGGGGTCTTAGTCAAATCTTTTGTGTCTAGCCACATTCAGCTACATCGGCCATTCTTGCAAAATGGGGTGATTTTTGCAAAGTGGTTCAATTACCCATGTCTTAGGATCTTGAGTCCACAACTAGGTGTCATATTACTTTAAGGCACGTCCTTATTGAGTTTGCATCTTCAGCCACTTCTGGCCATATCGGCCATTTTTTTAAAATGGATCATTTCTGCAAATTAATCTTGGGCCATGATTATTGGGAGTGTGAATCCATATAAGCCTTAGTGAGGTATTTCCCTATCTGAGTAGTCACCTTTGTTGAGTTTGCCTTAATAGCCACTCTTGGCCATGTAGGTTAATTTTCAAAAATAGCCAAATCTTGTCTTGCATGTGTCCAATAGGAGGTGTGGTCTCACATTGCGTCTCGAGTCATTTAATCTATTTGGTATTATTTTTCTTATTCAGGTATGGATTCATTTACTAGAGCTCGAGCACGACATATCACATTTGGGAGTTGTTTGAGGAGACTTTTTATTTTTGAGTCTGTTTTATATTATTTTTTGCTTTCTAGTCTTGTATGGTAGTATTTAGTCTTTTAGTTGGTGTAACAGTTTGTCGTAGTATAGTTGAGTTTGTCAAGTCTCACGTCATCATATTTCTTGTTTTGTATTTGAAAAACCAAAAAATTATAAATGAAAAATTCAAAAAAAATTGTTTTTATTTTATTTTGTCCATTACGTTTTCCAGAACTACGCTTGATATGATTCATGAGGGACATGATATGTAGGCAACCTACATAGGGTTCGATCAAATCATTATAAAAAAAAGAAAAAAGAATAGAAAAAAAGAGATGAAGTTGTGAGATGTGAAAATGAGAGGAAAGAAAAGAGCGATAATCAACAAGAAATGAGAGGAAAGAAAAGAGAAGATTGAAATGAACAAAATTGGGATGATGCCAAATGACCCTGTGACCTTCGAAGTCATTCTAGAACTGTTAATTGTTGCTAGGGGCATTGCATGCAATGTGATATTTGTATCTGATAAATGTCCTAACGCTAACATGTTGGCTTTATTTTGCTCCTTTTTGTTACTTTCATTGTGATCATAACAGAGGGTGGTTAGTTTGTGGCACTTTTCATCTGTACAACACAAGGTCAGAGAGCGAGGTAGACATGGTTAGCAAAGACTTGGATACAGGAGTTGTCGATCCCTCGAGGGAGATTGTGGAGTCGGAATACGAATTGAACGAGGAGGTCCAAAGGCTGAAACAACAAATGTCTGAGCTATGTCAAGCATGGGCCAATGGTCAAGGACCACCCCTTTCTTATGCTTTTCCAGAGTTTACACCCATCTCGGCTACTACCACTCCGGTTTCATTGTCCGATCAATTCTATCCATTTAAGCAGTCTTTATACAATTGCACAACTATAGCTGGAACTTCTGTTGTGTACTCCTAAAGTCTGCCATTGACGACCAATCAGACAACTACTATAGTTATGTCTGTCTTCACCATCCCACAGCCAGCGGTGGTGCAGAGGAAAACTCATGAGTCATAATTTGCTACCCAGCAAGAATAATACCACTCTCCTGAGTACCACTCTTACCTATTTGATCTTCCTGCAAAGATTGAGAAGCCTGGCCGAAAGATAGCACCAGAGGAAATAACCCAAAAACTGAAAAGCTTAGAACAACAGTTGAAAAACATACAAGGGCTGGCAGGTCAGAAGAGTATTGCCTTCAAGGATCTATGTATATTCCCTGATGTTCGTTTGCCACTTGGTTTCAAGACTCCCAAATTTGAAAAGTATGATGGACAAGAAGACCCTATAGTTCACCTGAAAAGGTATTGCAATCAACCAAGAGGTGCGAGATTAAATGAAGAATTACTAATGGCTTATTTTGGGGAAATCCTTACGGGTGTAGTCTCTGAATGGTTTATGGGTCAAGACACATCTTGCTGGTATGTCTGGGATGACATGGCCTAGGCCTTTGTCAAACAATTCCAATATAACATTGACATCGCCCCAGACCGCAATTCCCTTTCAAATCTGAAGAAGAAACCAACTAAAAGTTTCAGGGAATATGCCATTAAATGGAGGGAACAAGCGGCTAGAGTTAAGCCACCCATGGATGACCACGAGCTAATCATTGTCTTCCTTTAGGCTAAAGAGCCCGATTACTTTCAAAACATGATGTCCGCAGTAGGCAAATCATTCTCGGATGTAGTCAAAATGGGAGAAATGGTAGAGAATGGCTTTAAGACAGGCAAAATTATTAGTCAAGCAGCTCTCAGAGCTGCAACTCAGGCTATCCAAATTGAATCTGGTAATTTTAGTGGCACGAGTGAGAAGGTTGAAGAAATCATGATGACATCAAGGTCGAGAAGAAGTCATAGAAGAACATCTTGAAGGCATGACCATCCTCATTTGTTTTTTGATGATTCCCCTGAGAACCCACAATACTCTATTGCTCCACCCCAGTATGTTGTCCAACCACCAAGACACCCCAAAAGGCGAGCGCCAGCACCATAAAATCTACACCAGCCTCCATAAAATTTTCAAGTGCTCCATAACCCACATCCAAGCCAGGGGTATAGAGGTAAACAAAGGCTGAAAGATAATTTTACACCAATAGGAGAGTCCTATGCAAGCTTGTTTGAGAAATTAAATCATTATGACCTAATTGCACCTATTCTTCTGAATCATGTGGACCCGCATACGAGAAGCTTTGATCCTTCTAAAAGGTGTGAATACCATTCCAATGCCCGGGGGCACAACATCAAAAGTTGCCGAGATTTGAAAAGAGAGAGATAGAAAGAATGATTCAAGAAGGGATAATTGTGGTCTAGGACAGTGACACCCAAAATATCGCACATAATCCTTTATCTACACATGATGATGCACACTTTGTGAGGAAGATGCATGGTGACATGGAGTATGAGAATCCTCTTGGAAACTTGCTGACTGAAGTTAATGATATTGAAACTGGTGAAGGTACCAGTAATTTTGATGTGCAGTCCAGTGGCTAAGATGTCGATCTTGGTAACTGGAAAGACACTCCTTTCTTGGCTAGCAAGGGAGGAGTTTTGGTGGTTTATTTTGTTGTCATTTCTATTTTTAGGTTATTTCAGGGTTGTTATTCGGATATTGTCTTGTGGCTCAAACCCTTCTTCTTCGTATTTTGCCTAGTTTGTTTAGTTGTAGTAATTCATCTAGTGTTATCTAGGATTAATACATGGTTGCAACCCATGTCTATTTTGCTTGTTTTGTTCAAACCCTTTTCACCATTTGTCTAATGCAATCTCCTATTTTCTATTAGTTCTAGTCAGTTTTTGTTTAGGTTACTTTTCCTCTTATAGTTCTTTTCATCCTGACTCTAGTAACATGAAATGCACGCATAATTCCCAGCTTAGTCTTGAAAGTTAGTTTAATCATGAAGCAATGACATAGTTTTGAACATGATAAAAAGAGGCATTTGAGGAAACAAGTAAAGATTCATGCATTCTGAGATAACCTAAAGTTTAAATTGAGTGAAACTAAGGCAGTAAGTCTGGGAAATCAAGAGGTGGATAAGAGCATACAACAAGGAAATGGATCTCAAACATTTTGAGTAGATCAGTCAATGTTGAAATGCATTCCTCCGCATCAAGGTAAGGTTGAGTCAAGTCTGCTTCGAACTGGAAAGGATCATTCATTGGTACAGAGATATCGCCCATTGACACTTTTGTTTGGATTTCTTTGCTTATCTTCAATTGCACGTGTGTACTTGGCATTTTTAAAGTTTGGTATGACAAAGGCATTTAATTCTTCTACCCAAATACTTTTATCTTTGATACCCCTTTTGAGCCTTACTTTATTTTATTTCATACCCCTCTTTTGGAATCAGAAGCAGAGTTGGGAACTAGAAAAGAAAAAAGAAAGGAGAAAAAGAAGAAAAAAAAGAGAAAAAAAGAAGGAAAAATGAAAAAGGAAGAAATAAAAGTAACAAAAACAAACAACTTGTGTTTGAACTACGTTCGACCTGATTCCTTTTAAGGATACGTAGGCAACCTTACATGGTTCGATCCCATCAAAATAAAAATCCAAAATTCTCCAGACTCAAAGAAACTAGGGCAGATGTAATTTTGAATCCTTTCATCTTAAATTATTTTGACCCTTCATACCACCCTTTCTTTCCCACCCTGTCCAAAAGCTTACATTACGGTCCAAAGAAAGACCTTCTAACCAATCTTTGAGGATGCCAAATAAATTGTGTGGTGAAAGTATGATCTTCTTGCATCATGGGTAATACTTTGTTCTCAACACAAAGAGAGAAAAGGATAAAATGAGAGAGTCTTATCGGTGAAAACCCTCATGGGCACCATAAGCCGATGGTGAGTTGAGAAAAGAACAAAATGAGAGAGGCTTGATGGTGAAAACCTTCAGGGCACTACAAGTCGATTGAGGATTGTGGATCAGATGGGACAATTGAAGCGTTGAAGCCCAGTTTCACAGCGAAGAGGTACAACAAGAGTTGAATATTAGACTTGGTTGAGAGATTAGGCCACTTAATTCAAAGGTGCATGTCATGGTCATTAGAGTTGGTATCCATATCTGATAAGTTTCTACTTTGTAATTTTCTTGTTAGGTATCATCTCTTTCCCTTGTCCCTTATTTTGTTCCTCTTGTTTTGTTTGAGTCCCTTCTTTGAGTCTGTTTTGTCAGAACAAGTGAGAAATGAGTTCAAAATTTGCTACCAACTTTCCAATTGCACAAAACGAATTTGGCTAGCACATCAAAGTGGCATAAGTCAGGAAAAAAGTGGTATGCGCATTGAGTTGGTAACAATCAACATGCTTTGGGATTCATGTGAAATGCAAGGGTTCAAAAAATTTCAATTCATAAGCAAAATGCAACAGATAGAGGATATTGGGATCGAATGGAGCATAGGTGTTTTCTGTGATAAGGGTTGAAAGAAAATGGGTAGCCGATAACAGTCAAGGTCGTCCAAGTTAAAATCAAAGTTATCTTGGCAAGTGTAGAAGCAGCCGCCCTCAAGGTCAAGGCCACAAACTAACCACCACATTTATACTCACAAGTTTTCTTTGTTTGAAATAGGAACAAAGTAGTGCAAACAAGTGGGTTCAAAAACAAGAAAAAAAATAAAAGAAAAGAAAGAAAAAGAAAAGAAGAAGAAGAAGAAGAAGAAGAGAAGAATCGACAAAGGGAAATTTCTCAAATCTTTTCCCTTACTTGTCTTGCTAGTGTGCATAAAATATTGTTATTGCTCTTCACATTTTTCCTCCTAGGATAAAAAGTCCTAGTCTGATGGATTTTCCTCCCAATAGAAATTTTAGTCTGGTGAATTTTTCTCCTAAGATAGAAAACATAGTCTGATGAATTTTCTCCTAGGATAGAAATCGTAGTCTGATGAATCTTTCTCCTAAGATAACAAAAAAAGGGATCTAGTTTGACGAATTTTTTTCTAGGATGAAATCTTAGTCTGATAATCTTTCTCCTAAGATAAAAAGCCCTAGTATGATGAACTTTCTCTTAGGATCAAAATCTTTGTCTGATGAAATTTTCTCCTAAGATAACAAAAAAGAAGGATCTAGTCTGATGAATTTTCTCCTAGGATCAAAATCTTAGTCTGATGAATCTTTCTCCTAAGATAACAAAAAAGGGACCTAGTCTGATAAATTTTCTCCTAGGATCAAAATCTTAGTCTGATGAATTTTTTCCTAAGATAGAAGACCTAGTTTGATGAACTTTCTCCTAGGATATAAATCTTAGTCTGATGAACCTTTCCCCTAAGATACCCATAAAAAAACCAAGTCTGATGAATTTTCTCTAGGATAGAAATCTTAGTCTAATGAAGTTTTCTCCTAAGATAGAAAACCTAGTCTTATGAATTTTCTCCTATGATAGATTTTTAGTTTTCTTAAGTTATTAATATTTAATTTTCATGAAATCAGGGGTCCCGCCTGGAGAATAGGGTTAGTTTTTACTTTAGTCAAGCTTAGTTTATAGTTTTCCGCAAGCTCAATGTTAAATCTAGGAGACGTACTTCCTAGTTTGGGTCATTCATGATTTATTATTAGCAGACGCACTTGCTAGTGAAATATTCTTGGTTTTACTCACAGCAGACACACATCCCAGTCAAATCTTTAGTTTTACTCTCATAATTGTATCAATAGCATAGGTGATTTACAGTTTTGCTAACAACTCATAAATCTTCCTAGTGCAAACTGGGGCAGAAAATTTTGTTTGTTTTGTTGTTTTGATTGCAGGCGCCCACCTGGAGAATGAGGGAATTTATTTCGAAATTATTTCAAGTTTTGGCAATCAGGCACCCACCTGGAGAACAAGGGAATACAGTTTAAATTTTGGCAATCAGGCGCCCACCTGGATAATAAGGGAAATGTAGTTCAACTTTTGGCATCAGGCGCCGACCTGGAGAACAAGAGAATAGAGTTCAAGTTTTTGGCAATCAGGCGCCCACCTGGAGAACAAGGGAATACAGTTCAAGTTTTGGCAATCAGGCGCCCACCTAGAGAACAAGGAAATACAGTTCAAATTTTGGCAATCAGGCACCCACCTGGAGAACAAGGGAATACAATTCAAGTTTTGGCAATCAGGCGTCCACCTGGAGAACAAGGGAATAATGTTCAAGTTTTAGCAATCAGGCGCCCACCTAGAGAACAAGGGAAGTCATTTCATAATCCAATTCAAGTTAGAAGTAGCAGAATCTCGGGGCAAGAATGCGAGTCAACAGCCCGAGATGATCAACAGAAGTAATCTCAATCCACAATAAAAAAGAAAAAAAAAAAAAGGGAAGTGAATCTAAAATGCAGAAGCTGAGACAAGAGGTGGATTGCTCAAGACATGACTAAAGTCACAAGCATGGTGTGTTCGGTTTTGATCCAAAAAGCTGAAGAAGAATGAACTAGCATTTGCAACTAGCAAGCGTTAAGGTTCAAATCTAAAGTCTGCATGAAGAACCATTCAAGACTCAAGATCAAGCTTCAGAAGACTTATAGATAGAAATCTTGTAACTCATAGTTGACAGGATTAGTTAGTCTCTTTATTTTATTTTTTGATTTTGATGTAGTAACAGGACCACTGACCGGAACATCGGTGGATCGACACCTCAATCGGTTCTCCACCTCAGTATACTCCATCACTGTTCCTACTTCTGAACTACACGTGGCCTGATTCCTTTATAGACAAGGATATGTAGGCAACTCAAATACTAGGGCTCGGTCTCATTCTCCTCTCTTTTAATTTTTGGTCTCTCTAAATAATGGTCGGGTCAAAAAACTTGTCTCGACGTTCTTTGTCTGAAAACTCTTTGTGTTTTCAGTCAAAGAGGGGCAGCTGTAGACATGTAATTTTGACCCTCCCCATGATTTTACACATTTTAGTGTTAAATAATTAATTTAGGTCTAGTGTCGTTATTTTAACTAGTTTTGACTCTTTTACTTTATTTTAAGCACAAAAATTGAAAATTACAAAAATAGTTTCATTTTTCTCTATTTAATTAAGGTATTAGGTATTTTTAGAAAAATATTATTTTTAACCCATTTTTATATTTAGTATAATCCTTGAAAATATCAAAAAAAAATAGTTTCATGTCATAATATAGTTGTTTTAGTTAAGTTGGATTAGTTTTACATTTTTATGGTATTATTTTAGAAAAGAAAATAATATTTTTAGCCAAATTGCAAGAATTATGGAATTAAAAACCAAATTTTATAACCCAATTCACCAAGCCCAATCTTCGGGGCCCATTTAACTTTTCCCTAACCCTAAAGAATCCCACCCCCAGCGGATTACCCTCCTCTCCAAGCTTTAGCGCCCATAAAAGACCAAAAAATGAATGATCTGCTTCTTCTCCAAAAAAAAAAGACGATAGCAACTTTTCCCTCTGATTTTCATGCTAAAACCACCCAAAACTCCACATCTGCCGCTTCGAACTTCTCCTTCCTTCATCTCTCTGGTCATTTTTTAATTGTGTTACTGATGAATCCGCGACGATCTTCAATCTTAACGCGAGAAACAGAATTAAAAAAAACAGGGGAAACAACACACACACACACACACACAAAAACTAGAAAAAACAAGTAACAGAGAAATAGGGGGAGGAGCACAAATTGAGAATAGAGGAACCTCGGTTCTCTGCTCAAACCTTCCGCTTGATTTCTCTGAGAAGAACACTATTTAGTTTTTATTCTTTGTCAAATCATTGTTACCGTGCTAAAAAGGTTATAGGCTACCTACTCAAGAGCTCACTAATTGAAAAACAGAAATGAGAAATGAGGTCTGGACAAAATTGTTGAAGGGAAAAGGGCTAACTTTCTGATTTTGGGGTCTCACTTTTTCCTTTCCTGATCTTAAATTCCATACATAGAGATATAAAAATTCTAGTCTTCCTAGTTTAGATTTCATGTTTAAAAATACAAAAAAAGGAGGTCAGCTCTTTTTGTCGCCATTCTCACTTCAACTCTCGGTTTAAATTCATGGAATTTGAGTGAAAAGTTAGTGTCGGGTTCGAGGTTTTCGGGTGGATTCACGGTTCCGGTGTAGGTTTGAAATTCTATTGTCGGATTGAAAAATATTGTTGCTTTCAAGGAGATCTTTCATCAATTTAATTTTGATCACTGTTTTTGCTTCACCTGAGGTCAACCCTTTACTCTGTTCTCTGCTTAGTCTAGAATTTCCTCATGTGCATGATTTATGCTTGTGTGCATTTTATGCTTCAATTGTTACACTATGTTAGTCAAATTTGTTTGAATTGAATTTCTCAAGTATAAATATTGTTGAATTCTTGTCTTGTGGGTATGTGTTGATGCACAAAGAAAAGTAATAATTTTGATGAACCAGTAAGTGATCTCAAATAGAAAGATAAAAGGATGGAAATCTGGTTAACTGGGTTTAAATGGATTTGAGCTTTGGTCATAATCGACACATGTGAATTAGGTTTAATATCAATTTTACTTTTATATCATCACTTTGTCATTGCTAGTAGCATGTTTTAGGCTGATTACATTTGGGTAGGCAAGCCTTAGGAGTTTTGTTAGTTTCGAGGCAAGAGGTCGTTCCCTTAGTTAAATTTATCCGGGGAATGCCCCAAAGGATTTGTATATATATATTATTCTGGGGAATGCCCCATAGTATGTATTTGGAGGCTGTGACAAACTTCATGGAAGAAATATATAATATATTAGCATTTAGAACTTTACTTTAATATTTCTTTTTCTTTTATTAGGTGGGGATGACCTCGAGCCTCTTGTGTGTTTATTTCTTTTCTGTGTTTATTTTACCTTAATTCGAATATTCTAAACTCTGATTTTATCAAGTGCGCAATTGTACTAGTTACGGGACTTGGGGAGTGCCTAACACCTTCTCCTCGAATCAAATGAACCCCCTTACCCGAATCTCTGGTGCAGGTTTAGTTTTGGAGTCTAAAGTGTTTTAAAAGCAATTTTTTTTAAGAAAAACGGTGACCTGGCACACCGAAACCAATGTCAGGTGGCGACTCTGAAAAGTCCTTTTGAACACAAATTATTGTCACTTTCTAATTGAAAACCCTTTGAGCTTCATAAAATCTTTTTATTTATTTTAATAGGGTTAGTGAAGTTGGTAAAAAAAGGGGTGTGACACCTATATGTCATCTTATTACCGTATTTGGTCATGCCTAGTGATTCTTTGAGTGCTCCTATTTATGTGTCTACACCGGTGGGTGATTCTATTGAGGTAGATCGAGTCCATCGTTCATGTATAGTTGTGATTGGGGGTCTTGAAACTCTTGTAGATTTGCTTCTTCTATACATGGTTGATTTCGATGTCATATTGGGGATGGACTGGTTATCACCTTACCATGCTATCTTGGACCGTCATGCCAAGACTGTAACCTTAGCCTTACCGGGTTTACCTAGTTTAGAGTGGAGAGGGACTCCTGGTCATTCTACCCGCAATGTTATCTCGTATGTGAAGGCTCGGCGTATGATCGAGAAGGGGTGTTTGGACTATTTGGTCTATGTTCGTGATTCTAGTGCTGAGATTCCTTCTATTGATTCTGTGCCCGTGGTACGGAGTTCCCTGAGGTATTTCCTTCAGACCTGTCGGGTATGCCACCCGATAAGGATATTGACTTTTGCATTGATTTGGCTCCGGGCACACAACCCATTTCTATTTGGCTGGATCGTATGGCCCCGCCTGAGTTGAAGGAGTTGAAGGAGCAGCTGCAAGACTTGCTTGAGAAGGGTTTCATTAGACCCAGTGTTTCGCCTTGGGGTGCGCCAGTGTTGTTTGTTAAGAAAAAGGACAGATCGATGAGAATGTGTATTGATTACCGGTAGTTGAACAAGGTTACAATCAAGAATAAGTATCCATTACCGATGATTGATCATTTGTTTGATCAGCTTCAGGGTGCCAAGGTATTTTCGAAGATTGACTTGAGATTTGGTTACATCAGTTGAGGATTAGGGTATTCAACGTCCCTAAGACAGCTTTCCGCACTTGGTACGGGCATTATGAGTTCACGGTGATGTCATTCGGGCAAACAAATGCCCCAGAAGCTTTTATGTATTTTATGAACCAAGTGTTCAGGACTTACTTGGATTCGTTCGTGATAGTCTTCATTGATGATATTTTGATATATTCCCGCAGCCGAGAGGAGCACGAGTAGCATCTTAGAGTGGCTCTTCAGACTTTGTGGGATAGTCAATTTTATGCCAAGTTTTCAAAATGTGAGTTATGGTTGAGTTCAGTTGCATTCCTGGATCATGTTGTATCCGCAGAGGGTATTCAGGTTGATCCGAAGAAGATTGAGGCAGACAAGAACTGGCCTAGACCAGCATCAGCTACAGAGATTCGAAGTTTCCTGGGATTGGTAAGCTATTATCATCGATTTAAGGAGGGGTTTACGTCTATTGCAGCCCCGACGACTAGGTTAACCCAGAAGGGTGCCTAGTTTAGATGGTCGGAAGAGTGTGAGGCAAGCTTTCAAAAGCTCAAGACAACTCTGACTACGGCACCGGTGTTGGTTTTGCCCACAGGTTCAGGGCCTTATACGGTTTATTATGATGCATCTCGTATTGGACTTGGTGCGGTGTTGATACAGGATGGCAAGGTCATTGCCTATGCTTCGCAGCAATTGAAGATTCATGAGAAGAACTATCCATTTCATGATTTGGAGTTGGCAGCCATTGTTCACGCATTGAAGATTTGGAGGCATTACCTGTATGCCGTGGCATGTGAGGTGTTCACGGATCACAAGAGTCTGCAATATTTATTCAAGCAAAAGAAGTTGAATTTGAGGTAGAGAAGGTGGTTGGAGCTATTAAAGCATTATGATATCACCATATTATATCATCCGGGAAAGGCCAATGTGGTGGTCGATGCTTTGAGTAGGAAGCCAACCAGTATGGGCAGTCTTGCTTAAATTCTGGTCGGTGAGAGACCGCATGCTTTTGATGTTCAGGCTTTGGCCAATCAGTTCGTGAGGTTGGATGTTTTTGAGCCCAATCGTGTGTTAGCTTTCACGGTCGCTTGTTCTTCCTTATTGGAGTGTATCCGTGATCTGCAGTATGATGATCCCCATTTATGTGTCCTTAGAGACACGATGCAGCACGGAGGTGCCAAGCAGGTTACCTTAGGTGTGATGGAGTTTTGAGATTGCAGGGTCAAGTTTGTGTGCCTAATGTGGATGGACTTCGAGAGTTGATTTTAGAGGAGGCCCATAGCTCCCGGTACTCTATTCATCCGGGCGCCGCGAAAATGTATCAGGATTTGCGGTAGCATTATTGGTGGTAGAGAATGAAGAAGGATATCGTTGCATATGTGGCTCGGTATTTGAATTGTCAGCAGGTTAATTATGAGCATCAGAGGCCTGGTAGTTTGTTCCAGAAGATTGAGATTCATGAGTGGAAGTGGGAGCGGATCACTATAGACTTCATTGTTGGACTCCCACGGACATCGAGGAAGTTCGATGTAGTATGGGTTATTATTGATAGGTTGACCAAGTCAACACATTTCGTTCCTATGGCAGTCTCTTATTCTTCCGAGAGGTTAGCTGAGATCTATATCCGGGAGATTGTTCGTCTTCATGCTGTGCCCGACTCTATCATTTTGGACCGAGGTACATAGTTTACCTCGCATTTTTGGAGAGTGGTTCAGCGAGAGTTGGGCACACTGGTTGAGTTTACCACAATATTTCATCCTCAAACAGACGGGCAGTCCGAGCGGACTATTTAGATTTTGGAGGATATGCTCCGAGCTTGTGTCATTGACTTTGGAGGCTCGTGGGATCAGTTCTTTCCTTTAGCAGAGTTTGCCTACAACAACAGCTACCAGTCGAGTATCCAGATGGCTCCTTATGAGGCTTTGTATGGTAGGCACTTCGGTTGGGATTGGATGGTTTGAGCCGGGGGAGGCTCGGTTGTTGGGTACGGATCTGGTTTAGGATGTCTTGGACAAGGTCAAGATTATTCAGGATAGGCTTCGTACAGCTTAGTCCAGGCAAAAGAGTTATGCCGACCACAAGGTTCGTGATTTGGCATTCATGGTTGTTGAGCGGGTATTGCTTCGGGTGTCGCCTATGAAGGGCGTGATGAGATTTGGGAAGAAGGGAAAGCTTAGCCCTAGGTTTATTGGCCCGTTTGAGATTCTTGATCAAGTGGGTGAGGTGGCTTATAGATTTGCGTTTCCACCGAGCTTATCAGCCGTGCATCCTTTGTTTCATGTGTCCATACTTCGGAAATATCACGGCGATCCATCCCACGTGTTAGATTTCAGTACTGTCCAGTTGGACAAGGACTTGTCTTCTAAGGAGGAGCCGGTAGCTATTCCAGACGGCATCTTCATCAGTTGAGATCGAAGAGTTTTCCTTCTGTTCGTGTTCAACGGAGATGTTAGCCTGCTGAGGCATCGACCTGGGAGTCCCAGTCCGATATGCGGAGCCGTTATCCCTATCTTTTCCCCCGACTCAGGTACTTCCTTTTTCTGTCCGTTCGAGGACGAACGAATGTTTTAGAGGTGGAGAATGGGTCATCACCCATTTTTAAAATGAATTCTACATTTTGAGGCCTTAAAACCCCCTTTCTGTCTCACTTTAATTTGCGTGTGTAGTCCGGGCGTGTAGACGGAAAGCTAATATGTGAAAATCTATGAAAAATGGTAAATTTTGATTATAAAATGAATTAAGTTGACTTCGGTCAACATTTTGGGTAAACAGACCTGGACCCATAATTTGACGGTGCTGGAGGGTCCGTAGGAAAATATGGGACTTGGGCATATGCCCGGAATCGAATTCCGAGGTCCCAAGCCCGAGAAATGAATTTTTTAAAGAACATTGTTTTCTGAAATTATTTATGAGATTTGGAAATGAATTGTCATTAGAACTCGATGGTATTAGGCCCGTATTTTGGTTCCGGCGCCCGGTACAAGTCTTATATTTGATTTAAGATAAGTCTATGAAATTTAGTAAGAAACGGACTTGAAACGACCTGAATCGGATCATTTTTGAGAAAATTGGAAATTTGAAGTTCTTAAGAAAATTTCATGATTTTGATGCTAAATTCCTAGTTGTTGATGTTATCTTAGTAATTTGAATGCACGAGCAAGTCTGTATGATGTTTATAGATTGTTGTGCATATTTGGTTGGGAGCCTCGATGGCTCGGGTAAGTTTTGGATAGGCCACAGAGTGAAATTTTAACTTAGGGAATTGCTAGTATGCTTCAGGCATGTAAGCTTCGCAAATGCGAAGCTTGTCTCGCAAATGCGAGCAATGTATCGCAAATGCGAGAGGTGGCCTGGGCTGCCTTCTTCGCAAATGTGAAGTGTCTGTCGCAAATGTAACATCTGCCTGGGATCCTCCTTAGTCGCAAATGCGAGACCTCAGTCGCAAATGCGACTTCATAAATGCGACACTGCTTTCGCAAATGCGAACATAGCAGAGGTCGGGGTTCGCAATTCCCATACCTGCAACCTGCAATTTTTATACTTAGCCAAAATCAACTGTTTTTCACATCTTTTCAAAACACAAACTCCCTAGGGCGATTTTTCAAGAACAACTCTTCTTCCAAATCGATTATAAGTCAATTTTAACTCGTTTCCAACAATCATTAATATCTTTTAACATGATTTCAACTCAAAACCAATGATTTTCATGGGGGAAATTGGGTGTTTTGTGTAGAACCTAGGTTTTTCAAAATTTGGGGATTTGGACCTCGATTTGAGGTGCGATTTCAAAACAAATGATATATTTGGGTTCATGGGGGAATAGGTAATCAGGTTTTGGTTCGAACCTCGGGTTTCGACCATGTGGGCCCGGGGGCGATTTTTGACTTTTTGGGTAAAACTTTGGAAAACTCATTTTCATGCATTGGGATTGATCCATTTAGCGTTTATTGATACAATTAAGTAACTTGTGGCTAGATACGAGCAAATTGGTAGTGGAATCAAGGGGCAAAGCGATAATTGAGACATGAATTGTGTTCGTGGCATCGAGGTAAGTGTTTGGTCTAACCTTAGCTTGAGGGATTAAGAGTTGTTTCCTATTTGCTACTTGTTTCTTCTTGAGTACGACATATAGGTATGGTGACGAGTATCTATACATTGGTGTCGAGTATGACCGTGAGTCTTAAATTGTGATTTATTTTGTTCTTGAATAATACTACGGATGCTTAAATTGATGATTCTCTGTATTGAGCAAAGATTATGATTGTTCTCATGGGAATTACTTATGATTGAGTATTGGTGTTAGCTGAGGTAGTTAGATGTTGGAACAAGTTTGGTTATAGCCGTTTCTCCCTTGCCGGGACGTAGTTACTTATACTGTCGATTCCCTTACTGGGATAGTGTAGTTCTTTATTGATCCCTTGCCGGGACTTTTGTTATGATTGTTGCTGATTGTATATGTGGATCGGGTTGCACGCCGTAACAATATTATATGTGGATCATGTTGCACACCACAACAACGATATATGTGGATCGGGTTGCACGTCGCAACAATATTATATGTGGAACAGGTTGTATGCCGCAACAATATTATATGTGGATCAGGTTGCACGCCGCAACAATTATATATGTGGATCGGGTTGCACGCTGCAACAGTGATAAATGGTATATGTGGATTGGGTTGCACGCTGCAACAATGATAAATGATATACATGGATCGGGTTGCATGCCGCGACAGTGATAAATGATATGGATCGGGTTTCACACTGCAACAGTGTCGTTATATATTGGGATCGGGTTGCACGCCACAATAATTGTTGATACAAAGTGTTTATAGATTGGATACAAGTTTATTATTGTTTTGCCGTGAATTCTAAGCTGTCCTTATGCCGTTACTCTTGATTTATTGTTGATATTGATACACCCCCGCAGCATGTACCCCCCTCCCATCTTTACTTGTTTATTCCTGTTTTATTTTCCGCTATATATTATATAACTGCATAGGTTCATTTGGTAGTCTGGTCCTAGCCTTGTCACTACTTCACCGAGGTTAGGCTAGGCACTTACCAGCACATGGGGTCGATTATGTTGATACTACATTTTGCACTATGTGCAGATCCCAGAGCAACTCTTGGACCATAGCATTTCGGTGGCTACCTTTAGTCCACATGGAGATCCAAGGTAGACCTGTAGGCGTCCGCAGGCCCTGGCGTCTCCTCTATCCTTTATTTCCTGTTTCATTTCTTTGATTCGGAAACAATGTATCTTTATTTTCGAACTTTGTATTTAGCACTCTTAGATCGTCTGTAGTACTGTGAGACTAGTTCTGGGTGATTAAGGCTTAAAGAGTTGTATTAGATTCATATTTCAGATATTTTACTACATTTCTTCCGCTTAATGAAATTTCCGCTGTTTGTTTTTCACATTATTGCTTTATAAATGATAAAAGGGTATAAAATGGATAAAGGTAATCTGTTCAATAATTGGCTTGCCTAGCTTACATTAGTAGGCATCATCACGACTCCCGGGGGTGGGAAATCCGGGTCGTGACATTATATAGCAAATAACAATACGTACGATCCAGTTTGGTATGGTGATCTTTGCCACTGATTTTCGAATTTGTTGAATGCATTTCCAAAAGATTTGTGATTTTTCTCAAACTGTGTGAGCTTTAGCAAGTAGGGGATCATGTGTGCATACATTTCAATGTGATTCATTCCTGCCTCATATGGCTCGCTATATATGGAATCATACATATCATTTTTTTTTCTCATTCAAGTCCAATACCCCCCAAAAGAAAATGTGTCACAGCATCATCATCTTCTGAAGGAAGCCGACATGGAAAAAAGATCTTCTCAACCTCAGTCCAAGCAATTCCACATCTACGACTGTCACCCCACACATATGGTGTCAGAAACAATTTATTATTACCACACCAAAACTCATTTGTAGCATCTTCTTTGAAATCCTTATATACAAGCACTTATAGTTATCCAAAAGTATATATGTAGTTGTGCAACGAAAAGGACGGGCGCAAGGGTGGTAGCATTCCTTCTTTCTAAAATAATACATGACAATGTCAATATGCTTCATAAAAAACAAAAAAAAACAAATCCATCAGTCATAAATAACTAAAAAATAATAAATTAAGAATAAAGAAAATAAATGCCTTGCGAATTATCAAACCTTATCATCAAGTACAAATCTACTGTCTGAAAGCTCAAGGAAGAACATTTTGCTACTGATTTTTTTATGGTACAATTTATATGGATTCTTTCTCACACCATTATTCTCAGCATATATGTCAGTTTCTCCCCTGAAAATTTTGAAAATATCAAAGTTAGAAGTTAGTCCTCATTTCCTAATTAAGGACATCTAGTCCTGAACTTAGGCTAAGAAGTTCAAAAGTTAAGGACAATAGGTCCTGAACTTTGAGTTCCAAGTTCAAAAGTTAAGGACAATAGGTCCTGAACTTCAAGTTTCAAGTTCAAAACTTAAGGACACATCAGTTTGACAAGTTCAAAAATTAAGGACACTTGGTCCTGAACTTCGAGTTTCAAGTTCAAAAGTTAAGGACAAAAGGTCCTGAACTTTGAATTCCAAGTTCAAAAGTTAAGAACACTTGGTCCTTAACTTTGAGTTCCAAGTTCAAAAGTTAAGGACACTTGGTCTTGAACTTACATTTACAAGTTCAAAAGTTAAGGACACTTGGTCCTGAACTTAGACTTGCAATCTCAAAAGTTAAGGACACTTAACTTTATGAATTTAAATTTAAGCAATTAACAAATAAATAAATAAATACATTTAGGGGCTATCGCTTTTTTACGACCTTTCCTTTTTTCCTTGCCTAACCACCCAATGAATTTCTTCAATAAGTTTGCATCATCTTTGGCATAATGAAAAATACATGTATGCGTATATTTTGATTTATCCAGCCCATATTCTTGGGAGTATTTTCATTGTGCGCCATCGATGTTCCTGTTTTTCTTTCCTGTTCAAAGGATATTTCAATTGCCAACTAAGCTTCTTATTCCTTTTCCCTCAACCAAGATCTTCTTCAACATTTTCTTCAACCTCCATAGACAAACCCTCATCAATGCTCATTTGTGTAGTTGGAGGAGTAGGAGTAAGAATAGAAAATGATTGACCATCAAAATCAGTACTATCTCTCTTCCTTTTCCTAGTATAATGGTTAGAGGCTTCATTTTTTTTTTGCACTGTAGACACCACTACATATACATTAGTTTGCTGCAAGTCGTCAATTCTAGAACGAATTGTTAAATGAAGAGACAAAAACTAAGGACATAATTTTTGAAATGTACGGGCAATTTTAATTATGGATATAATATTTAGGACACAATCAATACCTGTGTTGTCTACGCTTCCTTCTTGTACTTCTTCAACTGACAATTGACCTGAAATATTGGTTGCATTTTCTTTATCTTCCAAGTGTGCATTTTCTTTATCTTGCAACTGTTCTCCATGATCTTCGATTGCAAGTTCACAAGATTCTGCAAAATATTTACAAGAGCTAACACAATTAATATTTGTTACTAATCTTTGATTAAAACAAACATGTATAAAATTAAAAAAAGAACTTCGTCTAACCTTTTGCAACTGTCAATATCATGTCAGATAAATCATTGTCTTCACTAGCATTTTCTTGGTTTCCAATATTATCGGTAAGAGAGCGAGTGTAGAGAGATCATATGTTCCTTATATACATTTGCAAATAATCTCACTTATGTTTGTTCCTTGGGTATTTTCTAAGTCTTGAGATTGTCCTCCACTTCTCTCTTGACATTCCACTTGATCTTCTTCCCTTGCAGCTTCAAAAGATTCTGTAATATTAACAATTAATTCTCTTTACTAATAGTTTACTAAAACTAACATTCGACATATCATGAAAATTTCATCTAACCTTGATTGGCATCAGTTGAATTACAAATTTCTCTTTAAGTGAGAGAGGCATAGAGAGATCATATATTCATTCAATACATTTGCATACAATCTCACTTACACTTGTTCCCAATGGATTTTCTAAATCCTGAGATTTCATTCCACATTTACAAATTGTTTTTGATACTCCTGTCTCTTTTGAATTTTCCTGGTCTTGACATTCTACTACATCTTGAACTTCCACTCTATCTTGAACTTCCACTCCATCAATAGATTCTACATATACTTGTAATCACAAAAAAGTTTATATATATTACGCTATTGAATATAAATTTCAATGACAACAAATTTATATTTAACCTTTCCTAATTTCAGTGCCAATATCAGTTTCAGCACATGTCTATAATCTCTTTCATAATGATCTTCTGCATGCACATCTGTATCATCACATTGATCATCACATGCATCTTTGTTAATTGGAACAGTAGGTTCTGTACCATCACAATGATCATCAACTGCATCTTTACAACTCGGAACAGTAGATTCTCTCTCTATGTTCCTTTCATCAAGTTTGACAAAAATGTTCAACAAAGTATCAATCTTTGATCCTAGGTCTTAAATCCTGTGAAAGAAATTAAGTTAAAAAGTTAAGGACGGGTAGTCCTAAACTTCAAGTTACAAGTTCAAAAGTTAAGGACAATTGGTCCTGAACTTTGAGTTGGATGTGCAAAAGTTTAGGACACTTGGTCCTTAACTTTGAGTCCAAGTTCAAAAGTTAAGGACACTTGGTCATGAACTTCAAGTTTCAAGTTCAAAAGTTAAGGACACTTGGTACTAAACATAGACTAACAAGCTCAAAAGATAAGGACATGTTGTCCTTAACATAGAATTACAAGCACTGAAATAAATGATATTATCTTGATGTCATTTTGAATCTTTTTTCTGATGCAGCTATTTTTTGATTTATTCTAGTAACTTCTGTGTGCATATCCTTTTTAAACTTCTCCGATAATCTCTGAATCAAAAACCATAAAAATAAAAAAGTCTTTTAATAAGAAATAATCAAATAAGAAACTAATGTTATTCAAAGACATAAAACCTACTTTAACAATTTCCTAAAGCAAGGCTTCATCAAATTGTGTGGAGGAAGGCATTGAACTTTGATCTTGAGACAATGGCTCATGCACACTAACAGGCTCCGCATCTTCTTCAATAGGAATAAATGGTTCCACCTCGATCAACTTATACAACTATTATATAAAAAAAACGTAAGTATTCATAACTAAAACACATAAATAAAAGAAATAGCTAGTAATTAGATTAACTTAAATTTTTATTATGGAAGTATTTTTTACAAAGAGAATCATATTGTTGAGATTTCATATCTGAATAACATAACATCCGAGGATACCCACATTTTTTGAAGTTCACAAATTGGTTTTCTTGGAAAATTGGGAATACTTCCATAATCCAAACACAAAAGGCGAAAGGGAAGCCAAGTATAGTATAACTATCCTAGTTTTTCTCTTTCTCTTTCTCTTTCTCTTTCTCCTTCTCTTTATGTTTATCATTCTCATTCTCGTTGGGCTTCAAACAACTCTTCAATGATTTTACTAACGTTTCATAACAAAGAGAGCCCTAGTTGAAAGAAGAGCAGAGTTCATTGTCATCTACAATTTTCATTAGCTGCTCGGACACATTCTGATTCTTCCGATTCCCCATCAAAATAGATTCAACAAAATAAATTGTTGCCAACTTCACCGCATCATCATCGCTACCTACAAATGATGCAGTTGTACCATCTGGGTGACTAGTAAGAAAATTAAACAAATCGCCTAACTCAATTCTATGTTTTCCAGGAAAGTAGATTTTCGTAAGCCTATTCTCTTTTTCACGCAAAACTATGAAGTCCACTGAAGAAGAACATTTTAAACCAGTAATTATATGAAACACTTCACGTGTAAACTGTACTTCATCTTCAAAAACCTTTAATGTCACTAAATTAGGGTCATTGCTTACAATTTCTAAAAGGAACAAACAATGAATAAGTTTAAAATAGACCTTCACACTTTATAATCAGAAAAAGTTTCCGAAAATACCATCCCTGAAGTTCTTCCATTGCCAGTTCGATAAGAAACTTTTTATTGTTTCCTTATACTGTAAATATCCTTTCCAATAGCTATTCGAATTACGCCAAACATCAAACTCGAAAACATGATCTCATTCCATTAGCACACTACAAAGAAGGAAAAACAACATACAAAATTAAGACTAAAATCCAGGACCTAAGTAAAATGCATCTTAAAGTTAAGGACTTACAAGTTCAAACGTTAAGGACACTTGATCCTAAACATCAAGTTTCAAGTACAAAAGTTAAGGACAAGTTCAAAAGTTAAGGACACTTGGTCCTGAAGTTTGAGTTCCAATTTCAAAAGTTAAGGATACTTGGTCCTGATCTTCAAGTTTCAAGTTCAAAAGTTAAGGACACGTGGTCCTAAACTTCGACTTCCAAGGTCAAAAGTTAAGGACACTTGGTCCTTAACTTTTATAGAAGCACAGTTAACTAAAAATTCATAAACACAGTTAGCTTATGAATTCATACGACTATTGTTATGAAATATCCTTACATAATCAAATATATTGATTGAACCACAAATACATTTCAATACAAAAAAGCACTAAATAACTTCCTAACAAAAATTCGCTCCTTATTCCACACTGAATCAAGTTATAATCAATATTTTTGAAATTTCACACATATTTGATGCCAAAACACAACATTGATCGCCATTACAGTTATACAAAAAGAAAAATGCATAAAAGCAAAATAAAAAACATACTAGTGTGCTAGCTCGATGCAGAGAAGATGACAAAGGAGAAGCGATTAAGTGTAATAAACTACACATAGAAAATCGCTGGGCAGGAACAAAATCGAACAGTAATTCGCATGCAAGGAACCATACTGATACCGAGGGAGCGAAATTTTGTCTCTGAAATTTTGGCTTTGATATTTTGGCTTTGAAGCATATAAAGGAATGGTTTGGGAATAAAAGAAATAAAAGAAAGAGCAAAAATATCTTTTTATATTAATTTTAATAGAGTAGTGGCTATTTTTGCCCAGCATTAGAATTGGTGGATAAAAAATAAACACCACCTTATTTAGTGGCTACCACATGCCATTTTTACTATTTTTAGTAATCAATGTTCATGAATTATGTATAAGAGTACCACTGAATTATTTCTACCTAAAGACCGAATAATAATATCGTGCTAGGTATCTTGAGATGGGCCCTCTTGAATGTATATGTGCTTGATATATGTCCGGTGTATATCTGTCATGACCCGGATTTTCCACCCTCGGGAGTCGTGATGGCGCCTACTCGTGAAAGCTAAACAAGCCGAATGTTATAAATTCGGTACTTTTTACTTAGTCTTTTTAATAGTTCAATACAATAGGTAATCAACATCGGAATTCTAGCACGGTCGCTTTGATCATACTTGGCTTTATTAAAATTGTCTAATTACTAATTTTTAGAACCTATGTGCATTTGCCTCTTTTACCGCTTTTAATATGAAATTGACCTTAAACGAGTCATGCATATGTGTACTCATTTCGTTTGGCACGTCAATAATCATGTCACGTGAACGTGTCCACGATTGATAATGCTTTATTATTAATAAGAAGGTTTGGCCAAAGTTGCGCGAACGCATACTTTGGTTTGGTTTTTAGAATCATAATTATGTCACGCGAACGTGTCCACAACCTACAAACATTTGTCATTTTTTATATCTAGATTATTAATATGAGGGTCATGAATGATTAAACTATAGATGGCACACCTCAAACTATATAAATTAAATTAAATTAATAGCCCATGAAAACCCATTTTATTATTACGAGAAGATTTGATCGAAGTTGCGCGAACGTATACACAATCACGGTGATAGATTAAATGGCCTAAAGCAAACTACAAACATTTGTTGTTTACATCTAAATCACAAGAGGGCCGTGTATCTTAAGGTTTGTTTGATTTGGTGCACCTCGAATCTAAATAGGTGGAATGATCGAAAGAAATCTATGGTTAAGATCTAAATTACAATACCGACCTTCATTCGTTAAGAGGATTTAAACCTATTATGTACTTAGAAAACAATGATTTAGAAGGGGCGAAGGCCCAATTTCAATTTCCTCCCATGTTTGGGCTTGGCTGGCCCAAACCCAATTGTGAATACCTGTATTGTTGATGCTCAAACGGATGCCTCAGGCGTGCCCAACCCAGAAAACTGGGCATAATACAAAACAGCGGTTCGAAGTCGAGCCTATGAGGCCGCGCGTACTGTTTGGAATCATTATATTCTCAGGAAAATACACACCCAAAACTACTGATTTTCAATGCTTACACAACTACGACGAAATCATCATTTTAAAATTTAAACACACAGAAAAGAAAAGGAAATCCTCATCAGAACCATTTTTGATATTAAGACCTCATGATTCAAATCCATGCCAGCTTGAAAACCTTATTCAACGTCTAAGAATGGCTTATGGCTTTCAGGCTGACAACTTTAATTTAAACATGTCTTTCAACTTTCATATATAAGAGGAGAGGAACTGCAAACAACCAATCCTATTTCTAAAACTTCATAAACTAAATTGCATGCACATGTAAGTCATTATCTATCAACGACGAGAAATCAGTATACTAATCTAAGCAGGATTCAATGAGCTAATAGGTTTCATGCATTTTCTAAGACAAATTGCAACATAAAACTCCAAAAGACACATTACACTACCACTACCTTAAAAATGAGTCAATAAGAGGATCATTATTACATCACATTACTGCTACAGGAATTCTTAAGGAGAAAATAGAACATAGCTAACAATCATGGTTCAAAAACAGTGTTCATTTATGAGATCTTCGAACAGTCATCGCTTTCAAAGTTTGCATCTCATACATTCAGAAGGTCGAAGAGTACCTGGGAATGGAAAAGAAAAAGGAGAAGAAGATCAGCAAAGAGGCAGCAACACACAACAATTTCTCCAACCAGTTTGAACCCAGAAAATTAAGTAATAAACCCCAAAAATCGACTCCAAACCCAGCAATCAAAATTTGAACCAGAAATGAATCAAAACACTCGGACACCGAATGATTCAAACCATTTTATCCTTCAATTGTTCAGAAATTAACACAGATAAAATATCACAGCAATTTCTAGGAATTTTTCAATAGAACAGTAAAAAATTTTGTATGCTTAGCTGTCTAGGATTTTCGGATTTTTTGCTCTTCAATTCTTGCCTTGAAAGGCAAGAATGATACCTCTTATAGGACCAGCCAATAGGGCAGCCCCCAGAACTACTTATTTACCCTTTACCCCCCTTTTAGTTCTTGTTTTAGCTTAAGGGTCCTTAATGTACAATCTAGAAATTCAGAATAGCCCCAACCCCAGCTTCCTACATCCTAGTTAGTTAGAACAAGATTCTTTACCCCAATTCCCTAAATTAACCCTTAATTGCCCTGTTTTTACCCCTGAACCCAAAGCAGATATGGGTCAATCTTGACCCAAAACTTAAAAGGCTTTTCCAGTGGGGTCGAGAATGGCCTCAAGGCCCAAACAAAATCAGAAGCTCATTTTAATGAATCAATACTCACTTGGGAGATTTTAAAACTAAAATTCTAGCTAAATGACTGATTTCTCTTTTTAGGCTAACTAATGAACTATAATTAAACTATATTACCTAATCAACCACGACTAATTATATAATTAGAAGAATCAAAAATTGTGACCTGAATAAAGCTAAACAGGCAACACACACAAGTCAAACAAAACTGACGACAAATTTGAAAAGAAAATTGGAGAAGACACAGAATAAATAAGAACACCAAAATGAAAACCTAGGTTTAAAACTTTTATCAACTTTTAGTCAGAATAAAAATTAATTAAAGAAAAAGGAGAAGAAAAGAAGAGGAAGACAGTGAAGTGACAGAAATGGACAGAAAAATAAAGAAGCTTACCGACTAAACTCGACACCAACACTGGATTTCCAATTTATCCCAAAATAATGTTAATAGCTTGTTCTTTGTCAAGAACCAGCGACCATCATTGTTTCGTGATAAATCGGCCTTGAATACTCAGGAAAAATCGAGGAAATAGACCTTGCATGCACAGTATCTGATTTTGGGTTTTTAAGGTTTCTCTTCAAATCAAGATTCGATGGGTTCTGGAAAGATTCGAGGGAAACGAGTACCAGATTTGGGCGGAGGGGGTTGTGGAGGTCATGGAGTGTTATTTTGGGAGTGGTTGGAGGTGGCGCCGCCGGTTGAGGCGGTGGAAAATAGGGCGGCGGATTAGGGTTTGGAACTTCTGAGCCAAATTTGAGACATTCGGTTGTGATTCGAGGGAAAAGGAGTGTGGATTCGGAATGAGGAGAAGGAGAGGGATCTAGGGTGTAAATCCGGTGGCCATTAGAGACCTACCACCGCCGTAGGGCGATTTCCGGTGGCGGTGCACGGTGGGGTTGAGTTGGGGTCTTTGGGAGTGTTGGAGACGACGAGGGGGGGTCTGAGTGGTTCGGACATTTATATACCATCAAGACCCACGGTTCCCAACCGTTTGATCTAAAGAAGATCGACGGATGGGATTCAAGCTAAACGGGGTCGTTTGGTTTAGTGTGGAGATGGACCAGGTTGGACCCGAGTTTTGGGACGGGTTTGGGCCAATTTTAACGGGTAATGGGTGTTTAACACTTGGGCCTGGGGAAAATTCAATTGTAGCAGCCCAAAATCGGATTTTCTTTTATTTCTTTTCTTTTACTTTTTCAATTTCAAATTCTTTTCTTTTCAAATTAAAATAAAACCTAAGTTATTTTTTTTAACTAAATTAACCTACCCAATTAGATTAATCACTCCTCATGGTATTTACAATAATTAATTAAATCCTAAATTTAAAGAAAAACTATACAATTCAAAATTAGAGAGTTAAAATGCAAAATGAACTATTTTTGTGATTTTCATATTTTATAAAACAAACTAATTTACTAATTAATCTAAAAATATAAAATTAAATCCTAAATGCAGTGCGTGATATTTTTGTATTTTCATGAATTAAATAAAATAAACGTGCACAAACAAATGTAAATAATTAACAGAAAATGCCACGAAATCCAACAAAATTGCAAACACTGAAAGAAATTATTTTGTTTTGAATTTGTTAGAATAATTCATATAGGGCAAAAATCACGTGCTCACAATCCCATTTCACATAATACCGTTGTGGCGTGCAACCCGATCCCATTTCATATAATACCGTTACGGCGTGCAACCCGATCCTATTTCATATAATACCGTTGCAGCGTGCAACCCGTTCCCATTTCAATTCAACATCAATCATAAAAAAAATCCCGGCAAGGGAACAAGAGTATAACATCATCATCCCGGCAAGGGAGACAATATCATAAATAATAACATACCGGCAAGGGAGAAAATATCATAAATAATAACATCTCGGCAAGGGAAATCAACAATGATAATCATCATATTAGGCATGAATAAATCACAACGGAGTCACAACAATTACAATACGAGGCTCCGGGCATGCTTGACACCGATGTATAGATACTCGTCACCATGCCTATACGCCGTACTCCACAGTTAACACATAGCAAGTAAGACACAACTCCTAATCCCTCAAGCTAAGGTTAGACCAAACACTTACCTCGATGCCACGAACACAATTCAAGCCTCAACTATCGCTTTACCTCTTGTTTCCACCACCAATTCGCTCGTATCTAGCCACAATTTACTTAACGGTATCAATAAATGCTAAATGAATCAATTCTAATGCATGAAAATAAGTTTTTCAATGATTTCTCTAAAAAGTCAAAAATCGACCTCGAGCCCACATGGTCGAAACCCGAGGTTCGAACCAAAACCCGATTACTCATTCACTCACGAACCCAAATATATAATTTGTTTTTAAATTGGACCTCAAATCGAGGTCCAAATCCCCAAAATTTGAAAATCCTAAGTTCTACCCAAAACACCCAATTTCCCCAATTAAAACCCTTGATTTTGAGTTGAAATCATGTGAAAAGATGTTATAGATAAAGAAAATGAGTTATAAATGACTTACTAATGATTTAGAAGAGTAGTTTCCTTTGAAAAATCGCCCAAAGATGTTTTAGGTTTGAGAGAGTTTGAAAAATGAGAAATTTTCGGCTAAGTTATGATTTAGCAGGTTGCAGATGTTGCAATTGCGACCAGGGTTTGCCATTGTGAACCCTTAAGGAACCTGCTCACTTCGCAAATGCAAAGAACTTGTCGCATTTGCGACCATGGGAAGTACTGTCACCTTCGCATTTGCGAGGGACATGTCGCATTTGCCACATCGCAATCACGAGTAAAGGTCGCATTTGCGACCAAGGCCTGCCTAGCCCAGTCTTCGCAAATGCGCATGGGTGTTCACAAATGCGAGCTCGCGATTGCGAGCCAGGCTTCGCAATTGCGAAACCTGCAGACCTGCAACACACAACAGTTTTTCCTAAGTTCAAAACACTTTGTGGCCTATCCAAAACTCACCCGAGCCCTCAGGGCTCTAAACCAAACATGCACGCAAGTCCAAAAACATCATATGGACTTGATCGTGCGATCAAATCAACAAAATAACATCAATAACTATGAATTTATCATCAAAATCAAAGAAAAATCTCATGAACTCTTAAGTTCCATATTTAACAATTGATGGTCCGATTCATGTCATATCAAGTCCGTTTCTTACCAAATTTTATAGGCTCAACTTAAACACCATATAAGACCTGTACTGGGCTTCAGAACAAAATTATGGGCCCGATACCATAAAATTCAAACTCATTTAGATTTCTGAAAACTCTTATAGTTTCAGTTAAATAATTTTCTTCAAAAATTCATTTCTCGGGCTTGGGACCTCGGAATTCAATTCCGGGCATATGCCCAAGTCCCATATTTTCCTACGGACCCTCCAGGACCGTCAAATTATGGGTCCAGGTCCAGTTACCCAAAATGTTGACCGAAGTCAACTTAAATTCATTTTAAAAGTAAAATTTATCATTTTCCATAGATTTACACATAATGACTTTCCGGATACATGCCTGGACTGCGTATGCAAATCAAGGTGAGACAAAAAGGGAGGTTTTAAGGACTCGGAACACAGAATTTACTTTCAAAACAAGTGATGACCTTTAGGGTCATCACATTCTCCATCTCTACAACAATCGTTCATCCTCGAACAGACATAATAAGGAAGTACCTGAGTTGGAAAAAAGATGGGGATAACGGCTCCGCATATTGGACTCCGACTCCTAGGTCGATGCCTTAACAGGCTGACCTCTCCACTGAACACGAACAGAAGGGAAACTCTTCAATCTCAACTGACGAATCTGTGGGTCTAGAATAGCTACCGGCTCCTCCTTATAGGACAAGGTCCTTGTCCAACTGGACAGTGTTGAAGTCTAACATGTGGGATGGATCGTCGTGATACTTCCGAAGCATGGACACATGAAACACTGGATGCACGGCTGATAAGCTCGGCGGCAATGCAAGTTTGTAAGCCACCTCTCCCACTCGATCAAGAATCTCAAAAGGACCAATGAATCAAGGGCTAAGCTTGCCCCTCTTCCCAAATCTCATCACGCCCTTCATAGGCGACACCCGAAGCAACACCCATTCTCCGACCATGAATGTCATATCACGAACCTTACGGTCGACATAACTTTTTTGCCTGGACTGAGCTATACGGAACCTATCCTGAATGATCCTGACCTTGTCCAAGGAATCCTGTACTAGATCCGTACCCAACAACTGAGCCTCTCCCGGCTCAAACCATCCAACAGGTGACCGACACTACCTACCATATAAAGCCTCATAAGGAGCCATTTAGATGCTCGACTAGTAGCTGTTGTTGTAGGAAAACTCTGCTAAAGGTAAAAACTAATGCCGCGAGCCTCCAAAGTCAATAACACAAGCTCGGAGCATATCCTCTAAAATCTGAATAGTACGCTCGGACGACCCATCCGTCTGAGGATGAAATGTTGTGCTCAACTCGACCCGTGTGCCCAACTCACGCTAAACTGCCCTCCAGAAATGCGAGGTAAACTGCGTACCCCGGTCAGAAATGATAAACACGAGCTCACCATGAAGACGAATAATCTCCCAGATATAGATCTCAGCTAACCTCTCGGAAGAATAGGAGACTGCCACAGGAATGAAATGTGCTGACTTGGTCAGCCTATCAACAATAACCCACACTATATTAAACTTCCTCTAAGTCTATGGGAGTCCAACAACGAAGTCCATAGTGATATGCTCCCACTTCCACTCAGGAATCTCAATCTTCTGGAACAAACCACCAGGCCTCTGATGCTCGTACTTTATCTGCTGACAATTCAAACACCGAGCCACATATGCAACAATATCCTTCTTCATCCTCCTCCACCAATAATGTTGCCGCAAATCCTGATATATCTTAGCGGCGCCTAGATGAATAGAGTACCAAGAACTATGAGCCTCCTCTAAAATCAACTCTCGAAGTCCATCCACATTAGGCACACAAATACGATCCTAGATCCTCAAAACTTCATCATCTCCTAATGTAACTTACTTGGCACCACCGTGGTGCACTGTATCCCTAAGGACACACAAATGAGGATCATCATACTGCCAATCTCGGATACGCTCCAATAAAGAAGAATGGGCGATTGTGCAAGCTAACATACGGATGGGCTCAGAAACATCCAACCTCATGAACTGATTGGCCAAAGCCTGAACATCCAAAGCAAGCAGTCTCTCACCGACCGGAATATATGCAAGACTACCCATACTGGCTGACTTCCTATTCAAAGCACCAGCTACCACATTGGCCTTTTCCGGATGATATAAGATGGTGATATCATAGTCCTTTAAAAGCGGCAACCACCTTCTCTGCCTCAAATTTAGCTACTTCTATTTGAACAAATACTGTAGACTCTTGTGATCCATGAACACCTCACATGACATGCCATACAAATAATGCCTCCAAATCTTCAATGCGTGAACAATGGCTGCTAAATCCAAATCATGAATAATGGCTTCTCATAAATCTTCAACTAACGCGAAGCATAAGAAATGACCTTGCCTTCCTGCATCAACACCACACCAAGTCCAATACGAGATGCATCACAATAAACTATATATGGCCCTAAACTTGTGGGCAAAACCAACACCGGCGCCGTAGTCAAAGCTGTCATGATCTTCTGAAAGCTCGCCTCACACTTGTCCGACCACCTGAACTGGGCACCCTTCTAGGTCAATCTGGTCATTGGGGCTGCAATAGATGAAAACCCCTCCACAAAATGACAGTAATAACCCGCCAAACCCAAGAAACTCCGGATCTCTATAGCTGATGCGGGTCTAGGCCAGTCCTTGACAGCCTCTATCTTCTTCGGATCTACCTAAATACCCTCTGCTGATACAACATGACCCAAGAATGCAACCAAACTCAACCAGAACTCACACTTCTAAAACTTAGCATACAACTGACTATCTCTCAAAGTCTGAAGAACCACTCTCATATGCTGCTCATGCTCCTCCCGGCTGCGGGAATATATCAAAATATCATCAATGAAGACTATCATGAACGAATCCAAGTAAGTTTTGAACACTTAGTTCATCAAATCCATAAAAGCTGATGGGGCATTTGTCACCGCAAATGACATCACCAAGAACTCATAATGCTCGTACCGAGTGCGGAAAGCTGTCTTAGGGACATCGGATTCCCTAATCCTCAACTGATGGTAGCCAGACCTCAAGTCAGTCTTCGAAAATACCTTGGCACCCTAAAGATGATCAAACAAATCATCAATCCTCGGCAATGGATACTTATTCTTAATTGTAACCTTGTTCAACTGGCGGTAATCTATACACATCCTCATCTATCCGTCCTTCTTCTTAGAAAACAACACCGGAGCACCCCAAGGCGAGACACTAGGTCTAATGAAGCCTTTATCAAGCAAGTCTTGCAACTGCTCTTTCAATTCTTTCAACTCAGGCGGGGCCATACGATATGGCGGGATAGAAATAGGTTGTGAGCCAAATCAATGCAAAAGTCAATATCCCTGTCGGGTGGCATGCCCGGAAGGTCTAAAGGAAACACCTCAGGAAACTCACGAATGACAGGTACAGAATCCATATAAGGAACCTGAGCACTAGAATCACGAACATATGCCAAATAGGCCAAACACCCCTTCTCGACCATTCGCCGAGCCTTCATATATGAGATAACACTATGGGTAGAATGACCAGGAGTCCCTCTCCACTCTAAATGAGGCAACCCCATCAAGGCTAAGGTCACAATCTTAGCATGACAGTCCAATATAGCGTGGTAAGGTGATAACCAGTCCATCCCTAATATGACATCAAAATCAACCATATCCAACTTTAACAAGTCTACTCGGGTCTCAAAACCCCCTATCACAACTATACAAGAATGATTAACACGATCTACCACAATAGAATCACCCACCGGTGTAGACACAAATACAGGAGTACTCAAAGAATCACTAGGCATGACAAAATATGGTGCAAAATAAGATGACACATAGGAGTATGTAGACCCTGGATCAAATAGTACTGAAGCGTCCTTATTACAAACCAGAAAAGTACCTGTGATAACTGCATCAGAAGCCTTAGCCTCAGGCATGGCTGGAAGAGTATAACATTGGGGCTGGGCCCTACCACTCTGAACTACATCTCTAGGATGGCCTCCTACTGGCTGGCCTCTACCTCTAGCTGCCTGAGCTCCACCTCTAATACCTCTACCTCCACCTCTAGCACCCCTACTCCACCTCTAGCTGGCTGAGCGGGCAGTGGAACACTCGGTGCCTAAACCATGGCACGGGAGCCCTGGTGCTAAGAACTGCTCGGTGCTTGAGGGCAAAATCTAGCAATATGCCTCGTGTCGCCACAAGTAAAACAAGCCCTTGGCTGCTGGGACTGATAACTCTGAAGCGGAGGTGCACTGATTGGAGCTGGCGATGCACTATAAGATTGCTGATCAGAACACTACATGTGAGAACTACGACCACCTGGGGCACTGTAAGAAGCCTGAAGTACTGAATGAAACGATCTGGTAGGATGGCCCCTACCAAAAGAATCCCTGCCTACAGACGAGGTACCACTGAACCTACCAGAATGACGAGGTCTCTTGTCAGACCCCTGACCACCCCCATGTGATAGAACCATTTCAACCTTCCTGGCTACATTGGCTGCATCCTGAAAGGAAATCTCGCTCCCCGTCTCCTTAGCCATCTAAAGTCGAATAGGCTAAACGAGTCCCTCAATGAACCTCCTCAATCTCTCTCTCTCTCTCTCTCTCTCTCTCTCAATGGGAAGTATAAGAAGAGCATGACGGGCCAAGTCAATGAATCTGGTCTTGTACTGAGTAACAGTCATATAACCTGCTGAAGACGCTCAAACTACCTCTGATAGTTCTCCCTCTGAGTGATAGGAAGAAACTTCCCCAAAAATAGCTGAGAAAACTGATCCCAAGTCAAAGATGGTGACCCAGCTGGTCTAGACAAATAATAATCTCTCCACCAAGTCTTGGCGGATCCAGACAAGCGAAAAGCAGCAAAGTCGACCCCATTGGTCTCCACTATCCCCATGTTCCTGAGAACCTCATGACTGCTGTCTAAATAATCTTGGGGATCCTCAGAAGGTGCACTGCTGTAAGTGGTAGGGAAGAGCTTGGTAAACCTGTCCAATCTCCACAAGGCATCAGCAGACATAGATGTCCCCTCTCCGGTCTGTGCCACAATACCAGGCTGAACTACCTCAACTGGCTGAGTTGCTGGAGTCTGAAACTGGGGAGCCATATGCTCCGGAGTGCGAGTAGCAGGAGTCTGGCTCCTCCTCCAGCTTGAGAGACGACTGGTTCTACAAGAAGCAAGCCTGCCTGGGTGACACTCTCCATAAGGCCCACTAGACAGACCAGAGCATCCTGAAGTGCCGGGGTGGCGATAAAACCCTCTGAGACCTGAGCTGGCCCCACTGGAACTGACTGGGCTGGACCCTCCTCGTCAAACTCAACCCGAGGCTCCACTGCTAGTGTTGTTGCTCGAGCTCTAGGCTGAGCTCTGCCTCTACCTCGAGCCCTAGCATGGTCTCTACCTCTACCCCACGTGGGAGCTGCTACTACGGGCTCGGGCTGCTGGTCAGCTGATGAAGCGGTACATGTTCTTACCATCTGCGAGAGAACAGAGTAGAAGTTCAATTAGCATTGAGAAATCAAGTCGCACGACAAGAAAGAATAGATGTGAATTTTTTCCTAACTTTGTAGCCTCTAAGGGGATAAATACAGACATCTCCATACCGATCCCTCAGACTCTACCAAGCTTGTCCATGAATTGTGAGACCTAAGTAACCTATAGCTCTGATACCAACTTGTCATGACCCGGATTTCCTACCCTCGGAAATCGTGATGGCGCCTACTCGTAAAAGCTAGGCAAGCCGAGTGTTATAAATTCATTACCCTTTTTACTTAGTCTTTTTAACAGTTCAATACAATAGGTGATCAACAGCGGAATAATTAAAAACAAATAGGAATGTGGAAGACAAAAACTTAATAGTTTAACCAAACACTGATACATAAATCCGAAATACAATTCTACCCAAAATTTGGTGTCACAAAGTCACGGACTATCTACGAATACTACAAATAGTGGTCTGAAAGATAAATACAAAGTTGTCTCTAAAATACATAGAAGAAACAGAATGGAAAGATAGAAGGAGACGCCAAGGCCTGCGGATGCCTGCAGGACTACCTCGGGTTGCCTATTGGACTGAAGGTAGCAACCTCACTATTGTCCAAAAGCTACAGCACCGGGATCTACACATAGTGCAGAGTGTAGTATCAGCACAACCGACCCCATGTGCTGGTAAGTGCCTAGCCTAACCTCGGCGAAGTAGTGACGAGACTAGGACTAGACTACCAAATAAACCTGTGCAGTTAAATCATATACAACGAAAACATAAAAGCAAATATTTATAGTTAAGGATGGGAGGGGGAAAGCAAGTTGCGGGGACTATCAAATAACAACAAAATACCAATAGAGAAACGTAAGAAAACCACAATTCAATTTCCAACAAGAATAAGGAAAATCAGAAAAATCGTTGCGGCGTGCAATCCGATCTCATTTCACATAATACCGTTGTGGCGTGCAACCTGATCCCATTTCACATAATACTATTGCGGCGTGCAACCCGATCCTATTTCATATAAGACCGTTGCGGCGTGCAACCCGATCCCATTTCAATTCAACATCAATCATAAAAGAATCCCGGTAAGGGAACAAGAGTATAACAACAACATCCCGGCAAGGGAGACAATATCATAAATAATAACATTCCATCAATGGAGAAAATATCATAAATAATAAAATCCCGGCAAGGGAAATCAACAATGATAATCATCATATTAGGCATGAATAAATCACAACGGAGTCAAAACAATTACAATATGAGACTCACGGTCATGCTTGACACCGACGTATAGATACTCATCACCATGCCTATACGTCGTAACACATAACAAGTAAGACACAACTCCTAATCCCTCAAGCTAAGGTTAGACCAAACACTTACATCAATGCCACGAACACAATTCAAGCCTTAATTGCCACCTTACCTCTTGTTTTCACCACGAATTTGCTCGTATCTAGCCACAATTTACTTAACTGTATCAATAAATGCTAAATGAATCAATTCTAATGCATGAAAATAAGTTTTCCAATGATTTCCCCAAAAAGTCAAAAAATCGACTCTAGGCCCACAAGGTCAAAACCTGAGGTTCGAACCAAAACCCGATTACCCATTCACTCACGAACCCAAATATATAATTTGTTTTGAAATTGGACCTCAAATCGTGGTTCGAATTCCCAAAATTTGAAAATCCTAAGTTCTACCCAAAACACCCAATTTTCCCCATGAAAACCCTTGATTTTGAGTTGAAATCATGTGAAAAGATGTTATAGATTAAAGAAAATGAGTTAGAAATGACTTACTAATGATTTAGAAGAGTAGTTGCCTTTAAAAAATCGCCCAAAGATGTTTTAGGTTTGAGAGAGTTTGAAAAATGAGAAATTTTCGGCTAAGTTATGATTTAGCAGGTTGCAGATGTCGCAATTATGACCAGGGTTCGCAATTGCGAACCCTTAAGGAACCTGCTGACTTCACAAATGCGAAGAATTTATCGCATTTGCGACCATGGGGAAGTATTGTCACCTTCATATTTGCGAGGGACATTTCGCATTTGCGACATCGCAATTGCGAGGAAAGGTCGCATTTGTGACCAAGGCCTACCCAGCCCAGTCTTCGCAAATGTGAATGGGTGTTCGCAAATGCGAGCTCGCAATTGCGAGTCAGGCTTCGCAATTGCAAAGCCTGCAGACCTGCAACACACAATAGTTTTTCCTAAGTTCAAAACACTCTGTGGCCTATCCAACACTCACCCGAGCCCTCGGGGCTCCAAACCAAACATGCACGCAAGTCCAAAAACATCATACGGACTTGTTTGTGCGATCAAATCATCAAAATAACATCAATAACTATGAATTTAACATCAAAATTAAAGAAAAATCTCCTAAACTCTTAAGTTCCATTTTTAACAACTGATGGTCCGATTCACATCATATCAAGTCCGTTTCTTACCAAATTTTACAAGCTCAACTTAAACACCATATAAGACCTTTATCGGGCTCCGGAACAAAATTACGGGCCTGATACCATCAAATTCAAACTCATTTAGATTTCTGAATACATTTATAATTTCAGTTAAACAATTTTATTCAAAAATTCATTTCTTGGGCTTGGGACCTCGGAATTCACTTTCGGACATATGCCCAAGTCTCATATTTTCCTACGGACCTTCCGGGACCGTCAAATCACGGGTTCGGGTTTGTTTACCTAAAATATTGATCGAAGTCAACTTAAATTCATTTTAAAAGCAAAATTTATCATTTTCCACATATTTTCACATAATGACTTTCCGGATACACACCCGGACTACGCATGCGAATCGAGGTGAGACAAAAAGGGAGGTTTTAAGGCCTCGGAATACAGAATTTACTTTTAAAACAAGTGATGACCTTTTGGGTTATCACAATATCAAAATAAAAATAAAAATAAAAATATTATTTTATTGCTGTAAAGGAAAACATTCACAATCATTTACAGATATGCTCACTAAGAAGCTGCAATATAAAGTGTTTCATGAGCATGTAGCTCATATGGGTATTATTTGACTCTATTATGAGTCTCTTCAGTGGGATTTTGTTATTTTGTTATGCTTTTGACTTGTCTACGTTTATTTTCTGTATAGATTAAAGTTTCATGTGTTTATTGAAAGCTCTGATGTGATGACCCAAAAGGCCATCACTTGTGTTGCAAGTGTATTCAGTGTTCCGAGGCCTAAAAATCTCCTTTTTACCCCACCTTGATTTACGTGTGTGGTTCGTACATATATCTAGAAAGCCTTCTATGTGAAAATATGAAAAACAGAATTTCTAGAGTTAAAAATTTGATTATGGTTGACTTTGGTCAACATTTTGAGCAAACGGATCCGGATCCATATTCTGACAATCCCGAGAGGTCCGCAGTAAAATATAGGACTTGGGCGTATGCCCGAAAATGAATTAGGTCCCAAGCCTTAGAAATCAATTTTTAAAAGACATTATTTTACTAAATTATCTAAGAAATAAAGAAAAGAATTAATGTTTGAAATCATTGTTATCGGGCCCGTATTTTGGTTCCGGAGCCCGGTACAAACTTGTTATGGTATTTGAAAGATAATTGTGAAGTTTGGTGAAAAACAGAATTTATTTGACGTGAGTAGGATTTACGGTTGAAGCGTTATGAACTTTGAGAGTTCTTGATGAAAATGTTGAGTTTTGGGGTTTCATTCATGATTTTACATATTATTTTGATGATGTGATCGCACGAGTAGGTCCATATGATGTTTTTGAGTTAGTATGCACACTTGGTTTGGAGTTCCGAGGGCTCGGGTGAGTTTCGGGTAGGTTCTGGGATATCTTAGGCTTAAAAATAGAGTTGTTGCAGGTTCAGAGAAGTAAAAGTCCTCTGAACAGAGCAGTGCGGTCCGCACAAAGAGGAATGCTGCCGCGGAGGGGCTTGTGCAGTCGCACTGGATTTTGTGCGGACCGCGGTGAGGGTTTTGTTGCCGCACTAGATTCTGTGCGGTCCGCGGTGAAGAGTATTTCATTGGTCCGACTTCAGAAGCCTATATCTTTTGATCTACAAGGAATTTTGAGATGATTTAAAAATAAAAGTTGTATCCCTTTGTGTCTAGTTGCCAGAAAGCTAAAGGAAACACAATTTGGACATCTGTAGAGAAAGTTATGGCCAAAATACTAAAGTATGTCACTGCGGTCAACATGGGAGATGTGCGGCCGCAGTTGATTTTGTGTGATCCGCACAGGGCAGCTGAAAGTAGTATATTAAGACGGGATTTTCAATTATTTTTTATTTTTCAAAACCCCAAAAACATAAAAGGCGATTTTTCAAATAACCTTTCTTCTCCAAAACATTGGTAAGTGATTTCTAACTCGTTTTCTTCAATCATTAACATCTTTTAACATGATTTCAACTCAAAATCAATGATTTTCATGGGGAAAATTGGGTGTTTTGGGTAGAACCTAGGTTTTTCAAAATTTGGGGATTTGAACCTCGATTTAAGGTCCGATTTCAAAATAAATTATATATTTGGGTTCGTGGGGGAATAGGTAATCGGGTTTTGGTTCGTACCTGGGGTTTGACCATGTGGGCCCGGGGGCGATTTTTGACTTTTGGCTAAAACTTTAGAAAATTCATTTTCATGCATTGGGGTTGATTCATTTAGCGTTTATTGACGTAATTATGTAACTTGTGACTAGATACGAGCGAATTGGTGGTGGAATCAAGGGGTAAAGCTATAGTTGAAACATGAATTGTGTTCGTGGCATCGAGGTAAGTGTTTGGTCTAACCTTAGCTTAAGGGATTAGGAGTTGAGTCATATTTGTTATGTGGTAATTATTGAGTACGACGTATAGGCATGATGACGAGTGTCTATACGTTGGTATCAAGCATGCCCGTGAGTTTTGTATTATAATTGTTATGACTCCATTGTGGTTTATTACACTTGATATGTTATTATCACCATTGTTCCCTTGCCAGGATGGTTGTTTGATATTAATAATCTCTTGCCAGGATATTTGTTTTGATAGTATTATTCCCTTGCTGGGATGTTGAAATATCAATGTTCCTTTACTGGGAAGTTGTTATATTACTCTTGTTACCTTGCCGGGATCTCTTGTGATTATTGTTGGCTTGTAACTGGGAGCGGGTGGTACGCCTACCACAAGATATAATGAAATGGGAGCGGGTGGTACGCCTACCACAAGATATAATGAAATCGGAGTTGGTGGTACGCCTACCACAAGATATAACGAAATGGGAGTGGGTGGTATGCCTACCACAAGATATAATGAAATGAGAGCGGGTGGTATGCCTACCACGAGATAAATGAAATGCGAGCGGGTGGCATGCATGCCACGAGATAAATGAAATGGAAGCGGGTGGCATGCCTTCCACGAGATACAGGAAATGGGATCGAGTTGCATACCTGCAACAAGATGTGAAAAGAAAGTGAAATCTGCCTTTGTTTTCCTTATTCTTGTTAGTGGTTGGATTTTGATTCCTTTATAGTTCTCTTGATATTCTGTTTTACCTGTTTTCCCCGAAGCATGTTTCCTCTTCCCATCTTTATTTGTTTATTCTGCTTTACTTTCCGATGTATATTATATAACTGCACAGGTTTATTTAGTAGTCTGGTCCTAGCCTCGTCACTACTTCACCGAGGTTAGGCTAGACACTTACCATCACATGGGGTCGGTTGTGTTGATACTACACTCTGCACTATGTGCAGATCCTGGAGCAGCTTTCGGACCGTAGTGTGGAGGCTACCTTCAGTCTACGCGGAGATCCAAGGTAGACCTGCAGGCGTCCGCAGGCCCTGGCATCTCCTATATTCCTATTTCTTATTTCATTTTCCTTTTATTCAGAAATAGTGTATTTTCATTTTCTTCGGACTTTGTATGTAGTAATCTCTTAGACCGTCTTTGATATTATGACACCAGGTTTTGGGTGCTTTAGGTTTTAAGAGTTGTAATAGATATAGATTCCAGATATTTAATTGTTATCTTCCACTTAATTATTTAAAATTCCATTGTTTTCATGGTATCGTCTTATATTTGTTAAAAAGAAATAATTGGTTAGTGAAGTAATTAGATTAAATGTTTGGCTTGCCTAGCTCACATTAGTAGGTGCTATCACGACTCCCGAGGGAGGGAAATCCGGGTCGTGACAAGGTTGTATCATAGCTCTGGGTTACATGGGTCTTACAGTTCACAGACACGCATAGTAGAGTCTGAGGGATCGGTATGGAGACATCTGCATTTATCCCCTAGAGGCTACAGAGTTAGGAAGACTTCACATTTATTCTTTCCTATTGTGCGGATTGGTTCCTCAATGCTAATTGAATTTCTACTATGTTCTTTCGCAAATGGCAAGAACACGCGCTTCCTCATCCACTGACCAGCAACCCGAGCCCCCAACAGCAGCTCCCATAAGGGGCAGAGGCCAAGGCCGTGCTAGAGGCCGAGGAAGGGGCAGAGCTCAGCCCCGAGCAGCAGCACCAGTGGCGGATCCTCAGGTTGACTTTGATGATGAGGTTATGGCCCCAGCAGTTTCAGTAGGCCCCGCTCAGGTCCCAGAGGGGTTTATTACTGCCCTAGTTCTTCAGGATGCTCTGGTCCGTTTAGTGGGCTTCATGGAAAGTTTCACCCAAGCAGGCTTGCTTCCTATAGCACCAATCGTCTCTTAGGCTGGAGGAGGAGCCCAGACTCCTGCTACTCGCACTTCGGAGCAGGTAGCTCCCCAGATTCAGACTCCCGCAGTTCAGCCAGTTGGAGCAGTTCAGCCGGGTGTGGTAGCTTAGACCGGTGATGGAGCAGCTATGTATGCTGATGCTTTGTGGAGGCTGGATAGGTACACCAAGCTCTTCACTACTACTTTCAGCGGTGCATCTACTGAGGACCCCCAGGATTATCTAGACAGCTTCCATGAGGTTCTCAGGAACATGGGGATAGTTGAGACCAATAGGGTCGATTTTGCCACTTTTCACTTGTCAAGATCTGCCAAGACTTGGTGGAGGGATTTTTGTTTGGCTAGACCAGCCGGATTGCCAGCTTTGACTTGGGAGTAGTTTACTCAACTATTTCTGGAGAAGTTTCTCCCCATCACTTAGAGAGAGGCCTATCGGAGGTAGTTTGAGCGTCTCCAGTAGGTTTCTATAATTGTTACCCAGTATGAGACCAGATTATTTGACCTAGCTCGTCATGCTCTTGTCATACTTCCCACCGAGAGAGAGAGAGGGTGAGGAGGTTCATTGATGGAACTATTCAGCCGATTCATTTTCAGATGGCTAGGGAGACTAGGAGTGAGATATCTTTCTAGGAGGCGGCCAATATGGCCCGGAGAGTTGAGATGGTTCTGTCATAGGGAGGTGGTCATGGATCGGACAAGAAGCCTCTTCATTTAAGTAGATTCAGTAGTACCACGTTTGGAGGTAGAGATTCATATGGTAGGGGCCATCCTCCCAGGCCTTTCCAGTCAGCACTTCAGGTTTCTCACGGTGCTTCAGGTGGTTGTGGTTCTCAGATGCAGTATTCTAATCAACAGTCTTATAGTGCACCACTAGCTCATATCGGTGCACCACCGCTTCAGAGTTTCTAGGGTCGTCAGCCCCAGCAGTCGAGGGCTTGTTTTACTTATGGCGACACGAGGCACATTGCTAGGTATTGCCCTCGAGCACCGAGTAGCTCTCAGCATCAGGGTTCTCGTGCAATAGTTCAGGCACCAGGTGTTCCACAGCCCGCCCAGCCAGCTAGAGGTGGGGGTAGAGGTGCTAGAGGTGGAGGTATAGGTATTAGATGTGGAGCTCAGGCCGCTAGAGGTGGAGGCCAGCCAGAAGCAGGTCATCCTAGAGATGTAGTTCAGGGTGGGGGCCCAGCCCCGATGTTATGTTCTTCCAGGCAGGCCCGAGGATGAGGCTTTCGATGCAGTTATTACAGGTACGATTCTGGTTTGTGATAGAGATGCTTCAGTGCTATTTGACCCACGGTCTACGTACTCGTATGTGTATTCTTATTTTGCACCATGTCTGGTCATGCCTAGCAATTCTTTGAGTGATCCTGTTTATGTGTCTACGCCGATGGGTGATTCTATTGTGGTAGATCGAGTCTATCATTCATGTATAGTTGTGATTGGAGGTCTTGAGAATCGTGTAGATTTGCTTCTTTTGGACATGGTCGATTTTGATGTCATCTTAGGGATGGACTGGTTATCATCTTACCACGCTATCTTGGACTATCATGTCAAGATTGTGACCTTAGCTTTACCGGGTTTTCCTCGTTTAGAGTGGAGAGGGACTCCAGGTCATTCTACCCGTAGTGTTATCTCTTATGTGAAGGCTCAGCGCATGGTCGAGAAAGGGTGTTTGGACTATTTGGCATATGTTCGTGATTCTAGTGTTGAGGTTCCTTCTATTGATTCAGTGCCTGTTGTTCGTGAGTTTCCTGAGGTTTTCCCTTCAGACCTGCTGGGTATGCCGCCCGACAGGGATATTGATATTTGCATTGATTTGGCTCCGAGAACTCAGCCCATTTCTATCCCGCCATATCGTATGGCCCCGCCTGAGTTGAAAGAGTTAAAGGAGCAGTTTCAAGAGCTTGAAAAAGGTTTCATTAGGCCGAGTGTTTCGCCTTGGGGTGCGCCGGTGTTGTTTGTTAAGAAGAAGGACGGATCGATAAGATTGTGTATTGATTACCGGCAGCTGAACAAGGTTACAATCAAGAATAAGTATCCATTGTCGAGGATTGATGATTTGTTTGATCAGCTTCAGGGTGCCAAGGTATTTTTGAAGATTGACTTAAGATATGGCTACCATCAGTTGAGGATTAGGGCATCTGATGTCCCTAAGATAGCTTTCCACACTCGGTACGGGTATTATGAGTTCTTGGTGATGTCATTTGGGTTGACGAATGCCCCAGTAGCTTTTATGGATTTGATGAACCGAGTGTTCAGGCCTTACTTGGATTCGTTCGTGATAGTCTTAATTGATGATATTTTGATATATTCCTGCAGCCAGGAGGAGCACGAGCAGCATCTTAGAGTGGTTCTTCGGACCTTAAGGGATAGTGAGTTATATGCTAAGTTCTCAAAGTGTGAGTTCTGGTTGAGTTCAGTTGCATTCCTGGGTCATGTTGTACCAGCAGAGGGTATTCAGGTTGATCCGAAGAAGATTAAGGCGGTCAAGAACTGGCCTAGACCAACATCAGCTATAGAGATTCGGAGTTTCTTGGGATTGGCAGGCTACTATCGTCGGTTCGTAGAGAGGTTTTCATCTATCACAGCCCCAATGACCAGGTTGACCCAGAAGGGTGCCCCGTTCAGGTGGTCGGATGAGTGTGAGGCGAGCTTTCAGAAGCTCAAGATAGCTCTGACTACGGCACCGGTGCTGGTTTTGCCCACAGGTTCAGGGCCTTATACAGTTTATTGTGATGCATATCGTATTGGACTTGGTGCAGTGTTGATGCAGGATGGCAAGGTTATTGCCTATGCTTCGCGACAGTTAAAGATTCATGAGAAGAATTATTCGGTTCATGATTTGGAGTTGGCAACCATTGTTCACGCGTTGAAAATTTGGAGGTATTATCTGTATGGCGTGGCATGTGAGGTGTTCACGGATCACAAGAGTCTTCAGTATTTGTTCAAACAAAAGGAGTTGAATTTGAGGCAGATGAGGTGGTTGTAGTTGTTAAAATATTATGATATCACCATCTTATATCATCCAGGAAAGGCCAATGTGGTAGTTGATGCTTTGAGTAGGAAGTCAGCCAGTATGAGCAGTCTTGCTTATATTCTGGTCGGTGAGAGACTGCTTGCTTTGGATGTTCAGGCTTTGGCCAATCAGTTCATGAGGTTGGATGTTTCTGAGACCAGTCGTGTGTTAGCTTGCACGGTCGCTCGTTCTTCTTTATTGGAGCATATCCGTGATTAGCAATATGATGATCCCCATTTGTGTGTCCTTAAAGACACGGTACAGCATAGAGGTGCCAAGCAGGTTACCTTAGGTGATGATGGAGTTTTGAGATTGCAAGGTCGAGTTTGTGTGACTAATGTGGATGGGCTCCGAGAGTTGATTTTAGAGGATGCCCATAGTTCCAGGTACTCTATTCATTCGGGCGCCACTAAGATGTATCAGGATTTGTGGAAGCATTATTGGTGGTGGAGAATGAAGAAGGATATTGTCGCATATGTGGCTCGGTGTTTGAATTGTCAACAGGTTAAGTACAAGCATCAGAGGCCTAGTGGTTTATTTCAGAGGATTGAGCTTCCCGAGTAGAAGTGGGAGCGGATCACTATGGATTTCGTTGTTGGACTCCCGCAGACTCGGAGGAAGTTCGACGTAGTATGGGTCATTATTGATAAGCTGACCAAGTCAGCACATTTCATTCCTATGGCAATCTCCTATTCTTCCGTGAAGTTAACTGAGATCTATATTCGGGAGATTGTTAGTCTTCATGGTGTGCCCGAGTCTATCATTTCGGACCAAGGTATGCAATTTACCTCACGTTTCTAGAGAGCAGTTCAGTGAGAGTTGGGCATGCGGGTTGAGTTAAGCACAGCGTTTCATCCTCAGACGGATGGGCAGTCCGAGCGGACTATTCAGATTTTGGAGGATATGCTCTGAGCTTGTGTCATTGACTTTGGAGGCTCATGGGATCAATTTTTGCCCTTAGCATATTTGCCTACAACAATAGCTACTAGTTGAGTATTCAGATGGCTCCATATGAGGCTGTATATGGTAGGCAGTGACGGTATTCGATTGGATGGTTTGAGCCGGGGGAGGCTCGGTTGTTAGGTACAGATCTGGTTCAGGATGCCTTGGACAAGGTTAGGATTATTCAGGATAGGCTTCGTACAGCTCAATCCAGGCAAAAGAGTTATGCCGACCGCAAGGTTCGAGATTTGGCATTCATGGTCGGTGAGCGGGTATTGCTTCGAGTGTCACCTATGAAGGGCGTGATGCGATTTGGGAAGAAGGGCAAGCATAGCCCTAGGTTCATTGGTCCGTTTGAGATCTTGATCGAGTGGGAGAGGTGGCTTATAGACTTGCGCTGCCGCTGAGCTTATCAGCCGTGCATCCAGTGTTTCATGTGTCCATGCTTCAGAAGTATCACGACGATCCATCCCACGTGTTAGATTTCAGCACTGTCCAGTTGGTCAAAGACTTGTCTTATGAGGAGGAGTCGGTATCTATTCTAGACCGGCAGGTTCGTCAATTGAGATCGAAGAGTTTTCCTTCTGTTCGTGTTCAGTGAAGAGGTTAGCCTCCTGGGGCATCGGCCTGAGAGTTCGAGTCCGATATACGGAGCTGTTATCCCCATCTTTTTCCCAACTCAGGTACTTCCTTTTTATGTCCGTTCAAGGATGAACGGTTGTTTTAGAGGTGGAGAATGTGATGACCCAAAAGGTCATCACTTATGTTGCAAGTGTATTTAGTGTTCTGAGGCCTAAAAACCTCCTTCTTACCCCACTTTGATTTACGTGCGTGGTCCAGACCTATATCCAGAAAACCTTCTATGTGAAAATATGAGAAATAGAATTTCTAGAGTTAAAAATTTGATTATGGTTGGCTTTGGTCAACATTTTGAGCAAGCGGATCCAGATCCATGTTCCGACGATCCTGAGAGGTCCGTAGTAAAATGCGGGACGTGAGCGTATGCCCGAAAATGAATTCTGAGGTCCCAAGCCTTAGAAATTAAGTTTTGAAAGAAATTGTTTTACTAAATTATCTAAGAAATAAAGAAAAGAATTAATGTTTGAAACCATTGTTATCGGGCCCGTATTTTGGTTCCGGAGTCCGGTACAAACTTGTTATGGTATTTGAAAGATAATTGTGAAGTTTTGTGAAAAACGGAGTTTATTTGACGTGAGTTGGACTTACAGTTGAAGAGTTATGAACTTTGAGAGTTTTTGATAAAAATGTTGAGTTTTGAGGTTTCATTCATGATTTTACATGTTATTTTGATGATGTGATCGCATGAGTAGGTCCATATGATGTTTTTGAGTTAGTATGCACACTTGGTTTGGAGTTCTGAGGGCTCGGGTGAGTGTTGAGTAGGTTCCGGGATGTCTTAGACTTAAAAACATAGTTGTTGCAGGTTTAGAGAAGTAGAAGCCTCTAAACAGACCAATGCGGTCCACACAAAGAGGAATGCTGCCACGGAGGGGCTTGTGCGACTGCACTAGATTTTGTGCGGACCGCGGTGAAGGCTTTGCTGCCGCACTAGATTCTGTGCGGTCCGCGGTGAAGAGCATTTCACTAGTCCGACTTCGGAAGCCTATACCTTTTGATCTACAAGGAACTTTGAGATAATTCACAAACAAAAGTTGTAGCTCTCCGTGTCTAGTTTCCAGAAAGATAAAGAAATTACAATTTGGACATATGTAGAGAATTTGTCCAATATACTAAAGCATGTCACTACAGCCCACATGGGAGTTGTGCGGCCGTAGTTGATTTTGTGCGGTCCGCACAAGGCAGCTGAAAGAAGTATATTAAGACGGGATTTTCAGTTATTTTTCATTTTTCAAAACCCCAAAAACATAAGAGGCAATTTTTCAAATAACCTTTCTTCTCCAAAACATTAGTAAGTGATTTCTAACTAGTTTTCTTTAATCATTAACATCTTTTAACATGACTTCAACTCAAAATCAATGATTTTCATGGGGGAAATTGGGTGTTTTGGTGTGACGACCAAGGGGTCATCACCGTAATTCTTCCTGGTTCCGTTCTCCCGAGGCCTTGAAAACCTCGCTTTTAGTTGCCTCGATTGGTGTGCGTAGTTTGGGCGCGTAGCCGGAAAGTTTTTATGTTAGAATATGTGAATTATATGAAACATTTGATGAATTTTGGTATTAATATGCATAATGTTGACTTCGGTCAACATTTTGGGTAAACGGACCAGGACCTGTGATTCGACAGTCCCGGAGGGTCCGTAGAAAAATATAGGAATTGGGCGTGTGCCCGGAATCAAATTCTGAGGTCCCAAGCCCGAGAAATGAATTTTTGAAAGAAATTGTTTTTCTGAAATTTGATATGAAATTTGAAATGAAAAGGAGTTAGAAAATATAGGTATCGGGCTCGTATTTTGGTTCCGACGCCCGGTACAAGTCTTAATATGTGTTAAGCACTATCGGTAAAGTTTGGCTAAAAACGGACGTCATATGACGTGTTTCGGACTAAAAATAGAGAGCTTGAGTTATGAAAGTTGAAGAAAGAAAATCATGTGTTTGAGGCTTGATCCTATGTATATGATGCTATTTTGGCGATTTGATCGCACGAGTAAGTCAGTAAGATGTTTTTAAGTTTGTGTGATTGTTTGGTTTGGAGCCCCGAGGGCTCGGGTGAGTTTTGAATAGGGCCCGGGAGGTCTTGGACTTAAGAAAATGCAGGTTCAGGTGTTGCAGACACCAACGCGGCCGCGGTCATTTCCGCGCGGTCCGCGATGGAGCCGCGCAGCCGCAATGTATTTTTGTGCAGTCCGCATGGCTGAGTCTGAGGGATAGGGTTCAGGTTAACCAGCGCGGCCGCGCACCAAAACAGTGCGGTCCCCGCTGGAAGGGTTCAGAGAAGCCCCACTTTTCTCCCACTCGGCGCGGCCGCAACACATTTTTGTGCGGTCCGCGCCAGGTCCTCAGAAAGGTATACAAGTTCGGAAATCTCAGTCATTTTTCACTTTTCAAAAACCCAAAACCTAAGAGGCGATTTTCCAAACAACTTTTCTTCTCCAAAACGATTGGTAAGTGATTTCTAACTTAATTTCTTTATCCCTTAACATCTTTTAACATAATTTCAACTTCAAATCAAAGATTTTCATGGGGAAAGGTGGGTGTTTTGGGTAGAACCTAGGTTTTCTACAAATTGAGAAGTTGGACCTCAATTTGGGGTCCGATTTAAAAACAAATCATATATTTGGATTCATGGGGGAATGGATAACCGGGTTTTGGTCCGAACCTCGAGTTTCGACCACGTGGTTCCGGGGGTATTTTTGACCTTTTTGGGAAAAACCTTGAAAAATCTATTTTCATGCATTGGGGATGATTCATTTAGTAATTATTAATGTGATAAAGTAACTTATGACTAGATTCGAGCGGATTGGTGGTGGAATCAAGAGGTAAAGCTATACTAGAAGCGTGAGTTGAGTGTGGAGCATTCGAGGTAAGTGTTTGTTCTAACTTTGGCTTGAGGGAATAGGATTAGGATGATATTTTCTACTTGCTAATGTGGAGTACGGTGTATAGGCATGGTGACGGTTATCTATGCACCGGAGTCTAGCATGACCGTGAGACTTGATTGTTTTCAATTCGAATAATATGACACAAGCTCCTTGCTTATTTTATGAGTTTCATATAATGTGAACGGTTGAGGTAAAATTGTGATTGGTGTACTTTTGGAGCGTTAGCTTGAACATGAATGTGTTAGTTGAGGAAGAATGGATTTAAAAAGGAGAATGTGTTGTGAATACTCCCTTGCTGAGATGTGTAGACTGATATATATACTCTTCCTTGTCGGGATATTTTGGGCTGTTAGCTGTACCCTTGCCGGGTTGAAGGTATTGAGTTGTTATTCTCCCCTAAAGGGGTCTTCTGTATGAAGTCAGATATTATGAACTATATTATGGGATCGTGTGGCACGCCGTCCACTTATATATGATATTATGGCATCGTGTGGCACGCCGTCCACTTATATATGATATTATGGGATCGTGTGGCATGTCGTACACTTATATATGATATTATGGGATCGTGTGGCATGTCGTCCACTTATATATGATATTATGGGATTGTGTGGCACGCCGTCCACTTATATATGATATTATTGGGATCGTGTGGTACGCCGTCCACTTATATATGATATTATTGGGATCGTGTGGCACGCCGTCCACTTATATATGATATTATGGGATCGTGTGGCATGCCGTCCACTTATATATGATATTATGGGATCGTGTGGCACGCCGTCCACTTATATATGATATTATGGGATCGTGTGGCACGTCGTCCACTTATATATGATATTATGGGATCGTGTGGCACGCCGTCCACTTATATATGATATTATGGGATCGTGTGGCACGTCGTCCACTTATATATGATATTATGGGATCGTGTGACACGCCGTCCACTATATATATAAATATATATTATATATATATATATATATATATATATATATATATATATATATATATCATGGAAACCGGAGTTTCTTCTATTTATTTCTGATATTTCATTTTTATCTGTTACTCCCCGATAGCATGTCCCCTCCCAGTTTTACTTTGTATTATCTTGTTATTGTTTTCTTGCACTTGTTGTATATATATTTGTACAGGTTAATTGTGGTAGGTACTGTCTAGCCTCGTCACTACTTCGCCGGGGTTAGGCCAGGCACTTACCAGCACATGGGGTCGGTTGTGCTGATGCTACACTCTGTGCATTTTTGTGCACAGATCAGGGAGCAGCTTACGGACCGCAGCAGTAGGACTTCTGGGAGCTATCTTCAGTCTAGGGACTCTCGAGGTAGCCTAGCTGGCGTTCGCAGGCCGAAGTCCCTTTCCATGTTTTTCGTTTGTTCATCTTGTATCAGACAAACATGATGTATTTCCTTTCAGACATTGTTTGTAGTATTCTGTAGTAGTCCGTGAGCTAGTGACACCAGACCTTGGGTAGTGATGTGTATTAAACTTCCGCACTTTTGGTTTTCAGTTGCTTTAGATTTAAAGTCTTCCGCTTAAATTTTGTCTCGTTTATTATATTGTTTGAAAGAAAGCAGGAAAGGTGTTTTAAATATTTGGCTTGCCTAGCTCCGATAGTAGGCGCCATCACGACACCCGATGGTGGGAAATCCGGGTTGTGACAAGTAGGTATCAGAGCACTAGGTTACTTAGGTCTCACAACTCACGGACAAGCTCAGTAGAGTCTGAGGGGTCGGTACGGAGACGTCTGTATTTATCCCGCAGAGGCTATTGAGTTAGGAAAACTTCACCTTGTTCATTCTTGTCGTACGATTCTGTTTCTCAAGTACTGATTGTCTTTCCACTTTGTTCTTTCATAGATGGCGAGGACACGTGCTTCCTCTTCTACCGTGCAACAGCCTGAGCCCCTAGCAGCAGCCCCTATTAGGGGCAGAGGGCGAGGGCGAGGTCGTGCCAGAGGCCGGGGCAGAGCTCAGCCCCGAGCAGCATTTCCAGCGACGGAGCCTCAGGTCGATTTTGAGGAGGAGGTTCCGGCCCCAGTTGTTCCAGTGGGCCCAGCTCAGGTCCCAGAGGGTTTCATAGCCACTCCAGTGCTTCAGGACGCTTTGGTCCGACTGGTAGGCTTTATGGAGGGCATTTCTAGAGCGGGTTTTCTTCCCGTAGCTCCAGCCACATCTCAAGCTGGGGGAGGAGTTCAGACTCCTGATACTCGTACTCCAGAGCCGGTAGCTCCTCAGGCTCAGGTTCCAGCAGTTTAGCTAGCCGTGGCAGTTCAGCCAGCTGTGGCAGCCCAGCCAGGTATTGCGGCTCAGTCCAGTGATGGTGTGGCTATGTCCGCGGATGCTTTGTGGAGGCTTGATCGTTTCACCAAGCTCTTCACTACTACATATAGTGGCACTCCCTTAGAGGATGCTCAGTATTTCATATTCAGCTGTCATGAGGTTCTACGAACTATGGGCATTGGAGAGACCAATGGGGTCGACTTCGCCACTTTTCGCCTGGCAGGATCCGCCAAGACTTGGTGGAGGGATTTCTGTTTAGCCAGGCTAACAGGGTCGCCATCATTGACCTGGGATCAGTTTTCAGAGTTATTTCTGGGGAAGTTCCTTCCAGTTACTCAGCGAGATGCTCTTCGCAGGTAGTTTGAGCATCTCCAGCAAGGTCCTATGACGGTCACCCAGTATGAGACCCGGTTCATTGATCTCGCTCGTCATGCCATTGTGATACTCCCCACCGAGAGAGAGGGGGTGCGGAGGTTTGTTGATGGGTTGGCCCAGCCGATCCGTGTTCAGATGGCCATGAGTGCCGGTAGTGAGATTTCATTTCAGGAGGCGGCAGATGGTGCCCACCGGATAGAGATGGCACTTGCTCAGGGAGGTGGTCATGGGTCTGATAAGAGGCCCCGTCATTCTGGTAGATTCAGTGGTACCTCGTTTGGAGGTAGGGATTCTTATGGTAGAGGCCATCCTTCGAGGCCCTTTCAGTTAGCTCTCCAGGCTTCTCATGGTACACCAGGTGGTCGTGGTTCTCAGCCGCAGTATTCTGACCAGCAGCTCTTCAGTTCACCATCAGCACCTATCAGTGCACCACCATTTCGTTATTCTTAGTAGCCGAGGGCTTGTTATACTTGCGGCGATGTGAGTCACATTGCCAGATATTGCCCTCGAGCTTCCAGCAGCTCACAGCAGCAGGGTCCTCGCCCGATGATCCAGGCACCAGTTGCCCCACAGCCTGCCCAGCCAGTTAGAGGCGGGGGTAGAGGACATAGAGGTGGAGGTAGAGGTCTTAGAGGTGGAGCTCAGACCTCTAGAGGTAGGGGTCAGCCAGCAGCAGATCGTCCCAGGGATATGATTCAGGGAGGTAGGTCCCAGCCACGTTGTTATGCTTTGCTAGCTAGGCCAGAGGCTGAGTCATCAGATGTTGTGATTACAGGTACCATTCTGGTCGGTGATAGGGATGCTTCTGTGCTATTTGATCCCGGATCTACGTATTCATATGTGTCGTCCTATTTTGCACCCTATTTGGTTATGCCTAGTGACTCGTTGAGTATTCCTGTTTATGTGTCAACACCGGTGGGTGATTCTATTGCGGTCGACCAAGTTCATCGTTCTTGTATCGTAGTGTTTGGGGGTCTTGAGACCCGTGTTGATTTGTTGCTTTTGGACATGGTCGACTTTGATGTTATATTGGGGATAGATTGGTTATCTCTGTACCATGCTATCTTGGATTGCCATGCCAAGACCGTGACCTTAGCCTTACCGGATTTACCCCGTTTAGAGTGGAGAGGGACTTCTGGTCATTGTACCCGCAGTGTTATCTCGTATGTGAAATCTCGGCGTATGGTCGAGAAGGGATGTTTGGCCTACTTGGCGTATGTTCGCGATTCTAGCACGGAGGCCCCTTCTACTGATTCTGTTCCAGTTGTTCGGGAGTTTCCTGAGGTTTTCCCTTCAGACTTGCCGGGTATGACGCCCGACAGGGATATCTACTTTTGTATTGATTTGGCCCCGGGCACTTAGCCCATTTCTATCCCTCCATATCGTATGGCCCCGCCGGAGTTGAAAGAGTTAAAGGAACAACTGCAGGATTTGCTTGAGAAAGGTTTCATTAGACCTAGTGTTTCGCCTTGGGGTGCGCTGGTGTTGTTTGTTAAGAAAAAGGATGGTTCGATGAGAATGTGCATCGGTTACCGGCAATTGAACAAGGTTACAATTAAGAATAAGTACCCACTGCCGAGGATCGACGATTTATTCGACCAGCTTCAGGGTGCGAGGGTATTTTCAAAGATAGATTTGAGATTTGGATACCACCAGCTGAGGATTAGGGCGTCTGATGTCCCTAAGACAGCATTTCGCACTCGGTATGGGCACTATGAGTTTTTGGTCATGTCATTTGGATTGACTAATGCCCCAGCAGCGTTCATGGAGTTGATGAACCGAGTGTTCAGACCTTATTTGGACTTGTTCGTGATAGTCTTCATTGACGATATTCTTATATACTCCTGCAGTCAGGAGGAGCATGAGCAGCACCTCAGAGTGGTCCTTCAGACCCTAAAGGATAGTCAGTTGTATGCTAAGTTCTCAAAGTGCGAGTTTTGGTTGAGTTCGATTGCATTCCTGGGTCATGTCGTATCAGCAGTAGGTATTCAGGTAGACCCGAAAAAGATAGAGGCAGTCAAGAACTGGCCTCGACCAGCTTCAGCTATGGATATTTGGAGTTTCCTGGGGTTAGCAGGTTACTACCGTCGGTTCGTGGAGGGGTTTTCATCCATTGCAGCCCCTATGACCAGATTGACCCAGAAGGGTGTCCAGTTCAAGTGGTCGGACGAGTGTTAGGCGAGCTTTCAGAAGCTCAAGACGGTTCTGACTACGGCACCGGTATTGGTTTTGCCCACAGGTTCAGGGTCATATACGATCTATTGTTATGCGTCTCGTATTGGGCTTGGTACAGTGTTGATGCAGGAAGGCAAAGTCATTGCTTATGCTTCGAGGCAGTTGATGATCCACGAGAAGAATTATCCTGTTCATGATCTCGAGTTGGCAGCCATTGTTCATGCCTTGAAGATCTGGAGGCATTACTTATATGGAGTGACGTGCGAGGTTTACACTTATCACAAGAGTCTTCAGTATCTGTTCAAGCATACAGAGTTGAATTTGAGGCAGAGGAGGTGGTTAGAGTTGCTAAAGGATTATGATGTTACTATCTTATACCACCCGGGGAAGGCCAATGTGGTGGCAGATGCATTGAGTAGGAAGTCCGCCAGCATGGGTAGTCTTGCTTATATTCCAGTCACCCAGAGATCGCTTGCTTTGGATGTTCAAGCCTTGGCCAATCATCTTGTGAGGTTGGATATTTCTGAGCCTAGCAGAGTGTTAGCTTGCACGGTTGCTCGTTCCTCACTATTAGAGCGTATCCATGAGCGGCAGTTTGAGGATCCCCATTTGTGTGTCTTGAGAGACACGGTGCAGCGTGGAGGTGCCAAGAAAGTAACCTTAGATGATGATGGTGTATTGAGATTGCAGAGGCGAGTTTGTGTGCCCAATGTTGATGGGATTCGAGAGTTGATCTTAGCGGAGGCCCACAGTTCTCGGTATTCTATTCACCCGGGCGCCGCGAAGATGTATCAGGATCTGAGGCAGCACTATTGGTGGCGTAAGATGAAGAAAGACATCGTTGTGCATGTGGCTCGGTGTTTGAATTGTCAGCAGGTTAAGTACGAGCATCAAAGACCTGGTGGTCTATTTCAGAGGATTGCACTTCCCGAGTGGAAGTGGGAGAGGATTACGATGGATTTCGTTACTGGACTTCCGATGACTCGGAAAAAGTTTGATGCAGTTTGGGTCATTGTTGATAGGCTGACTAAGTCAGCGCATTTTGTTCCTGTTGCAGCCACCTATTCGTCCGAAAGGTTAGCCGAGATTTATATCAGGGAGATTGTTCGCCTTCATGGGGTGCCGCTATCTATCATTTTGGATCAGGGTACGCAGTTTACCTTGCATTTCTGGAGAGCGGTTCAGCGAGCGTTGGGCACCAAGGTTGAGTTGAGTACAGCGTTTCATCCCCAGACGGACGGTCAGTCCGAGAGGACTATTCAGATTCTTGAGGACATTCTCTGAGCCTGTGTCATTGATTTTGGAGGCTCGTGGGACCGGTTTTTGCCTTTAGCAGAGTTTGCCTACAACAACAGCTACCAGTCCAGCATTCAGATGGCTCCATATGAGGCGTTGTATGGTAGGCGATGTCGATCTCCAGTTGGATGGTTTGAGCCGGGAGAGGCTCGATTATTGGGTACGGATCTGGTTCAGGAAGCCTTGGACAAGGTCAGGATTATTCAGGATAGACTTCGTACAGCTCAGTCCAGACAGAAGAGTTATGCAGACTGCAAGGTCAGAGATGTTGCTTTCATGGTCGGTGAGCGGGTATTGCTCTGTGTATCGCCTATGAAGGGCGTGATGAGATTTGGGAAGAAGGGAAAGCTCAGCCCTAGGTTCATCGGTCCATTTGAGATTCTTGATCGTGTGGGAAAAGTGGCTTATAGACTTGCCTTGCCACCTAGCTTGTCAGCTGTGCATCCCGTGTTTCATGTATCTATGCTCCAGAAGTATCGCGGAGATCCATCGCACGTGTTAGATTTCAGCACTGTCCAATTGGACAAGGATCTGTCATATGAGGAGGAGCCGGTGGCTATTCTAGACCGGCAGGTTCGACAGTTGAGGTCGAAGAGTTTTCCTTCGGTGCGTGTTCAGTGGAGAGGTCAGCCTCCTGAGGCATCGACCTGGGAGTCCGAGTCCGATATGCGGAGCCGTTATCCTCATTTATTTCCCGACTCAGGTACTTCTTTCTTTTGTCCGTTCGAGGACGAACGGTTGTTTTAGAGGTGGAGAATGTGATGACCCAAGGGGTCATCACCGTAATTCTTCCTGGTTCTGTGCTCCCGAGGCCTTGAAAACCTCGCTTTTAGTTGCCTCGATTGGCGTGCGCAGTTCAGGCGCGTAGCCGGAAAGTTTTTATGCTAGAATATGTGAATTATGTGAAACATTTGATGAATTTTGGTATTAATATGCATAATGTTGACTTCGGCCAACATTTTGGGTAAACGGACCCGGACCTGTAATTCGACGGTCCCGGAGGGTCCGTAGAAAAATATGGGAGTTGGGCGTGTGCCCGGAATCAAATTCTGAGGTCCCAAGCCCGAGAAATGAATTTTTGAAAGAAATTGTTTTTCTGAAATTTGATATGAAATTTGAAATGAAAAGGAGTTAGAAAATATAGGTATCGGTCTCGTATTTTGGTTCCGACCCCCGGTACAAGTCTTAAATATGTGTTAAGCACTATCGGTAAAGTTTGGATAAAAACGGACGTCATATGACGTGTTTCGGACTAAAAATGGAGAGTTTGAGTTATGAAAGTTGAAGAAAGAAAATCATGTGTTTGAGGTTTGATCCTATGTATATGATGTTATTTTGGCGATTTGATCGCACGAGTAAGTCTGTAAGATGTTTTTAAGGTTGTGTGCATGTTTGGTTTGGAGCCCCGAGGGCTCGGGTGAGTTTTGAATGGGGCCCAGGAGGTCTTGGACTTAAGAAAATGCAGGTTCAGGTGTTGCAGACACCAGCGCGGCCGCGGTCATTTCCGCGCGGTCCGCGCTGGAGCCGCACGGCCGCGATGCATTTTTGTGCGGTCCACGTGGCTGAGTCTGAGGGCTAGGGTTTCAGGTTAACCAGCGCGGCCGCGCACCAAAACAGTGCGGTCCGCACTGGAAGGGTTCAGAGAAGCCCCACTTTTCTCCTACTCGGCGCGGTCTCAACACATTTTTGTGCGGTCCGCGCCAGGTCCTCAGAAAGGTATACAAGTTCGGAAATCTCAGTCATTTTTCACTTTTCAAAAACCCAAAACCTAAGAGGCGATTTTCCAAACAACTTTTCTTCTCCAAAACGATTGGTAAGTGATTTCTAACTTAATTTCTTTATCCCTTAACATCTTTTAACATAATTTCAACTTCAAATCAAAGATTTTCATGGGGAAAATTGGGTGTTTTGGGTAGAACCTAGGTTTTCTACAAATTGAGAAGTTGGACCTCAATTTGGGGTTCGATTTAAAAACAAATCATATATTTGGATTCATGGGGGAATGGGTAACCGGGTTTTGGTCCAAACCTCGAGTTTCGACCACGTGGGTCCGGGGGTATTTTTGACCTTTTTGGGAAAAACCTTGAAAAATCTATTTTCATGCATTGGGGATGATTCATTTAGTAATTATTAATGTGATTAAGTAACTTATGACTAGATTCGAGCGGATTGGTGGGGGAATCAAGAGGTAAAGCTATACTAGAAGCGTAAGTTGAGTTTGGAGTATTCGAGGTAAGTGTTTGTTCTAACTTTGGCTTGAGGGAATAGGATTAGAATGATATTTGCTACTTGCTAATGTGGAGTACGGTGTATAGGTATGGTGACGGTTATCTATGCATCGGAGTCTAGCATGACCGTGAGTCTTGATTGCTTTTAATTCGAATAATGTGACACAAGCTCCTTGTTTATTTGATGAGTTTCATATAATGTGAACGGTTGAGGTAAAATTGTGATTGGTGTACTTTTGGAGCGTTAGCTTGAACATGAATGTGTTAGTTGAGGAAGAATGGATTTAAAAAGGAGAATGTGTTGTGAATACTCCCTTGCTGGGATGTATAGACTGATATATATACTCTTCCTTGTCGGGATATTTTGGGCAGTTAGTTGTACCCTTGCCGGGTTGAAGGTATTGAGTTGTTATTCTCCCTTGAAGGGGTCTTCTATATGAAGTCAGATATTATGAACTATATTATGGGATCGTGTGGCACGCCGTCCACTTATATATGATATTATGGGATCGTGTGGCACGCCGTCCACTTATATATGATATTATGGGATCGTGTGGCACGCCGTCCACTTATATATGATATTATGGGATCGTGTGGCACGCTGTCCACTTATATATGATATTATGGGATCGTGTGGCACGCCGTCCACTTATATATGATATTATGGGATCGTGTGGCACGCCGTCCACTTATATATGATATTATGGGATCGTGTGGCACGCCGTCCACTTATATATGATATTATGGGATCGTGTGGCACGTCGTCCACTTATATATGATATTATGGGATCGTGTGGCACGCCGTCCACTTATATATGATATTATGGGATCGTGTGGCACGCCGTCCACTTATATATGATATTATGGGATCGTGTGGCACGCCGTCCACTTATATATGATATTAGGGATCGTGTGGCATGCCGTCCACGCCGTCCACTATATATATATATATCATGGAAACCGGAGTTTCTTCTATTTATTTCCGATATTTCATTTTTATCTGTTACTCCCCGATAGCATGTCCCCTCCCAGTTTTACTTTGTATTATCTTGTTATTGTTTTCTTGCACTTGTTGTATATATATTTGTACAGGTTAATTGTGGTAGGTACTGTCTAGCCTCGTCACTACTTCGCCGGGGTTAGGCCAGGCACTTACCAGCACATGGGGTCGGTTGTGTTGATGCTACACTCTGTGCATTTTTGTGCACAGATCAGGGAGCAGCTTACGGACCGCAGCAGTAGGACTTCTGGGAGCTATCTTCAGTCCAGGGACTCTCGAGGTAGCCTAGCTGGCGTTCGCAGGCCGAAGTCCCTTTCCATGTTTTTTGTTTGTTCATCTTGTATCAGACAAACATGATGTATTTCCTTTCAGACATTGTTTGTAGTATTCTGTAGTAGTCCGTGAGCTAGTGACACCAGACCTTGGGTAGTGATGTGTATTAAACTTCCGCACTTTTGGTTTTCAGTTGCTTTAGATTTAAAGTCTTCCGCTTAAATCTTGTCTCGTTTATTATATTGTTTGAGAGAAAGCAGGAAAGGTGTTTTAAATATTTGGCTTGCCTAGCTCCGATAGTAGGCTCCATCACGACACCCGATGGTGGGAAATCCGGGTCGTGACAAGTTGGTATCAGAGCACTAGGTTACTCAGGTCTCACAACTCACGGACAAGCTCAGTAGAGTCTGAGGGATCGGTACATCATATATTTGGGTTCGTGGGGGAATGAGTAATTGGGTTTTGGTTCGAACCTCGGGTTTTGACCATGTGGGCCCGGGGGAGATTTTTGAATTTTGGGTAAAACTTTAGAAAATTTATTTTCATGCATTGGGATTGATTCATTTAGCATTTATTGATGTAATTAAGTAACTTGTGACTAGATACGAGTGAATTGGTGGTGGAATCAAGGGGTAAAGCTATAGTTGAAACGTGAATTGTGTTCGTGGCATCAAGGTAAGTGTTTGGTCTAACCTTAGCTTGAGGGATTAGGAGTTGTGTCTTATTTGCTACATGTTAATTGTGGAGTACGACATATAGGCATGGTGACGAGTATCTATAAGTTAGTGTCAAGCATGCCCGTGAGTCTTGTATTATAATTGTTATGACTCTGTTATGGTTTATTGCACTTCATATGTTATTATCATCATTGTTCCCTTGCCGGGATGTTTGTTTGATATTAATGATCCCTTGTCGGGATATTTGTTTTGATATTATTGTTCCCTTGCCGGGATGTTATTGAAATATCATTGTTCCCTTGTCGAGAAGTTGTTATATTGCTCTTGTTCCCTTGCCGGGAAGTTGTTATATTACTCTTGTTCCCTTGCCGGGATTCCTTGTGATTATTGTTGGCTTGTAACTGGGAGCAGGTGGTACGCCTACCACAAGATATAATGAAATGGAAGCGGGTGGTACGCCTACCACAAGATATAATGAAATGGGAGCGGGTGGTACGCCTACCGCAAGATATAATGAAATGGGAGCGGGTGGTATGCCTACCACAAGATATAACGAAATGGGAGCGGGTGGTACGCCTACCACGAGATAAATAAAATGGGAGCGGGTGGCACGCCTGCCACAAGATAAATGAAATGGGAGCGGGTGGCATGCCTGCCATGGGATAAATAAAATGGGAGTGGATGGCACTCCTGCCACGAGATATAGGAAATGGAATCGGGTTGCACACCTGCAACAAGATGTGAAAAGAAAGTGAAATCTGCCTTTGTTTTCCTTATTCTTGTTAGTGGTTGGATTTTGATTCCTTTATAGTTCTCTTGATATTATGTTTTACCTGTTTTCCCCAAAGCATATTTCCCCTTCCCATCTTTATTTGTTTATTCTGCTTTACTTTCCGCTGTATATTATATAACTGCACAGGTTTATTTGGTAGTCTGGTCCTAGCCTCGTCACTACTTCGCCGAGGTTAGGCTAGACACTTACCAGCACATGGGGTCGGTTGTGCTGATACTACACTCTGCACTATGTGCAAATCCCGGAGCAGCTTTCGGACCGTAGTGTGGAGGCTACCTTCAGTCCACGCGGAGATCCAAGGTAGACCTGCAGGCGTCCGCAGGCCCTGGCATCTCCTCTATTCCTATTTCTTGTTTCATTTTCCTTTTATTCAGAAACAGTGTATTGTCATTTTCTTCGGACTTTGTATGTAGTAATCTCTTAGACCGTCCGTGACACTGTGACACCGGGTTTTGGGTGCTTTAGGTTTTAAGAGTTGTAATAGATGCAGATTCTAGATATTTAATTGTTATCTTCCGCTTAATTATTTAAAATTCCGCTGTTTTCATGTTATCGGCTTATATTTGTTAAAAAGAAATAATTGGTTAGTGAAGTAATTAGATTAAAGGTTTGGCTTGCTTAGGTCACATTAGTATGCGCCATCACGACTCCCGAGGAAGGAAAATTCGGGTCGTAACATCTGAAAATAAAGATATTGACTTTCTACTCATATTTTCCATAAGGCATAAGAAAGTGATCTTAGATTATTTATGTGTTAAAGAATGACTAATTGCTGGGGCGTAAGTAGATTCAACTGATATATGTCGTTGGTTTTGCTGATATTGTGACCATTGATGGGTTTAATGACGAATATTTGTGAGATTTTTTTCATTCTTATACACTATTTGAAACTTTATTACCTTAATGTTCATATTTAGTTAATAACCTGACATAAACAAGTTTTGTTTACAAAATATATACAATCCACCTCCCTTTTCCTTTTTTCCTCTCCTCTCTCCCCTCTTTTCTCCAGATTCTCTCTTTCTCCTTTGCAATACTAAGAAATTATATGTTTAAATTCACTTTTTGGCTGCTAATGGCTGTAATTGTTAAATCTGTATTTTTTTTTTTTTTTGTTTATGCTTTTTGAACGGAATAAAGAGATATCTAGAACTGAGAATGGAAACCCTAGCTAGATAGTCTCTTTGTTATTACCCAGCTATTATGGACAGTGACATCTTTATACGCAAAGTGCATTTTTAAGCGCTCGGAGGAGTAAAATTAAATTCTTGTTTAAAGGATTTTTGTTTTTTCTGGATTTTTTTAACTTTTGATTCTATATATGTGTTGTGTATTTATTGTTAGTTGGTACTTAGACCACGTTTCTGCTTAGTTACACTCTTTCCTATATTGATTTTATTCAGCATCTTAAATAGTATGCTGTGAAAACATGTTTGTGTTATTATAATTCTTAGTACTGCAAAGGAATGAAAAACAAAGGGATTTTTCATGTCAGGGCACTCTGTAATACTAATATCATGAAACATTTATGATTCATTTTGTTGATTACAAAAGCAAGAAAGAGATGGAATAGGTTTATTTATATTGAACAGATATTAGCTGGATAAGGAAAGTAATTTTTTCATAAAGTTGTTAAAAAATCGAGCTCATTTATTGAAGGACATAATGAAATTTGAGTTTTTAAAAAATGCACGCTAGACTGTAGTCTAACAATCTCACATAGAACAGTTACTCAAAATGAGGAGGAGAAAATAAGTGAATTGGAAAAAAACAGTAAAACAAAGCAACAAATCAGAGATAATATAAATTGGGAAATCACAGTAAATTTGGGGAAATTTACTATGTTGTTCAACTTTCATACAATATGTCTTTTGTGTATTTTGTATCTGATTTACACATAGCAAAAATAAATTTCATACAACTAATTATTTATTATACAATTTATCTACGACTCATCTACAACTTATCTATAATTTTCACACATTATTTCTACCCAGTTAATTACAACTACAATAATATACAACTTAAATACAAATTTTATACAAAATTTATACAATATGTCTTTTGTATACTTTATTTCTGATTTATGCACAGTAAAAACAAATTTCATACAACTAATTATATATTATACAACTTATCTATAATTCTCATACATTATTTTTACTCAGTTATATACAATTACAATATCATACAACTTAAATATAATTTTTATACAATGTTGTTCAACTTTCATACAATAGTTAATAAATAAAAGAAAAATATATAAACAACATAATACAATTTGTCTACAATTTTACTATAATTTCGTAAATATAATGTATATCATGTCTTCTTCTTCTTCTTCGAGTTTCAATCTGAAATTCAGCCAAAACCAAGTTTAATCTTCACCAAAACCCCTCAAAATTGAGATATAAACTCCAAACCATATTCCCAATTGTTTGCAACAACACCCAATCCAAACAAATAATGATTTTTGAAAACCCAAATTCGAATTCAAAGCTTCAAAGCTTTTTAATGGCTGTCAATGGTGGAATTACTGCTCTCTTTTCCTTTGTTTTACATTACTGAAATTAGGGATTGAGAGATAGAGAGAGACTTAGAGAGAATTTCCAATTTTTTGCAACATCCAATTCAAACAAATAATATTTTTTTAAAACCCAAATTCGAATTCAAAGATTCAAAGCTTTTTAATGGTTGTCAATAGTGGAATCGTGGGTGGGTGCGAGATACGTGGAGGAGAGGGGTGGGATGTGGAGAGAGAAACATGGGGGAGTGGAAGATATGTTAGAGTAATTTTAGGATACTAATTATTATCATGAATTCCCTTAAAATGTACATAAATGATAATTGGGTATATAAAAGGTAATTATAGTAAAACTTGAGTAGAGAGTGTAATATAGTTTCATATAGTGTATAGGAATGTAAAAATCTCAATATATGTTATGATCACCGCTTTGATCTTATATTAGTAAAATTAATGGACCAGATTATTTTGAGATATTTCAATTCATGAGATAACAAAAATTTGTGTACTATAAATCTATATCTATCTATCTATCTATATTATTATAAAAGTATGAATATCTTCCGCTAAATGTTGAATAACAAAAATATCCCCGAAATATCGATTTACTATTATACCTTAAAACGTTGAATTCATTCGAAGAGATAATCCATATGGGTAGAATTACCAAATATTTTGATCTTTGAATTCTACTAAACACCTGCCTACTTGAATTTTGGTCAATTCCACCATGAATTTGAAATCGTTTAAGTTGGCAACTGTTTCCAACTCATACGCTTCACTTTTTTCGATTATTAAAGTTTATATAAGCTATTAACTTTTATTTTATTTAGTATAATATAATATCAAGACACACAATTTTGTTTCCATTTGTTTTGAATTATTGGTAGGTAATTGTGTAAATTTTCTGTGATCATGTATTATTTGATTCGTAAAAAGATCTCTTCCCATTTATTTACATATGTATAGTAATCGCGTGGTAATTTTTTGTATACCTTATTTCTATTCTACATAATTGGGTTAAAATTTTAGCATATTAATGTGTAATATTTTATCCTATTATAAAACACGAATGTTAAGACACTAAATGTTGATCAACAAAAATATTCTTGAAATTTAATTGATTTTTATACCCTTCAAAAGATAAATTACCTCTTCACAAAATAATTTCATGTTGAATAAAATTATAATATTTAAGACTTTACCAAATACGAGTATTATTAAGTGGACTTCTAATCTTAATCGAATTCCAATATTTTAGCTATTTGGGATATCGTGTTCTGCCTATAATTGGGAATTCTAAAACCGTACCAACTCTACAATGACGAAAGCAATTTTAACCAACTATTCCCTCTATTTCGTATGAGTAAAAATCTTATTTGGTGTCATAGTTAAGGAAAATCGAAGTACTCCTATTATTTATGGGGTCAACATGGAAAAAGGTGGCGGGTGCATAATTCATAGGTCTAGACGAGAAGAATGGTAAAAGAAAATTTTCACGTTCTTGAGTAAATCGTAGTGCTCGAGCTTCTTCAAGCAAGAGAATATAAGCGAGATATAGAGATCGACAATGAATATAGTTTGGAATGGTAAGAAAAACTAATTTATTGTATTTAAAAGTAAAGAAGGATTTCAGGGAAAAGAAAAGAAAGGAGAATCTGGATTTGAGGAAGAAACCGAAATAGGAGCCATGCCAAGAATAAGGACACAGGCTTGTTTAAATAAGCACATTTGGTAATGTTTTTACTTTCAAGTGCTTCCTTCTCAATAATGTTGGGTTGTATTTTGTTCTAAATTATATTTTATTTTTTCGATTGACGGTATGTAACTTCAAATTTACATGACTATTTGACTAACATTTGCAATATCATACATATTTTCCTTTAATCTACTTATACTTTTGTCATGTAAATATATTATGCAAACATAAACATGTGTGACTACGGATTATATGTTACTTTGTGTAAGTTTTACGTGCAGAGTTCTAGAAGAGATAATTATTTGTCAAAAGACATCACATAGATATATTAACATGACAAAAGCATTGATTTTTAATAATTTGTCTATGAAGTGTAAGTTTTGCGTTCAATTTTTCGTTCTTTTAAATCGATGCAAATCTATTGATAAGTTTTTATACGTAGAGTATTATTTTTTTCCTTTTATCTTCTAACATCTTTGAATTTTGTTGATAATGTGATGGTATTTATTACGATTGACTCTATCTTAATCTTAATATATTTGAACTACTCTAGGAAAACAAAGGTTATTATACGTGTATGTAGTTTCTCAATTTTTAGTAGGTGAATTGCTTAAATGACTTAAGACTATATCTTCAAAAATTGCTTCTTTTGATTCAAAAGGATTATTTAAAAACTGAAAAACATAGATATAGAAAACAAAACTAATTTTTTTAAAAATTGATTAAAGATTCTTCAAACTTATTTAAAAAGTCCATATCTCCAAAAAAAAACTTATTTCTTGTATTTAATTTTTTTTTAAGTTTAATGTTTTGCTCCTCTAAATAAATAGTTGACTGATGATTTATGTGCAAGACACGTACATAGAAACTAGGTATAGACATCTATCTATATCTATATTACTATAAAATCATGAATACAATGTTGGTTTATAAAAATAACCTTATAATATTAAGCATAATAACTCGTAATAAAATGACATAATCGGATTCTAGATATTAACTTTATAATCCTATTAGTTGTAGGACATAACACTACACGTTAGGAATCCTACATGATTACCTTTAGTAATCCTATTAGTACAATTACTTTCCGGCTGTATTCATATAAAACTGAATAAGTAAATATAGCATTAGGAGGAAATATACACACAAAAAATATTATCCACAAAGAAGTATTCGTTAAGATCTCATCATATTAAATACTTTTAAACTAGAATACATAATTATCTAACTAACATGACAAAATTGATCATTTGTGTAGGTTTTGATAATGTCCTTTTATTTTAAATTCATGTATTATGCTAATGTAATATTTTTTTTCGACATTTAGATGATTGTTATATTATTATACATAAAATTTCTCTCATTAATTAAATTTATTGTTCCTTCATATAAATAAATATTTAAATCATCATGTGCTATTATTAACGTGCAACACACGTTCATAGATACTAGTTCTATCTATATTATTATAAAAGTATGAATATAATATTGGTTTACCAAAATATCCTTAGGATATTAATTGACAAATAATACCATGTAGGGTAAAACTGATATTTTAAACTTTGCTTAATACTACGATTTCCATGGACTTGTACTATTAATCAAATTCCAAAAATATTAGGATTCTTTCAAAAATCCATAAGAATAAAGCATGACTAACATTATGACGCAGTGTTTGAGGAAATAGAAGAGAATCTGTTTCTTCTAAAGATTAAAACATGACACACCGTTATGATGCTCCTAGAAATTAATTTTGTTAGCTTAATTTTTTCCTATAAAATTAAGTTGATTCTTTAATTAGCTTAATAATATTCTTATGCAAAATATTATAATGAATATTGAAATTAAATTTTTTTAGTGTTACTTTGAATTTTAGCCAATGCCACGAATGTATTTTGTTGTTTATCACACAGTATATTTCTTCGAGAAGAGTGCCAAAAACTTTTAGTATCATATAATAAGTTAGTGTCTATTCGTTTTATGTGCCGGACTTTTTTATTTTTAGGTTGGAGATTTGAAATGTGAAAGCCAATAATAGAGTAGCGAAATTCTAAGATTATCAAAATTCTCATTACATAAGGATATCAAAACCCGATTATAAAAAACCACGAAGGCTAAATATTATTTACATTATTTTTAACATACATCTACGCGATATTTTGGTAAACAGAATAAAATTAGATTTCTACGAATTTAAAGAAATGCAGTTTAAACTTGAATTTAATTTAGTCTCGCTTTCTCTAAATTTGACGAATTATCTTCTCCTGTTGAATAATGCATGCAGACTATACTATAAAATATTTGTGTCTTTCTTTTTCTATTGATATCGATTTGGATTATGTCCTTGGACAACTGATTTGGGCGGTGCTTATATCATTGATATAAATTAAACTGTGTGATATTTATGTGTTGCTTCGGCTTCTTCCACCATCGTATGGAAATTTTGCAGCATCTATAAGATAGAATGTTTCCCAACATTTATAATTATTTTTTGCACTTTAAGTGCTCTCATGTTTTGATTTAAATTACTTTCGAGTGTACACAATTATTTGGTATAATTTTTATTAGTACATTCATACGCACTCCAAGATTCAAGTAGGATAATAACATATAAATATACGGGAATCCATATTATTTTCTTTCCCGTTAAATTTTTGAAAGCTTTGTGAACATAACACTATTTGTGAGTCTAAATATTTATCTCCATAACACATCAAATATTTATAACTTTCAATGAGTAGTACACAGAAGTTATGGACATAAATTGCTCGGCTATTGGAGATAGAGCGGGTCTAGGATTTAAACTTTGTGGGTCCAACCTTTAAGGTTCTTAATATAAAATGTAATATATTTTTAATTATGTGTTCAAATATATTATTTGTGTGCAATATTAGTAGATTTCTTAGAATAAACTCATGTCGTAATGCTACATATATCCCTTATTGGAGATTTCATTTAAATTTTGCTGGGTGGCCTTACTGCCATTCCTCGCTCTCCGGGGCTAGAACAAAGTGGGAAATTTCTTGGTTTATTTTTGAGTAATGTGTTTCTTTTCTGCGCTAGCAAATATTTGAAGAATACTAGAAAGAAAACTCTCCGAGGCTAGAACAAAGTGGGAAATTTCTTGGTTCATTTTTGAGTAATGTCTTCTTTTCTGCGCTAGCAAATGTTTGAAGAATACAAGGAAGAAAAACTCTATCCTGAACACTTCAAATTCATTAGACCTTGCATAGAACTCTTTGATATTTAGCACATGCTTAGTACCGCCACTGTTTTTCAACTATTATATTGTATTTTTTTGTAAAAGAAAAAAGAAATTTTGGAATGTAACATAAACTATCACGATATTATCAGATGCGACATTCCTAGCTAATATTGTTATCAAGTTGATATCTTCTGATCAATTTTAATATACTTTCAAATGCATCTAATCAAAACAAATATAACTAACAAGAATGGAACTCTCACTACTTTTGTGCTTTAATTTTTACTTATAAATTTTAATATAACTTACATGATATTAAAATATTGATTGATTTTTATATTATGTGAGTAATTCTTTTTACATGATGTAGTTCTATTTTATTTCTCTAACAAATGTTACTATTAGAATACCTACTGCAATTAAAATTTTAATATCTTTCGTATGAATTACATGATATTTGACTTAAAATATTCGTGCAACGCACGAGTATAGAGACTACTATCTATATCTATATTATTATAAAAGCAAAAATAATTTTTGCTAAATGTTGAACGACTTAATTATCCCCGAAATATTGATTGACTTTTATGCCCTTAAATATTTATATAATTTATGGATCTAATTGTAAATTATCTACTGATGAAATTCTTTTTCGATTTAAACTATACCTACACTGGCCCTACAAAAGTAGTCCTACTTGGATTAGAAAGGACGTCCATAATTCCATTCTTTTTTTATACGCAATATGCTTATGCATATTTTGTGATTTGTTTTATTTAAGGGAGTAAGATTCAATTACGAAGAGAATATAAAGGGAAAAAAAGTTTGTGTACATGCGTGAGAGGAGATCTGAATTAAAGAAAAAAAAAAAGAAAAAGAGAGGTGAAGTGAATAAAGGGTAAAATAACTCTTTTACTTCAAGTTATAACCTTTATCTCACAATCCATAATTCGTATTTTGTGATTTGTTTTATTTTCGTATATGATTTTATTGGTATCTGAACAAAGGGTAAAATAACTCTTTTACTTCAAGTTATAACCTTTATCTCAGACTCCATAATTCGTATTTTGTGTTTTGTTTTATTTTCTTATATGGTTTTATTGGAATGTGACAAAAATTGAGTCATTACGTGCTTAAATACAAAGGAAAAAACGGTGGCGACCCGAACAGTCGTCTCATGAGTTACCGCTCCGTTTTTTCCATTTCTGCTTCTTATTGCTTTGTGTCGGTTATATATGTGATGGGGTTGGTTGGCTCGGATTCGGAAAGGATTTGGTAAGGATTGAGACACTTAGTCTCTTTTGAGGAAGCTTAAGTTGGAAAAGTCAATCGAATGTTGACTTATGTGTTAGAGGGCTTGGATGTGAGTTCCGATGTTTCAAAGGTAGCTTTGGGAGGTGCTTTGGGACTTAGAAGCGTGATCGGAATGTATTTTGTAGGTTCGGAATAGATTTAGGCTTGAATTGGCGAAGTTGGTATTTTGGCGATTTCCGGTTGATAGGCGAGATTTTGATATAGGGGTCGGAATGGAATTCCGATAGTCACAGTAGTTCCGTTATGTCATTTAGGATGTGTGTGCAAAATTTCAAGTCATTCGGATGTGGTTTGGTTGGGTTTTTGATCAAAAGCGTAATTCGGAAGATTTTTGAAAACTTAGGCTTGAATCCGATGTGTTTTGGTTGATTCAATGTTGTTTGAGGTGTTTTGATGATTGGTATAAGTTAGAATAAGATTATGGGATATGTTTGTGTTTTTGGTTGAGGTCCCGGGGGCCTCGGGGTGATTTCGGATGGTTGACGGAAAGTTTGGAGTTTTTGGTGAAGCTGTAGATTTTCTGCTTCTGTTGTTTCCGCACCTGCGGATTGGGGACGCAGGTGCGATGCCGCAGTGTGACGATCCGGCTAGTCGTCTCATGAGTTACCGCTCCATTTTCCCCATTTATGCTTTTTTATGCTTTGTTTATCCGTATTATGTGATGTCGGGTTGGTCGGATCGAATCTGGAAAGAATTTGGTAAGGTTTGAGACACTTAGTCTCTTTTGAGGGATCTTAAGTTGGAAAAGTCAATCGGATATTGACCTATGTGTTAGAGGGCTCGGAATTGAATTTCGATGGTTCGGTTAGCTTCGGGAGGTGATTTGTGACTTAGGGGTGTGATCGGAATGAGTTTTAGAGGTTCGGAGTAGATTTAGGCTTGAATTGGTGAAGTTGATATGTTGGCAATCTTCGGTCGATAGGCGAGATTTTGATATAGGGGTCGGAATAAAATTCCGAGAGTTGTAGTAGTTCCGTTGTGCCATTTGGGATGTGTGTACAAAATTTCAGGTCATTCGGACGTGGTTTGGTTGGGGTTTTTTTATCAAAAGCGTAATTCGGAAGATTTTTGAAAGTTTGGCTTGAATCCGATGTATTTTGGATGATTTGATGTTGTTTGAGGTGTTTTGATGATTGGAACAAGTTTGAATAAGGTTTTAGGATATGTTGGTGCCTTTGGTTGAGGTCCCGGGTGGCCTCGGGTGAGTTTCGGGTAGTCTACCGGATCATTTTTGGAGTTAGGAAATTGCAGAAAATCTGTTCAGCTGTTGCAGAGATTTTACCCTTCGCGTTCGCGAGTGGAGCCTCGCATTCGTGAAGAGGCGGTTGAGGAAGAAGGAAGAAGGTGTATCGCGTATGCGAGAAGGTCTTCGTGATCGCGTAGAGGAATATGGGCCAGATGAGTTCGAGGTCAAGTGTCCATCGCGTTCGCGGAAGAGTGAGCACGTTCGCGAAGGGTAAGGTAGAGAAAACATCGCGTTCGCGATAATCATGTCGCGTTCGCATAGAGGAAAAGTTGGTCAAAGCAAGTTTGTGCTTCGCGAACTCGAGGGTTTGACCGAGTTCGCGAAGAAGAAATTTATGCCTGGGCAGAATGTTTTTAACTCGTCTTGTCCGCGATCTTAGGGCTCATTTCCTCCATAGTTGGCCATTTTGGGAGATATTTGAAGGATATTGAAGAGGGATTCAAGGGGAATCGTTGGGAGGTAAAATTCTTTGACTTAAAACTCGATATTTATGTGAATTCCACCTAGAAAATCATGGAAATTAAGCTAAAAGTTGAAGAACTAGGGCTTGGAAATTTGGACTTTTGGACTTTTGATTTAGGATTTGAAGGATCATTTGGGATCGGATTTGAGAACTTTTGATATGTATGAACTCGTGAGGAGATAAGGAATCTATTGGTGTAAAAATTTCTGAATTTCGAGATGTGGGACTGGGGGTCGGGTTTTGGTAATTTTGAAATTTGTGCCCTTTATTGATGGTTTTTGCTTGAGCATTGTTCCCTTAGCATATTTTGACGTCCTCATTCTGATTTTGGATAGATTCGACACGCGTGGAGACCGATTCGAGGGGCAAAGGCATCGCGAGCTAGAGATTTAGCCAGTTCGAGGTGAGTAATGATTGTAAATGATGTTCTGAGGGTTTGAAACCCCGGATTGCACATCGTAGTGCTATATTGAGGTGAGGCATACGCTTGATGACTAGCGTAGGGTCGTGCACTATTGGGAATTGTGACTTGGTCCGTCCCGATTGATGATTTACCGCGTATTTGATTGGAAACTATTTACTATCATCATTATTTGGGCTGAATGCCATATTTGGGCCTAGTGCCAACTATTTGAACCCTTCGGGGTTTTTTATTGATATTTTCTCACTGTTTTGACTTTATACTTGAACTCAGTCATGTTAATTTCCATTGTTTTACTACTCAGCCATGTTTACTCAGTTTTTAAGACATAAATGATATCTTAAATGATGTTTGGGTTGAGAAACACTGTTTTATTGTTGCGCGAAAGGCTTGTGATGATTTTTGACTGGGTAAGGCCGGGGGCCTACATTATGAGGAAACACTGATACTGATTTGGAGGTCGAGGGCCTGAGATATGTACGCCACGAGGTGGCTTGATTGATATGAGGCCGAGGGCCTAGATTTGATGCCACGAGATGACTTGTTATTGCGCTTGGTCCGTAAGGGGCCCCTCTAGGAGTCTGCACACCCCTAATGAGCGCAGGTACCCATTATGATGTGAGATTGAGCCCGAGAGGCTGGTACTGATCTGAGATGTTGCCCGAGGGGTGGATTTGTTGATAATATGCCCAAGGGGCGAACTTCTATTTTGTAAACTTTATTTTAATTATCTGTCAATTACCTGTTTCCTGGTTGAAAGAGGATTTTACTTGATTTTTACTAGTTTTACAGATTCTAAGTGATTTTACTGCTTCATTATAGAATGCCTTGTGCTTTACGTGTGTTCTTACTTTCAGTCATTATTTACATTTGTTACTCGTTGAGTTGGAGTACTCACTTTACTCCCTGCAATATGTGTGCAAATTCATGCGTAGCTGGTTCTGCTCCCGAGTGTTGATTCCTCCAGTGTTAGGCGAGCGTTCGGAGACTACGAGGTAGATGTTGACGTCCGCAGCCCCGTGTCTCTACTCTTTTATCATTTCTATTTCCCTTCAAATATTGGTACTAGTTTATAGATTTAACAGACTTGTATTATGGCCTATAGACGCTCATGACTTGTGACACCCCGGCTAGGGCTGTGTCGGGTGTATTTCCGTATTTTATCGATATTTTTAGCTATTTAGTACATTTCAATCATGGTTAGACTATTTTTATGTTGATTAACTATTTTAAAAAGTGAATTGGATTTAACTAGATGTCCTTGTCTTCACGAGAGGCGCCATCATGACCGGGTTCGGGGTTAGAGTCGTGACAAGTTGGTATCAGAGCTTAGGTTACATAGGTCTCATGAGTCATGAGCAGGTTTACTAGAGTCAGTCACACCTCCTTTTTTACACACCCGAAGGTATATAAGGGAGTTTTTCCAATTAAAGTAATATTATTCTAAATGAGATTATTTATTTATCAGAGTCGCCACTTGGGATAGTTTATTTGGTGTCCCAAGTCACCGGTTTATTTTAAAAATCCCAAATCGAGGAAAATTCGATTTTACTTTATAAGTCTGCGAACCAGAAATTCTAGATAAGAAATTCTGTTAACCCGGGAGAAGGTATTAGGCATTCTCGGATTCCGTGGTTCTAGCACGGTCGCTTAAAATATTAAAATTGGCATAATATCTGATTTATTACATGTTTTAACCTATTGTGCATTTTTAAATTTATACCCGCTTTTAATTAATTATTGTTACATATTGAGAATCATGTAACGAGAACCGTACCCACGATCTACAACATGTTTAATTTTTAAAAAATTAAATTGTGGCAGAGTCAATAAATGTACCCCCGGATTAGGCGTCACAACTACGTCATGAGAACCGTACCCATAGCTATGACAATTATTTAGTTGACGCGCCTAAAGCAAACTACGAAAGTTCAAGGCATTTTCTATACTAATTAAAGTCATTAATATGAGGGCCATAGATTAAAGGATTTTATTTGTGTATGGCACACCCCAAATTATTTGATCTAAATTTGTGAGGGCCATGTGTTATAGATTCAAAGCATGACACACCTTAAGTTAAAAAAAAAAAGTTTATATATATTTTAAAGGCAAACTAAAGGTACTCTTACTTTAAAACTAATTTAAAGCTAATTATCACAACCACGCCACAGGAGCCGTACCCGTAGTTGTAATAATTTAATTGCGTGCCTAAAGCAAGCTACGGTGTTTATGAATTATTTTCCTAAACTGCTTATAAATGTTCCAAGTATTTTTTTTACACTAGCTTCGGTATCAATACATGTTGGGGCGGACATCTGTGATGCTAAAAATACTGTAATTTCAAACACTATAACTATCGGAGGCAATAATGCCTCAACATCTGTAATTTTGCCAAACATGTAATCATATATAAATATATCTGTTTAAACAAAAAAAGGATGCGTAAAAAGGCAACAAGAATTCAAGCTATTGCAAGATGAGGAAATTGGAACCATATTTACTTAATCCATCTATACTTTGAATTTAAAAACACCGAGTACGAACATGATGCACATGACTGTTGCCTTTTTGTCCCTTACGAACAATTGAGCTTGGGAATATGAACATGATGCACATGACTATTGTTGTTCCCATGAACTGAAAGAAGTACCAAGTATTCGGAATGGCTACAGTAGCTCCATAAATGAATGTAAGTAAAACAAAGGTAAGGGAAAATAATCGTAATATTTCTGTGGCCAACAGAGGTGGTCAAAGCACCCTAGACTATACAAGCAAAGATGATATAAAACTACAATGGAGAATTACAAACAGTGAGAAAACACTTTGAGACATAGAATGGAGGGAAGAAGATATGCCTTGAACCCAGACTACAAACAGGATTACCAATACAGTAACAAAGGGCTTTGAGAAAATCGACATGACGAAGAAATGACTTGTTTTGTTTCCACATAATAGCAAGTTTAAATAAGGAGATTAGAAGAATTCTTTAAATTATTTTTGAACGACAAATGAGATGAAACAATGCACGTTCCGCGGACTGCTCAAACTGGTTACTTGTTTCCAAGATACGGGGCATTTATAATTCATATGTTATCAATTACCCCTTTCTTAACAGTCTAGACTTAACACATAGTCACAGCTGCCAACAGTTTTTCTTTTAGTTTCTCCTATCCAAACCAAGCCTTACAGCAGGCCAAACTTGATTCATTTACAACTACATTCAAACGGTATGGCTATAATTTTTGGTTAAAGGAACTGACCCGTCATTGCTTCAAGAAAACACAGCTGACTCGAAGCTAACATGCTACACTTAAACAGATGGCAGAATGCAGATTAGCACACGAGATTTTAAAAATCTTGTTTCAGATTTATACCAACAAAGGAATTATATTCCCTAAATGAGCATTCCAGGTTTTTGACTGAAGAAATCAAGAGAAAAGCACAACGACATTTCTTAACCAAGCTTCAACAATTCACACGCGATACTGTTACCCTAGTAACGACATCAAATCACAAACAAAAGGCTAAGAAATAAACTAAACATACTGATAAGATCATATCAACACAATTCTATGAAGAAAGCTTAGCATATGCATCTATCTCGACGAGCTTCTCATACATTACAATCACAACAACTAACGAGAGAGTACGACATCACCAAACTTTAATCAAACCCATACGACAATAACACTGAGAAAAGAAAGAAAAAAAATAGCAAAAGGAAGAAATATGAACCAGGAAATGGAGCTTTTGATTAATGAAACTTCAACGATTACAACAGTTTAAACCAACTCGAATAAAACGACGACTCAAAGCTTGAAACGAATAGCAACAAGAAAATAGGAATCAACCAACTTGACTGAACCACTGCCGAAATCTGAGCTCCAAAAACAAACTCGACCACAACTTGAATTTTCAAATCAAGTTCTCTTGAGAAAAACAGAACTTCAAAAGAAAGAAAAAGGCACTAAGACATATCTGTGTTTAGTGATTTTTTTTTCTTTTGATTTTTTCTCTAAAGAATGAAGTAAAAACTCGAATCGAAAATGAACTCAACCATTTTTTTATATATGTTTTCTCGAAAATGAAAGAAGCAGACGGAAGAAGATGAGAACTCGAAGAAAAGTGACGACTCTAAAACCCTAGAAATTTTTAGGCTAAGCTGTTGAAGATTTCTTCGATTTTTCCTCTGATTTTCTTCTCTATTTTCCCTCTCCTTACAAAAAATGCCTACCTCGTATATATAGTTTTCAAAAACTCCAAATAATCTTCCCAAAAATCTGAAAATCCTTCAAGATTTTGAACAATTTTGGGACAAATGGAGGGCGTGGATTGATTCACATCTATCCACGGCTCCCATTCATCCAACAATTGTCCTTTTTGTACAAAATCCGCAATTTTGAGGGAATAATCGTACTCCTCTCTAACAAATCCGTTGGGAAATAGAGGTGACGTGGAGAGGGGGACCAGTTTGAGTGAGCTTGCTCGAAACTCAGGCAAGTTGAGGTCGAGCTCAGTGAAGAAGAAGAAGAACAGTAGCACCATTTCTGATTTCTCTCTAGGGTTTAGGGAATGTGGGGGAAATGTTATCAGGTAGTTTATATATTAGGGGAAACGGACGGGTCAAAATAACGGGTTTGGTCCGATTATTTGGATTGGGTCGTGAATATTTTGGGCTGGGGATTAATTGATTTTGAGGGGGCAATTGTGCAAGATGGCCTAATTCCCATTCTTTTCCAATTCTACCATTATTTCTAATTTCCCTTTTCTTTTCTTTTTCTTTCTTTTCTTTTTTTTTTTATAAAAAATCCTAATAATTAAAAATCCTAAATTATCTAAAAATGTGAAATTAAACTAATTAACTAATTATAAAATTGTAAACATTGCTTAATTCTAAATTAAAGAGGAAAATCAATAAACTAAAATTAAAAGATAAAAAGGTAAAAATAAGCTATTTTTGTGATTTTCGAATTTCTATAAAACAAATAATTACTGGTTAATTCTAAAAATATAAAAATAAATCCTAAATTCAATTCATGGTATTTTTGGAATTTTTTCATGATTAAAATAAAAACTGAACGTGCACAAAAATGCAAACAATTAATAAAAATTCTACAAAATCCTATAAAATGACAAATAATTGGAAAAAATCTATTTTTTGGGATTTTATAGGAGTATTTTCAATGAGGCAAAAACCACGTGCTCACAGCTGCCCTTTTTTGCTCGGAGACACGAAGGGTTTTCGGGCAAAGATAAAATGAGCAATTACGAGGGATTTGCCCATTTGAAACTCCATGAGAAGCATTTTTGAAAGAGTCTAACCGAACCTTGCTTCGGAGGTTGCCTACATATCCTTGGCTATAAAGAAATCAGTTCAGTGTAGTTCTGGAAGTTTTGGTAGCTGAGACTACCAGGAAGTTGTGATTTTACTGTTGTTGTTGCTGTTTCTGCTTGCTGAGCTCCTTATTACACCGAAATAACGGATAAAAATCCAAACTAGGTAATCCTATAAACTACGAGTTACAAGATTCCTATCTATAAGTCTTCTGAAGCTTGATCTTGAGTCTTGGCTGGTTTTTTTTGCAGACTCTGATCTGAATATTGATGCTCATTAGCTGCGAACGCTAGTTCATTCTTCATCAGCTTTTCGGATCAAGGCGGGACCTGCGAAGCTTGTGAGTTCAATCATATCTTGAGTAGTCCGCATCTTATCCTCACTTCAACATTTTGAGTTCACCTCTTTTGCTCTTTTCTTCTTTTCTTTATTCTGGATTGAGACTCATTCTTTTGATCATCTCGAACCCTATGCCTCGAGGTAAAACCTGCCCTGACATCAAAACAAACAAACAAATGAAATATTTCTGCCCTAGTTTTCACTAGAAAAATTTCGTGAGTTATTGTAACAAATCCTACACTATTTCTCTATTGAAAGTAAGAAAACAAAGATCGTGTGCCTTTAGGAGAAAAAGATTAGGGAGTGGAGCCCTATATCTAAAAATTTCAACTAGGGGTTGGAAGCCCTATGTTGGCAAAAGGCGACTAGGGAATGGAGGCCCTATGTATAAAATCTCAACTAGGGATTGGAGCCCTATGTAGGCAAAAGGAGACTAGGGGATGGAGACCCTATGTCTAAAAACCTCAACTAGGGATTGGAGCACTATGTTGGCAAAAGGCGACTAGGGAATGGAGGCCCTATGTCTAAAATCTCAACTAGGGATTAGAGCCCTATTTTGGCAAAAGGCAACTAGGGAATGGAGGCCCTATGTCTAAAATCTCAACTAGGGATTGAAGCCCTATGTTGGCAAAAGGTGACTAGAGGATGGAGACCTTATGTCTAAATTCTCAATTAGGCTGTTGGCAAAAGACGACTAGGGGATGGAGACCCTATGTCTAAAATTCTCAACTAGGGATTGGAGCCCTATGTTGGAAAAAGGAGACTAGGGAATGGAGGCCCTATGTCTAAAAATCTCAACTAGGGATTGGAGCCCTATGTTGGCAAAAAGCAACTAGGGAATGGAGGCCCTATGTCTAAAATCTCAACTAGGGATTGGAGCCCTATGTTGGCAAAAGGCGACTAGGGATTGGAGGCCATATGTCTAAAAGTCTCAACTAGGGATTGGAGGCCATATGTTGGCAAATGGCGACTAGGGGATGGAGACCCTATGTCAAAAATCTCATCTAGGGATTGGAGCACTATGTTGGCAAAAGACAAAGAGGGAATGGAGGCCCTATGTCTAAAAATCTTAACTAGGGATTGGAGCCCTATGTTGGCAAAAGATGACTAGGGAATGTAGGCCCTATGTCTAAAAATCTCAACTAGGGATTGGAGCCCTATGTTGGCAAATGACGACTAGGAAATGGAGGCCCTATGTCTAAAATCTCAACTAGGGATTGGAGCCCTATGTTGGTAAAAGGCGACTAGGGAATGGAGGCCCTATGTCTAAAAAATCTCAACTAGGGATTAGAGCCCTATGTTGGCAAAATGTGACTAGAGGATGGAGACCTTATGTCTCAAATTCTCAATTAGGCTGTTGGCAAAAGACGACTAGGGGATGGAGACCCTATGTCTAAAATTCTCAACTATGGATTGGAGCCCTATGTTGGAAAAAGGCGACTAGGGAATAGAGGCCCTATGTCTAAAAATCTCAATAGGGATTGGAGACCTATGTTGGCAAAAAACAACTAGGGAATGGAGGCCCTATATCTAAAATCTCAACTAGGGATTGGAGACCTATGTTGGCAAAAGGCGACTAGGGATTGGAGACCATATGTATAAAAGTCTCAAGTAGGGATTGGAGCCCTATGTTGGCAAATGGCGACTAGGGGATGGAGACCCTATGTCAAAAATCTCATCTAGGGATTGGAGCCCTATGTTGGCAAAAGGCGACCAGGGAATGGAGGCCCTATGTCTAAAAATCTCAACTAGGGATTGGAGCCCTATGTTGGCAAAAGATGACTAGGTAATGGAGGCCCTATGTCTAAAAATCTCAACTAGGGATTGGAGCCCTATGTTGGCAAAAAACAACTAGGGAATGGAGGCCCTATGTCTAAAATCTCAACTAGGGATTGGAGCCCTATGTTGGCAAAAGGAGGCTAGGGGATGGAGACCCTATGTCTAAAAACCTCAACTAGGGATTGAAGCCCTATGTTGGCAAAATGCGACTAGGGAATGGAGGCCCTATGTCTAAAATCTCAACTAGGGATTAGAGCCCTATGTTGGCAAAAGGCAACTAGGGAATGAAGGCCCTATGTCTAAAATCTCAACTAGGGTTTGGAGCCCTATGTTAGCAAAATGTGACTAGAGGATGGAGACCTATGTCTAAAATTCTCAATTAGGCTGTTGGCAAAAGACGACTAGGGGATGGAGACCCTATGTCTAAAATTCTCAACTAGGGATTGGAGCCCTATGTTGGAAAAAGGCGACTAGGGAATGGAGGCCCTATGTCTAAAAATCTCAACTAGGGATTGGAGCCCTATGTTGGCAAAAAGCAACTAGGGAATAGATGCCCTATGTCTAAAATCTCAACTAGGGATTGGAGCCCTATGTTGGCAAAATGAGACTAGGGATTGGAGGCCATATGTCTAAAAGTCTCAACTAGGGATTGGAGCACTATGTTGGCAAATGACGACTAGGGAATGGAGACCCTATGTCAAAAATCTCATCTAGGGATTGGAGCCCTATGTTGGCAAAAGGCGACCAGGGAATGGAGGCCCTATGTCTAAAAATCTCAACTAGGGATTGGAGCCCTATGTTGGCAAAAGATGACTAGGTAATGGAGGCCCTATGTCTAAAAATCTCAACTAGGGATTGGAGCCCTATGTTGGCAAATGACGACTAGGAAATGGAGGCCCTATGTCTAAAATCTCAACTAGGGATTGGAGCCCTATGTTGGTAAAAGGCGACTAGGGAATGGAGGCCCTATGTCTAAAAAATCTCAACTAGGGATTAGAGCCCTATGTTGGCAAAATGTGACTAGAGGATGGAGACCTTATGTCTCAAATTCTCAATTATATTGGCAAAAGATGACTAGGGGATGGAGACCCTATGTCTAAAATTCTCAACTAGGGATTGGAGCCCTATGTTGGCAAAAGACGACTAGGGAATGAAGACCCTATGTCTAAAAATCTCAACTAGGGATTGGAGCCCTATGTTGGCAAAAAGCAACTAGGGAATGGAGGCCCTATGTCTAAAATCTCAACTAGGGATTGGAGACCTATGTTGGCAAAAGGCGACTAGGGATTGGAGGTCATATGTCTAAAAGTCTCAACTAGGGATTGGAGCCCTATGTTGGCAAATGGCGACTAGGGGATGGAGACCCTATGTCAAAAATCTCATCTAGGGATTGGAGCCCTATGTTGGCAAAAGGCGACCAGGGAATGGAGGCCCTATGTCTAAAAATCTCAACTAGGGATTGGAGCCCTATGTTGGCAAAAAGCAACTAGGGAATGGAGGCCCTATGTCTAAAATCTCAACTAGGGATTGGAGACCTATGTTGGCAAAAGGCGACTAGGGATTGGAGGTCATATGTCTAAAAGTCTCAACTAGGGATTGGAGCCCTATGTTGGCAAATGACGGCTAGGGGATGGAGACCCTATGTCAAAAATCTCATCTAGGGATTGGAGCCCTATGTTGGCAAAAGGCGACTAGGGAATGGAGGCCCTATGTCTAAAAATCTCAACTAGGGATTGGAGCCCTATGTTGGCAAAAGATGACTAGGGAATGGAGGCCCTATGCCTAAAAATCTCAATTAGGGATTGGAGCCCTATGTTGGCAAATGGCGACTAGGAAATGGAGGCCCTATGTTTAAAATCTCAACTAGGGATTGGAGCCCTATGTTGGCAAAAAGCGACTAGGGAATGGAGGCCCTATGTCTAAAAAATCTCAACTAGGGATTGAAGCCCTATGTTGGCAAAAGGCGACTAGGGAATGGAGACTCTATGTCTAAAAAATCTCAACTAGGGATTGGAGCCCTATGTTGGCAAAAGGTGACTAGGGAATGGACGCCCTATGTCTAAAAAAATCTCAACTAGGGATTGGAGCACTATGTTGGAAAAAGGCAACTAGGGAATGGAGGCCCTATGTCTAAAAATCTCAACTAGGGATTGGATCCCTATGTTGGCAAAAGGCGACTAGGGAATGGAGGCACTATGTCTAAAAAATCTCAACTAGGGATTGGAGCCCTATGTTGGCAAAAGGAGACTAGGGAATGGAGGCCCTATGTCTAAAAATAATCTCAACTAGGGATTGGAGCCCTATGTTGGCAAAAGGCGACTAGGGAATGGAGGCCTTATGTCTAAAATCTCAACTAGGGATTGCAGCCCTATGTTGGTAAAACATAAAAGATTGAGATTGGGGATTCTGAACTACCATTTTTGTTTGAATTTTCTTCTTATCTCCTTTTTTTTCATTTCATTTCATTTTTTCATTTTTCATTTTTTTTTAAAAAAATGCAGGAAAAATTTGGAAGAGACTTCCCTTTTGGATTGATTATTATTGCTGCAAAGCTATTTCTAGCACTTGCGCATTTTTTCCTTTTTGATTGCACTTGCTTCTTGCACGGTTTCTTTGGATTTCACATGTTTCAATTTTTCAAACAAAGGACAATTGTTAGTTTGAAACAGTTGTTGGTTTTGTGGACTTGATTATTTTTGATCACTTGATCTCGGCCCAACTCTTTTGGTGAGAATCTCTGCTGCTTGTTTGCTTTTTTGAAGATTGATCTCTCTCCTAAAACCGAGGAACTCAACATTCCAAACTTTCCAGATGACGGTTCAACCGTGTGGGGCTTTGGCCCTTTGAGCTTATTCTGCCTCTAGGGGATTTTGACTTTGGACTTCTTTTCATTTTCAATAACTCTGATTTCAGAGCATTGGCCATCATGGCCAGTCGGGATAGACTTGATGCATTCGTTGAGGTTGGGTACTTTTCTTTGGACTTGACTTTTATTAAGCGGAACCCTATAAAACCAATCCTGCCACCCTTTCTTTGTATTAGCTTCGGAACAGAGTTAAACCGAAAGGGATTCAAAGAAAGGTAAACAAAGGACAAGAAAGTGAATTTAAGGAGAAGTGTCCCTTTCGGGGAGGAAAGAAGGACTTATTTGGAGTGCATGCAGACTTCAATAGACATGACATGCTTCTAGGACTGGATACCCGATCTGCATAACTATTCAAATTCTCATAAACCCATTGCAAACTGTGTTTTAAAACCGAGAAACCTTGCCAGGACTCTTGCAGTGCCAATGGTGGCGAGGGTTTTTTTCTTTTTGATCAACGACGCCCTTTGAGGGTTTTCGCCAATCGACCTCTCTTATTTCTCTTCTCACATCGCCTTATAGTGCTCTTTTATGAGTTTTCACTAACAAGACTCTCTCATTTTCAATTTCTCTTCTCACCATCGCCTTACGATGCCCATAGGTTTTCACCAATAAGACTCTCTCATTTTATTCCTCTCATCTTGATTGTATCGGATCCAACAACTGCATTCTCCGATTTTGAAAACCTTTCGCCGATTGATCGGAAGGACTTGAATAAGGTTTGGGTAAAAAGAATTTGGATCGAATTACAACTTTGGAACTGTTCAAGCGGGATCATTGCCAAACCATTATAACATTTTCTCCAATTTCACTTTTTGGGGGAAATTGAATTTTTATTTTGTTGTGACTGAACCCTAGAGAGAGGTTGCCTACGTATCCTTTCGGAATCAAGTCGAACGTAGTTCAGGGAAACAATTTGTTTTTGTTGTTTTCTTTTCTTTTGTTTTGATGCCTTTTTTTTTTTTCCAAATATCTTTAAGTTCCAAAGAGGGGAATGAAAGGAAGGTAACCGGCTCAAAGGGTTAGCAAAGGATTGGAGTGTTTGGGGTAGCGAGAATGAAAGTCTTCATCATCCCAATCAGATAATGTTATTGTTGTAGAAGGATTAGACATAGTACCTTTTGACTGCATCTGCATTTATAGCTGTTTCAAGGTCATTTCCTTCAATGTCTCCCAGATATAATGCTCTTTTTGGCAACAATTTTCTGATAATGTATGGGCCTTTCCAGTTAGGAGCAAATTTTCCTTTTGCTTCCTGATGATGAGGGAGAATACGCCTTAAAACGAGTTTCCCCACTTCAAAGTTTCTAGACCGCACTTTCTTGTTGTAGACACGGGCCATTCTTTGTTGATACAATTGCCCGTGGCAGACTGCAGCCATTCACTTTTCATCGATCAGGATTAACTATTCCAGACGGGTATTTACCCACTCACTGTCTTCAATTTCAGCTTCAACAACGATCCGAAGAGAAGGGATTTCAACTTCTGCGGGTATTACGGCTTCAGTGCCATAAACCAAAAGATACAGGGTTGCTCCGACTGATGTGCACATAGTAGTGCGATATCCCAATAATGCAAACGGCAACTTTTCATGCCACTGCCTGGAACTTTGAATCATCTTTCTCAAAATCTTTTTGATGTTCTTGTTTGCTGCTTCGACGGCACCATTGGCTTTGGGACGATAAGGAGTAGAGTTCCGATGCGTTATCTTGAATTGTTCGCATATCTCTCTCATCAAATGACTATTCAAATTTGCAGCATTATCTGTAATGATAGTTGTAGGAATACCAAAACAACATGTGGGTTGGAGTGCACGAAGTCTACCACAGCTTTCTTGGTGACGGATTTGAGAGTAATTGCTTCCACCCACTTTGTGAAGTAGTCGATATCGACCGATATGAATCTATGCCCATTTGAAGCTTTTGACTTGATCGGCCCAATGACATCCTAGCCCTAGGCAACAAATGGCTAGGGTGCTAACACGGGATGCAGTTCTGTAGGCTGTGCATGAATCAAATCACCGTGCACCTGGCACTGATGACATTTTCGGACGAAACTGAAGCAATCTTTTTCCATAGTCATCCAGTAATAACCTACTCGGAGGATTTTCTTTGACAAAACATACCCATTCATCTAGGGTCCGCACACTCCTGCATGCACTTCATACATGATTCTTCCAGCCTCTTCAGCATCAACACATCTTAGCAAGTTGAGATCCAGAGTCCTTTTGTACAAAACATCACCACTCAAGAAGAAACCACTTGCGTGTCGTCTAATGGTTCTCTTTTGGTTTCCGCTGGCTTGCTCGGGATATTCTTTATTTTTCAGAAACCTCTTTATATCATGATACCATGGCTGAATATTTGGTTCTACCTCACCCGTATTGCAGTAACCGTGCCTTTCCCGAATTTGGATTTCCAATGGATCAATGTGGGCATTGCCTGGGTATGGCAGCATCGAGGCCCAAGTAGCAAGTGCATCAGATAGTTCATTGTGACAACGAGGGATGTACCTAAACTCTATTGACTTGAGTCGCCTGCTAAGATCCTCCACATATTGCCTATAAGGAATAAGCATGACATCCCGTGTCTCCCATTCTCCCTAAGCTTGTCGGATAATTAGATCCGAATCTCCCATGATTAACAATTCTTCGACATCTTGGTCGATTTCCATGTTCATACCCATGATGCAGGCTTCATACCTGGCTGTATTGTTTGTGCAAAAGAACCGAAGTCAGGCTGTGGCTAGATAGTGTTTACCCGTGGGTGAGAGTAAGATTGCTCCAATTCCAATGCCTTTGGCGTTCACAGCTCCATCGAAGAACATTTTCCACGCATTGGTGTCTTCTGATGTTATCTCAACTGAATTACCTCTTCGTCCGAAAAGTAGGTACTCAAGGGCTGGTATTCATCATCAACCGGGTTTTCAGCTAGGTGATCCACTAAAGCCTGGGCTTTCATCGCCGTGCGAGTGACGTAAACTATGTCAAATTCAGTAAGAAGGATCTGCCATTTTGCTAATCTTCCTGTGGGCATTGGCTTCTGGAATATGTACTTTAGGGGGTCCAGCCTGGTGATGAGATAAGTGGTGTAGGCCAACAAATAATGCCTCAGCTTCTGAGCGACCCAAGTTAGGGCACAACAAGTCCTTTCCAACAAGGTATATTTGGCTTCATAACTTGTGAACTTTTTTCTCAAATAGTAGATTACCTGCTCTTTCTTTCCGGTCACATCGTGTGCCCGATGACACAACCGAAGGAATCTTTCAAGACTGTTAGGTATAAAAACAAAGGCCTCCCCGGTTCAGGTAGGACTAAGACTAGTGGGTTCGACAGATATTCTTTGATTTTGTCAAAGGCTTCTTGACACTTGTCTATCTATTTGAATGTCGCATCTTTCTTCAACAACTTGAATATTGGTTCACATATAGATGTCAACTAAGCAATGAACTGGCTGATGTAGTTCAACCTGCCTAACAAGCTCATCACCTCTTTCTTGGTTCTTGGAAGAGGCAAGTGTCGAATGGACTTTATCTTTGTTGGATCTAACTCGATGCCCCTCTGGCTGACTATGAATCCCAAGAGTTTGCCAGACGGAACCCCGAATGCACATTTGGCTGGGTTTAGCTTCAAATCATATTTACGTAGCCGCTCAAAGAATTTTCTCAAGTCCTGAACATGGTCGTCTTGGGTCCTGGATTTGATAATCACATCGTCTATGTACACCTCAATTTCTTGGTGCATCATATCATGAAAAATGGCAGTCATAGCCCTCATGTAGGTTGCCCCGTCGTTCTTCAGACCAAAAGGCATGACCATGTAACAATAGGTGCCCTAGGGTGTGGTAAAAGTTGTCTTTTCTGTATCCTCTTCATCCATCAACACCTGGTGATATCTTGCGTAGCAATCCACGATGTTCGGTAAAGGAAAATTATCCTTAGGACTTGCTTTGTTCAGATCTCTGTAATCCACACACACTTAAGTTTTCTCGTCTTTCTTTGGCACTGGAACTACATTGGCTAACCATGTGGTGTATCGAACCACTCGGATCACCCCCGCTTTCAACTGTTTTGTGACCTCTTCCTTAATCTTGTCATTGATATCAGTTTTGAACTTTCTTTGCTTTTGCTGAATAGGGGGATAATTGGGATAGGTTGGCAACTTGTGAACCACCAAATCAACACTTAGTCCTGGCATGTCATTGTACGACCAAGCAAACACATCTTTGAATTCAAACAAGAGTTAGATCAATGCGTCCCGGGTTTTTTCATCTGTGTGAATGCTTATCTTAGTTTCTTTGACTTCTTCAGAACTACCCAAATTAATCGGCTCGATATCATTTAAGTTCAGCTTAGGCTTACTCTCAAATTGTTCCAATTCTCGATTTATTTCCCTAAAAGCCTCTTCTTCATCATATTCCGGTTCTTGGTTCATTATTTCACAATTAGACAGCGTGTTTGGATCTGGGCATGAAGTCCGCAAACATGTCATGTTATTTAAAACTGCATTATTAGAATTGAAAGAAGAATAAGAGAGAAAAAATAACAAAAATCAGAAAGAGTAGAGATATGAACGATGAAATATTGATTTCATTTCATTAAATTTGAAGATAACAGGGTTTACATTGGAAATTAAAGACAGGAAACTAAAGAAAACATTCGAGTTACACGCTAAAATAACTCGTGGTGCAGAAAAAGTTGTAGGACTAGACTACCGGGATTCCTGCCTGATTGGGAAAGAGTAGCCTTCCAGTTTTGCAGTGTGGCATTGGGTCCCATGTATAGAACCTCAGCGGTGCTTGAGCCTTCCCTTGGTTGGACCATCTGGTTCCATACAACATCTGCCTCATAGCCCCAATGATTTCTTCAATTTCCTTGGCCGTGAAGGCCTTATATTCCTCTTCCTCATTGTATTTAGGCCTGACAAATGTTCTATAAAGATGCGGAATCAGCTGAGGCAAGACCCAACCATTGTTCTTTCGTTCATCTGCCCATTTTCCATCAGCTGGCGTGGGTTGGAAACCTACCCCAAAGAACTTCTCACTAGCAGCCATGGTGATAAGTTCAGTAATTCCTTGCAATGAAGTCCCGAGCCCCTTCCCGGGTTTGTAACCATGTCTGATCATTTCTTTGGCAACTATAATTGATGCATTTGAGAGAAAGGGTTGAGGACACGGGTTTCCTTCTTCACATTGGTCTGTGACCACAACCTCAAAAGCTTGATAGACTATATGTTCACTTCCTTCTCTAGCTTCAAGACACGGGACTGACGGGTCCCGGTAGATCAACTACTCATCTTCCCCGTGAACTACAATCTCCTAATCTTCATGTTCCAATTTCACCATCTGGTGGAGAGTAGAAGGTACAACCCCTGCTGCGTGAATCCAAGGTCTTCCCAAGAAGAAATTATAGGAAGTATCCATGTCCAAGACCTGAAAGGTCACCTCGAAATCCACCGGCCCAATAGTCAGAATTAAATCAATCTCGCCTATTGTTCTCTCTTGATGTCGTCAAAGGCATGAACACAGACATTGTTGGGCTTGATTATCTCAGTACTGATTTCCATACATTGCAGAGTTGAGAGAGGGCAAATGTCTACTCCAAAACCACCATCTAGCATGACCATTTTCACATAATACCCCTCGCATTTAACTGTCAGGTGAAGGGCTTTGTTGAGGGCGGCCCCTTCCGGGGGGCAAATCATTCTTGCTGAAAGATATTTGATTGACTGCAAAAAACCTTTCCGCCATCCTCTCTAGCTATTCCATAGTGGTTTCAATGGGTACGTATGCTTCATTGAGAGTTTTGATCAACACTTTTTGATGTTCAGTTGAATTCATTATCAAGGACAACAAAGAGACTTGAGCAGGAGACTTTCGAAGTTGGTCAATTATCTCGTAATCTGCCATTTTCATTTTTCGGAAGAGCTCTTCCGCTTCTTCAGTACTCACTAGCTTCTTGGGTGGGAAACGCTTCTTTGCGACATTATTCACTTCCTCCAGATTGAGGTACTTCTCCGCCGGGTTATTTTCCTTCAATTCTCCCGATATCTCTTCACCTCTATAAGTTACTACCACTTTGTTGTAGTTCCATGGAACGATAGTGGGATTTGTCATGGGCCTTTGCGGTGCGCGGCCAATAACCACGGGCTCATTCAGCCTTGATGGAATTATTAGCCCCCGCATCACGTAGGACCCTTTGGGCACATACATTTTAGCTCCCTTATTTATCTCAAACTTCTAGGAGGGCTTAATAACATCTGTTCTTTCTTTTGGCCTCGGGGGACATAGAGAACGACATCTTTCGAGGGAGCTGCCCCAGTTTCGGCTTCCACTTTCTTTTCTGTCTTCTGAGGGGTGGTTTTATTCTTCTTCTCCCTATTGTCTTGCAACTTTTGGTTTCCTTTCCACATCGTCTATGGCAATGATGGCTTTTAGAGCTGGGTCAAGCTCTCTATCTTCACAAATCATTCCAATAACCGGCTCATTGTTGTGAGTCGGTAATGGATTGTTGGTTACATTAGGAACGTCTTCGTCCTTTAGCACTATTCTTTTTTGTTCTATCAGACTTTCCACTACCCTCTTCAGGGTCCAACAGTTATCTGTATCATGCCCTTCTGCCCCTGAGTGGTAAGCATATCGAGTGTCGGCCCTATAAGTGGGCGACGCTGGGTTCTGCCTGGTTTAGGGTACAGGCTACAACAAATCCATCTGGACAAGTTTGGGGAAAAAGCTAGAATATGACTCACCAATGGGTGTGAAGTTTGGCATCTTGGGTGGTTCCCGGGCACGGAAGTTGTTCTGTGGAGGTCCGGGATTATACTGAGCTTGGTGAGGAGGTTGATTTCTGGGAAATAGAGCTCAGTTTTGATTAAATGGTTGTTGTGGCTTAACGTAGGGTTGGGCATTCATCACTGCATATGGCTGAGGAACCATAGCATAAGCCACATCCTGGTGGGGATAGTAATGTTATGGGGTTCTTTTAGAAAAATGAGGTCGGGGTAGACGGGGTTTTCTTGCACTTGAAGTTGCCATTGCCGCTTCTTCCTTCTTCTTTCGGTTTGCTACACCTCCAGACCAGTCTTGGATTGCTTGGGAGGTAGCCCTTATAGCAGACTGACTCAAGATTCGCCCTGTTTTCAATCATTTCACCGATTTTGATGGCTTCGTTAAACGGCTTCCCCATCGCAGACATCATGTTTTGATAATAATCAGCCTCTTGGGCTTGAAGGAAGACACTGAACATCTCTGTTTCGTCCATTGGAGGCTTGACTCTGGCCGCTTGTTCGTGCCATTAAACAACATACTCTCGGAAGCTCTCTGAGGACTTCTTCTTTAGATTTGACAATGAATTCCTGTCAGGGGCAATGTCGATGTTATATTGAAACTGCCTGACAAAGTCCCGAGCCAGGTCGTCCCAAATATGCCAATGAGATATATCCTGATCCATATACCATTCAGAAGCAATACCGACCAAACTCTCTCCAAAGTAAGCCATGAGAAGCTCCTCATTTTCGCCTGCTCCCCACAATTGGTTGCAGTACCTTTTGAGGTGGGCTATGGGATCCCCATGCCCATAATATTTTTCAAACTTCGGGGTTTTGAAACCCAAGGTAAGTGTACATGCGGGAACATGCACAGGTCAGCGTAAGATACGCTCTTTTGCCCGCTCAGACCTTGTATATTTTTGAGACTTTGCTCCATGCTTCTCATCTTTCTGGTAATCTCCTTTTGTTCAGAGGTTTTTGTGGTTCTCTCTTGCCCCACGGTAAACTCGTACCTAGGCGGCTAAGGGTAAGCATTGGTAGTAAACTAGGTAGGTTCCAGTGGGAAAGATGGTGCTTGAAATGTGAAGGAGGATGGATCGAGGCTAGGCCTGGGTAGAGTAGGTTGTGCCGTAGGTGAACAAGGTGGAGCAATGAATATGTTTGAAGCCGCACCTGAAGTTAACACCTGGGGCGAGCCTCAGAAGGTGTTCCAGCAAAGTGGGCTGAAATGGTAGGATATCCCAGTGGGGTATTTGGATAACTTATGGGGATGTTGGAGGTCCCACTTGCCCTAGGAAACAGCTCAGGGAATCTGGGTATAGCACTTGGTGGTTCTCTTCCGTTGGCCCATTCATCCCACATTTCCATCATGCGGAGACGCAGAATCCTATTTTCCTCAGCAGTTGCAGACTTGGATGTTGGGATGGCCGAGATCGGGCTATCCTCCGGAATAGGAACCATTGGTAGATGACTTTCCGAAGACATTTCAACACTCCCTTTTGACCTCGTGAAGTACGGATGTGAAGCCAGACTACCACAAAACCAACCACCTTAATACAGAACCTGTAGTTAATAGTAGACAACAAACCAGTCAGTTTGAAGCAATTAACACATAGGTAATCATACATTGGGGTATGATGCACCTATACAGTTAAATGTGTTTCTACATGTTTCGCAACGGTTGCATGTTTCATCCCGGCTTTGCTTATTTCCCTAATTTTTCTTTCTTTACACTTTGGCTCTTTAATGCCTCTCCTCTCATTCCCATTTTCCTTTCTTTTCTTTCCTTGCGCTTTTTCAGTTTTTTCTTTTGGTTTTGGCTTTCTCTTTTTCACATTTTCTCTTTTACTTGAGTTATTTATAAAATCATGACCGGATCCAACGAGGATTGCCTACGTATCACGACGCCGCGTGAATCAGATCATCACGTAGTTCAAGAAATAAATGCAAAATAAAACATTTTTGGTTTTTTTTCTTCTTTTTTTTTCAAATTTTCATTAAAACAAAACTTTTAATTTTCTCTATTACAAAGACTCGATCCTATATACTTGAGAATTGAAAACTACAACGGACTCGAAACAGACTTTAGGGAATAAAAATACAGACTCGATAAAGAAAACACAATCAGGAGTACATCAGTGCCTCCAATCATGTCCTAGGAACACCAACTGGTCTTGCCGTGGGCCTACATGCCATGTCATCCTAGAGGCGATAGAGATCGTCCATTATCTGGTGGACAAAGATCATTACTGAGGCGAAGAACATGAACCTGGTCATATCCTCGCACTCGTTGCATTTCATCACGATGTAGTCAGCAATTCTTCTAACCCTTCCCCTGATGATGCCCTTTTCTTGCAACAACCGCCAAATCTGCTGAGATCTAGCCTCCAAGACTTGAGTGGCAGTATGATTCTGTTATTGCAAATGTTGTAGGTCTCTCTCTAACTGTGCCATCAAAGCGTAGCAATGTTTTCTCTCGGCTTTGAAGCTCTTGGCTTGCTTGGCCATCTCATTCTCGAGAGTGGTTATCTTTTTCTTCAAATTTGTGACTTCTCCATCGTATTTCCTTTTTAGTTGTCGAACAAACTCTGCCCGCCCCTCGGTGTTCTTTGCCAACTGTGCTCTAGCTCTTGCCAAACTACCTTCGGATTTTTCTAGATCATTCCCGTACTCACATTTTTTATTCCTAAGGCCATTAATGAGTTTTTCATCTGCTCGGTTTCTTTCTGGATTCTTGGCAGCTATCTTCATCTTTTGGATCTGGGCCCGGAGGATTTCATTTTCTTGGGCTAATTTTGTCTTCTCGCCCTCATTTGTAGCAGCTTGCACATCACTATCGAACTTGAGGTCTCTGATCTGTCCTTCTAACCTGTTTATGGTGGCCCGATATTCATTTTCTTTTGCCAACCACTCCCACTGTTCTTGTGATGCTTCGACAAACTCTTGGAGGTAGGGTCTTTTAGCTGGCCTTCCAAACTCAACTTTCTTTTTGTACCAAGCGAGGTAACCGGGTGAGACTTCACCTCTGGATAGATCACGCACTCGGGTATTTGCTGTCAGATATTGGCATTCCCTCCAAATCTAGCGAACTACTTTTTCGTGAAACTGTCCATCAAAACGGATCTCGACCACATGGCGGCTAAGGTCTTCATCCTTGGGCACTATTTGACATCTCCTTAACTCTCTCAAAACCCGGTATGGTGCATAAGGCTGGATACTTTTGAGACCCATCAGGAGGAAATGAGGACCGGTAGCTGGCATGTATATGATTTCATCAGCAGGAAGCCAATTGAATGTCCACTCTATTTGATTCGCAATGACAGAGCGAAGGCAAGATATCCATTCTGCAACCCCTTCTGGCATGTTAAACCCATCGACCCTTGTATAAAACTCCCCTATGCAGGTTTTCCCTGTCGACCCATAGTTCATGTATTGAGGACCATGACATAGATGCTCAATCATCCACATTTGTAGCAGCAAGTTGCACCCTTTAAAAAAGTCTCCTCCGGCCTTACAGGCTGTGAGGGCTCGGAAGATTTCAGACACTATCATGGGTACGAGGGTGCTTTTGGCCTGAGTAAGCAAGGTGTTGACGACCCTAGCTATCCGTACATCGATATTCCCATCTTTCCTGGGAAACACTAGAAGACCCAAAAATACCACCATGAAAGCGAAACACCTGTGTTCTTCCCATTTTAGTTGGTTCCCTTTGTTGCAAATTTTGCTTTCTGGATTGTTGAAACCCCCTATGTGTCCGTATCGCTGGTATATGAACTGTAGAGTAGAATGACCAGCTGCCAAATCCGGGTAATGGACCCCCCTGCTTATCTTTAGTAGATCTAGAAACTTGTGTGGAGTGACAGCTCTTGGAGCGACCAAATACTTGTGTCTCAGAGCTTCAGCGCTTCCAATATACCCAGCTATATCTTCCAAAGTGGGTCTGAGTTTAAAATCCGAGAAAAGAAACACGTTATGAGCTGGGTCCCAAAACGTAACCAGTGCCTTTATTATGTATCCTCTAGGCCTGATCTTCAATAACCCGGTGAGACCCCCCCAAGTAAAGTTTGACCACATCTTGTCCTGATTCACCCAGATCTTCCCACCACATATACAATTCCAAAGGAATCTTGGTCATGACAGTCATTGGCAAGTTTTGACTCGTGCTCATTCTGCACATTTAAATTAAGGTGATTGGTTTTAAAACAAAGCGAATTTTTACAAAAAGAGGTCAATTTTCAAACATTTAAATAACACGACTACTTTTACAAATACGACCCTTAAGCACTTCGAAAGAGAAGATTTTAGGGTTGTGCTTGCTGGGTAGCCAAAAATTTGAAAAGGGCAGTAGGTGGTTATTCTTGCAAAAACAGCCTTCCGGCGTCCTTTTGGGGAATATATTGGGCTATTTAGACAAGAACGACATTACCTAGCTTTATTTAAGACAGAATAACAACATTTCATTTTTTGGGTTATTTTTGCAAAAATGGAGTTGAACCAGATGGGGGTTGCCTAGGTATCCCACATCTGGTCAGAATCAAACTTGCATAGTTCAGTCAATTTTGACAAAATAAAAAAGAGAAAAGACATGAAACTTTTGAAACCATATTCTTTTTTTTTTCAAAATTTCGGTAGAATTTCAGCGTATTTTGAAAACCAGGTTTTTTTTTTCAAAGGCGGGTAATCAGTTCTCTCATACCTCAATTTTATTTTTCCCAATTCCTTCCCTATTCTAGCAACCGGTCAACATGCAAACTGAAGCAAATAATTGCACAAGTAGCACGTAAATATGCATCAGGATGGTCTTTGATTCTGGGGTCAACCTGTCCTAGACGAACCCAACCCCTGTGTTGAATCCCCAAAGTCAAATGCACATGATGCAAACAAACGTTCCTACTAGGGATCCATCATGAGGCTGAGTTATTCTAAGTTTTAAAATCTGGGTATATTGTTCTAGACTTGTGTACCCGAGCGGACAACTCGAGCCGGGGGAGGGGGGGCTACGTACCGAGAACCAAAAGGCCATCCGGCTTTGTAACTTGTCCGAGCCTCTTTCTTATTTCAAGGTATGACACTAACAGAAAGAGGAGTCATGCCAGCGTGCACATCCCCGAAAATGAGAAGAGAAGGGTTTCGTAACAATTTATATACAGTTCAAATAATATCAAAGCAGTAAAAAGCGGCAATTAGCACATTAGGCTCAACATGCAAAAATTAGATAATGAATAAAGCCAAATATAATAGTTAATCTAAGCTCAAATTCTTAAACCCTGAACAAAAGTTCTGGGTTATGATCCCCAGCAGAGTCGACAGAGCTGTTACACCTCCTTTTTTACACACCCGAAGATATATAAACGAGTTTTTTCCAATTAAAGTGACATTATTCGAAATGAGATTATTTATTTGTCAGAGTCGCCACTTGAGATACTTTATTTTGTGTCCCAAGTCACCGATTTATTTTAAAAATCCCAAATCGAGGAAATTTCGACTTTACTTTATAAGTCTGCGAACCAGAAATTCTAGATAATAAATTCTGTTAACCCGGGAGAAGGTGTTAGGCATTCCCGGATTCCGTGGTTCTGGCACAATCACTTAAACTATTAAAATTGGCATATTATCCGATTTATTACATGTTTTAACCTATTGTGCATTTTTTAACTTTATAACTGCTTTTAATTAATTATTGTTACATATTGAGAATCATGTCACGGGAACCGTACTCACGATCTACAACATGTTTAATTTTTTAAAGATTAAATTGTGGTCGGGTCACATAAATGTACCACCGGATTAGGCGTCACAACTACGTCACGGGAACCGTACTCATAGCTATGACAATTATTTAGTTAACGCGTCTAAAGCAAACTACGAAAGTTCAAGGTATTTTCTATACTAATAAAAGTAATTAATATGAGGACCATGGATTAAAGGATTTTATTTGTGTATGGCACACCCCAAATTATTTGATCTAAATTTGTGAGGGCCATGTATTATAGATTCAAAGCGTGGCACACCTCAAGTTAAAAAAAAGTTTATATATATTTTAAAGGCAAACTAAAGGTACTCTTACTTTAAAACTAATTTAAAGCTAATTACCACAAGCACGCCACGGGAGTCGTACACGTAGTTGTATTAATTTAATTGCGTGCCTAAAGCAAGGTACAGTGTTTATGAATTATTTTCCTAAACTGCTTATAAATGTTCCAAGTATTCTTTTTTACACTAGCTTCGGTATCAATACATGTTGGGGCGGACATCTGTGATGCTAACAATACTATAATTTCAAACACTATAACTATCGGGGGCAATAATGCCTCAACATCTGTAATTTTGCCAAACATGTAATCATATACAAATATATCTGTTTAAACAAAAAATGATGCGTAAAAAGGCAGCAAGAATTCAAGCTATTGCAAGATGAGGAAATTGGGACCATATTTACTTAATCCATCTTTACTTTGAATTTAAAAACACCGAGTACGAACATGATGCACATGACTGTTGCCTTTTTCTCCCTTAAGAACAATTGAGCTTGGGAATATGAACATGATGCACATGACTATTGTTGTTCCCATGAACTGAAAGAAGTACCAAGTATTCGGAATGGCTACAGCAGCTCCATAAATGAATGTAAGTAAAACAAAGGTAAGGGAAAAGAATCGTAATATTTCTTTGGCCAACAAAGGTGGTCAAAGCATCCTAAAGTATACAAACAAAGATGATACAAAACTACAATGGAGAATTACAAACAGTGAGAAAACACTTTGAGACATAGAATGGAGGGAAGAAGATATGCCTTGAACCCAGACTACAAAAAGGATTACCAATACAGTAACAAAGGGCTTTGAGAAAATCGACATGACGAAGAAATGACTTGTTTTGTTTCCACATAATAGCAAGTTTAAATAAGGAGATTAGAAGAATTCTTTAAATCATTTTTGAATGACAATGAGATGAAATAATGCATGTTCCGCGGACTGCTCAAACTGGTTACTTGTTTCCAAGCTACGGGGCATTTATAATTCATATTTTATCAATTACCCCTTTCTTAACAGTCCAGACTTAACACATAGTCACAGCTGCCAATAGTTTTTTTTTAGTTTCTCCTATCCAAACCAAACCTTACAGCAGGCCAAACTTGATTCATCTACAACTACATTCAAACGTTATGGCTATAATTTTTGGTTAAAGGAACTAACCCGACATTGCTTCAAGCAAACACAGCTGACTCGAAACTAATATGTTACACTTAAACAGATGGCAGAATGCAGATTAGCACACAAGGTTTTAAAAATCTTGCTTCAGATTTATACCAACAAAGGAATTATATTCTCTGAATGAGGATTTCAGGTTTTTGACTGAAGAAATCAAGAGAAAAGCACAATGACATTTCTTAACCAAGCTTCAACAACGGAAACACGCGATACTGTTACCCTAGTAATAACATCAAATCGCAAACAAAAGGCCAAGAAATAAACTAAACATACTGATAAGAGCATATCAACACAATTCTATGAAGAAAGCTTAGCATATGCATCTGTCTCGACGAGCTTCTCAAACATTACAATCACAACAACTAAAGAGAGAGTACGACATCACCAAACTTTAATCAAACCCATACGACAGTAACACCAAGAAAAGAAAGAAAAAAAAGAGCAAAAGGAAGAAATATGAACCTGGAAATGGAGCTTTCGATTAATGAAACTTCAATGATTACAACAGTTTAAACCAACTCGAATAAAACGACGACTCAAAGCTTGAAATGAACAACAACAAGAAAACAGGAATCAACCAACTTGACTAAACCACTGCCAAAATCTGAGCCCCAAAAACAAACTCGACCACAATCTGAGCTCCAAGCACTAAGACATATTTGTGTTTAGTGATTTTTTCTCTAAAGAATGAAGTAAAAACTCGAATCGAAAATGAAGTCAAACCATTTTTTTACATATGTTTTATCGAAAATGAAAGAAGCAGACGGAAGAAGATGAGAGCTCGAAGAAAAGTGACGACTCTAAAACCCTAGAATTTTTTACGCTAAGTTGTTGAAGATTTATTCGATTTTTCCTTTGATTTTCTTCTCTATTTTCCCTATCCTTACAAAGAATGCCTACCACGTATATATAGTCTTCAAAAACTCCAAATAATCTGCCCAAAAATCTGAAAATCCTTCGCGTTTTTGAACAATTTTGGGACAAATGGAGGGCGTAGATTGATTCACATCTATCCACGACTCCCATTCATCCAACGATTGTCCTTTTTGTACAAAAATCCGCGATTTTGAGGGAATAATCGTACTCCTCTCTGACAAATCCGTTTGGAAATAGAGGTGACGTGGAGAGGGGGACCGTTTTGAGTGAGCTCGCTCGAAACTCAGGCGAGTTGAGGTCGAGCTCAGTGAAGAAGAAGACAGTAGCGCCGTTTCTGATTTCTCTCTAAGGTTTAGGAAATTTGGGGGAAATGTTATCAGGTAGTTTATATATTAGGGGTAAGGGGCGGGTTAAAATAACGGGTTTGGTCCGATTATTTGGACTGGGTCGTGAATATTTTGGGCTGGGGATTAATTGATTTTGAGGGGGCAATTGTGCAAGATGGCCCAATTCCCATTCTTTTCCAATTCTACCATTATTTCTAATTTCCCTTTTCTTTTCTTTTTCTTTCTTTCCTTTTTTTTAAAAACAATCCTAATAATTAAAAATTCTAAATTATCTAAAAATGTGAAATCAAACTAATTAACTAATTATAAAATTATAAGCAATGCTTAATTCTAAATTAAAGAGGAAAATCAATAAACTAAAATTAAAAGACAAAAATGTAAAAAATGAGCTATTTTTGTGATTTTCGAATTTCTATAAAACAAATAATTACTGGTTAATTCTAAAAATATAAAAACAAATCCTAAATGCAATGCATGATATTTTTTAGTATTTTTTCATGATTAAAATAATAATTAAACGTGTACAAAAATGCAAACAATTAATAAAAATTCTACAAAATCCTATAAAATGGCAAATAATTGGAAAAAATCTATTTTCTTGGGATTTTATAGGAGTATTTTATGTGAGGCAAAAATCACGTGCTCACATAGTCTCGTAGATCGGTACGAAGACATCTGTATTTATCCTTGAGAGGCTGCAGAACCTTTAGGAAAAACTTCATATTCTTGAAATTCTTGTCGTGCGAACTTGTTGAGCCGAGTACTAAACTTCTGTTATTCTATTCTCTCACAGATGGTGAGGACATGCGCCACTGGTCGGGGTGGATGACCACCAGTGCCACCAGTTGTGGCCATCAGAGGCCGAGGACGCGGTCGTGGTAGAGGCAGAGTAGCGAGAGCAGCACCTGTAGATCCACCAGCTGCCCCAGTTCAGGACCAGGTCCCAACTATGGACGTTCCAGCAGCACCAGCTCAGGCACCAGCTGTGCCCATTGTGATTCCAGGTCTTCAGGAGGCCTTGGCATAGATTTGATCAGTTTGCACTGGCCTGGCTCAGGCGGTTTCAGCCACCACAGCCACAGCTACTTCTCAGGCCGGGGGAGGAATCAGACTCCCGCCGCTCTCACACCTGAGCAGGTCGTGTAGAGACTTCAGATGCCAGGGGCGCATCTAGCCCAGCCGGTTAAAGCTGCTCAGGACTATGTAGTTCCTGTCATGTCAGAGGATGAGCAGCGTAGGTTGGAGAGGTTTGGTAGATTGCAGCCTCCGACCTTCAGTGGTGTAGAGGGCGATGATGCCCAGGTTTTCTGGACAAGTGTTAGAGGATGCTTCGTACAGCAGGTATTCAGGAGACTGGTAGGGTCGCTTTCACTATTTATCAGTTTTCAGGAGCTGCTTTCACTTGGTGGGAGGATTTTGAGAGGCGTAGGCCTGTTGGTACAACACCCCTTACCTGGCAATAGTTCTCCTCTCTCTTGCTGGAGATGTATGTACCGTAGTCTCGTAGAGTGGAGCTGCGTAGGCAGTTTGAGTGGTTGCATCTGGGGGAGATGATCGTGTCGTAGTATGAGTTGAGGTTCTCTGAGTTGGCTCATCATTCCATCTGGTTGGTCCCAACAGATAGGGCGAGGATCAGGAGGTTTGTTGATGGTCTTACTTATCAGCTCCGTATTCTCATGACCAGGGAGAGGGTGACTGGTGCTACTTTTGAGGAGGTTGTGGATATTGCTCGTGAGATTGAGTTTGTTCGTCGCCAGGAGCGAGAGGAGAGGGAGGCCAAGAGGCCTCGAGGATCTGGCAGCTATAGTAGTACTCCTTCGAAGGGTCAGTTTCAGCACGACAGAGGCCGTTCATTCAGGTCTGCTCAGCCAGCTCGCCCAGGTTATCGTGGGGAATCTTCGGGTCATGGTTATCATGGATCTCAACAGGGTCAGTCATCACTCAGTGCTCTTCCAACTTAGAGTTCATCCCGTACTCCATCAGCTCAGGGCTCTTCTATGCTGCATTTGCTAGTCACTTCGGTGCGAGGGGTTCCATTCAGTCCCTTTCTCTAGCACCTAGGAGTTGTTATAAGTATGGCGAGATAGGCCACATGTGGAGGCAGTGTCCTCGTCGTATTGCTAGTTCGTCCCAGTAGAGGGGTCAGTCATCGGCTTTAACGCTAGTTTCTTCACCACCACCCGCTCAGCTAGCTAGGGGTGAAGGTCAGTCAACCAGGGGTCGCCCTAGAGGGGAGGTCGATCAGGGGGCACTCAGGCCCATCTCTATGCACTCCCAAGCAGACCTGATGCTATTGCTTCGGATGCTGTCATTACATGTATTATTTCAGTCTGCCACAAAGATGCCTCTGTATTATTTGATCCCGGTTCTACCTTTTCTTATGGGTCATCATACTTTGCTCGTTATTTAGGTACGCCCCATGAGTTTTTTGCTTTACTTGTTCATGTATCTACCCCAGCAGGTGATACTGTTGTTGTAGACCGTGTGTACCGGTCGTGTGTGGTGACTATTGGGGGTCTGGAGACCTGAGTGGATCTATTGATATTGAGCATGGTGGATTTTGATGTCATTTTGGGCATGGATTGGTTATCTCTGTGTCGTGCTATTCTGGACTATCATGCTAAAATAGTCACATTGGCTATGCCGGGTGTTCCACGAATCGAATGGTGAGGTGTGACTGATTATGTTCCTAGTAGAGTGATCTCTTTCTTGAAGGCCCATCGTATGGTTGGGAAGGTTGTCTTTCATATCTAGCATTTGTGAGGGATATCAGAGCTGAGACTCCCAGTATTAATTATATTCCAGTTATGAGGGATTTTCCCGATGTGTTTCCTGCAGACCTACCGGGCATGCCACCGGACAGGTATATCGATTTTGGTATTGACCCATTGTCGGGATCTCAGCCCATGACCAAGTTGACTCAAAAGTGTGTTCCATTTGTATGGTCAGACGAGTGTGAGGAAAGCTTTCAAAAGCTCAAGACAACTTTGACCACAGCTCTAGTGTTGGTTTTGCCATCAGCTTTAGGTTCATATACCGTGTATTGTGATGCTTTGAGAGTTGGGATTGGTTGTGTATTGATGCAGGAGGGTAGAGTTATTGCTTATGCTTCTCGTTAGTTGAAGCCCTATGAGAACAACTACCCCGTGCATGATTTAGAGTTGGCTGCCATAGTTCATGCATTAAAGATTTGGAGGCATTACTTGTATGGCGTATCTTATGAGGTGTTCACTGATCATCGCATTCTTCAGCATTTGTTCAAACAAAAAGATCTTAATTTGAGGCAGCGGAGATGGTTGGAGTTGCTTAAGGATTATGATATCACTATATTGTACCATCTGGGGAAGGCCAATGTGGTGGCCGATGCTTTAAGCCGAAAGGCAGTGAGTATGGGGAGTTTGGCATATATTCCAGTTGAGGAGAGACCTCTTGCAGTTGATGTTCAGGCCTTGGCCAATCGGTTAGTGAGGTTGGATATTTTGGAGCCCAATCGGGTATTGGCTTGTGTGGTTTCTCGATCTTTCTTATATGATTGCATCAGAGAGCGCCAGTATGATGATTCGCATTTGCTTATCCTTAGGGACAGAGTTCATCATGATGATGCTAGAGATGTGACCATTGGTGATGATGGGGTATTGAGGATGCAGGGCCGGATTTGTGTTCCCAATGTGGATGGGCTTCGGGAGTTGATTTTGGAGGAGGCTCATAACTCGCAGTATTCCATTCATCCGGGTGCCGCAAAGATGTATCAGGATTTGAGGCAGCACTATCGGTGGAGAAGAATGAAGAAATATATTGTGGGATTTGTAGCTCGGTGTCTCAATTGTCAGCAGGTGAAATATGAGCATCAGAGACCGGGTAGTTTGCTTCAGCAGATGGATATCCCTGAGTGGAAGTGGAAGAGGATCACTATGGACTTTGTTGTTGGACTTCCACGGACTTTGAAGAAGTTCGATGCTATTTGGATGATTGTGGATCAGTTAACCAAGTCTGCGTACTTCATTCCTGTGTGTACTACCTATT